>NC_138735.1:33966756-33974256 GCF_965113295.1 Leuciscus leuciscus
AGGAGGACGAATGTTCGACTCTAGACTCGGTTGATTCACGAACACAGACGCAGGAGGACGAATGTTTGACTCTAGACTCGGTTGATTCACGAACACAGACGCAGGAGGACGAATGTTTGACTCTAGACTCGGTTGATTCACGAACATAGACGCAGGAGGACGAGTGTTTGACTCTAGACTCGGTTGATTCTCGAACACAGAAGCAGGAGGACGAGTGTTTGACTCTAGAATCGGTTGATTCACGAACACAGAAGCAGGAGGACGAGTGTTTGACTCTAGACTCGGTTGATTCACGAACACAGACGCAGGAGGACGAATGTTTGACTCTAGACTCGGTTGATTCACGAACATAGACGCAAGAGGACGAGTGTTTGACTCTAGACTCGGTTGATTCTCGAACACAGAAGCAGGAGGACGAGTGTTTGACTCTAGAATCGGTTGATTCACGAACACAGAAGCAGGAGGACGAGTGTTTGACTCTAGACTCGGTTGATTCACGAACACAGACGCAGGAGGACGAATGTTTGACTCTAGACTCGGTTGATTCACGAACACAGACGCAGGAGGATGAGTGTTTGACTCTAGACTCGGTTGATTCTCGAACACAGACGCAGGAGGACGAATGTTTGACTCTAGACTCGGTTGATTCACGAACACAGACGCAGGAGGACGAGTGTTTGACTCTAGACTCGGTTGATTCTCGAACACAGACGCAGGAGGACGAGTGTTTGACTCTAGACTCGGTTGATTCACGAACACAGACGCAGGAGGACGAATGTTTGACTCTAGACTCGGTTGATTCACGAACACAGACGCAGGAGGACGAGTGTTTGACTCTAGACTCGGTTGATTCACGAACACAGACGCAGGAGGACGAGTGTTTGACTCTAGACTCGGTTGATTCTCGAACACAGACGCAGGAGGACGAATGTTTGACTCTAGACTCGGTTGATTCTCGAACACAGAAGCAGGAGGACGAGTGTTTGACTCTAGACTCGGTTGATTCACGAACACAGACGCAGGAGGACGAGTGTTTGACTCTAGACTCGGTTGATTCACGAACACAGACGCAGGAGGACGAGTGTTTGACTCTAGACTCGGTTGATTCACGAACACAGACGCAGGAGGACGAATGTTTGACTCTAGACTCGGTTGATTCACGAACACAGACGCAGGAGGACGAGTGTTTGACTCTAGACTCGGTTGATTCACGAACACAGAAGCAGGAGGACGAATGTTCGACTCTAGACTCGGTTGATTCACGAACACAGACGCAGGAGGACGAATGTTCGACTCTAGACTCGGTTGATTCACGAACACAGAAGCAGGAGGACGAATGTTCGACTCTAGACTCGGTTGATTCACGAACACAGAAGCAGGAGGACGAATGTTTGACTCTAGACTCGGTTGATTCTCGAACACAGAAGCAGGAGGACGAGTGTTTGACTCTAGACTCGGTTGATTCACGAACACAGACGCAGGAGGACGAGTGTTTGACTCTAGACTCGGTTGATTCACGAACACAGACGCAGGAGGACGAATGTTCGACTCTAGACTCGGTTGATTCACGAACACAGACGCAGGAGGACGAATGTTCGACTCTAGACTCGGTTGATTCACGAACACAGACGCAGGAGGACGAGTGTTTGACTCTAGACTCGGTTGATTCACGAACACAGAAGCAGGAGGACGAATGTTTGACTCTAGACTCGGTTGATTCTCGAACACAGACGCAGGAGGACGAGTGTTTGACTCTAGACTCGGTTGATTCTCGAACACAGACGCAGGAGGACGAATGTTTGACTCTAGACTCGGTTGATTCTCGAACACAGACGCAGGAGGACGAATGTTTGACTCTAGACTCGGTTGATTCACGAACACAGACGCAGGAGGACGAGTGTTTGACTCTAGACTCGGTTGATTCTCGAACACAGACGCAGGAGGACGAATGTTTGACTCTAGACTCGGTTGATTCACGAACACAGAAGCAGGAGGACGAATGTTTGACTCTAGACTCGGTTGATTCTCGAACACAGACGCAGGAGGACGAATGTTTGACTCTAGACTCGGTTGATTCACGAACACAGAAACAGGAGGACGAATGTTTGACTCTAGACTCGGTTGATTCTCGAACACAGAAGCAGGAGGACGAATGTTTGACTCTAGACTCGGTTGATTCTCGAACACAGAAGCAGGAGGACGAATGTTTGACTCTAGACTCGGTTGATTCACGAACACAGACGCAGGAGGACGAATGTTTGACTCTAGACTCGGTTGATTCTCGAACACAGAAGCAGGAGGACGAATGTTTGACTAGACTCGGTTGATTCACGAACACAGAAGCAGGAGGACGAATGTTTGACTCTAGACTCGGTTGATTCACGAACACAGACGCAGGAGGACGAATGTTTGACTCTAGACTCGGTTGATTCTCGAACACAGAAGCAGGAGGACGAATGTTTGACTCTAGACTCGGTTGATTCACGAACACAGAAGCAGGAGGACGAGTGTTTGACTCTAGACTCGGTTGATTCACGAACACAGAAGCAGGAGGACGAATGTTTGACTCTAGACTCGGTTGATTCTCGAACACAGAAGCAGGAGGACGAATGTTTGACTCTAGAATCGGTTGATTCACGAACACAGACGCAGGAGGACGAGACTCACTTGTAGTTCTTGTGCAGGTCCATGATCTTCTCCTCCATCTCTTTGGTCTGATGAGGCGCGAAGCGAAACTCGCTGACGTATTCGTAGCCGTACTCGTCCGGGTCGTGATCGCCCAGCTCCGACTGAACCGTGTACGAGCCCAGGACCGTGTGTGTGGCGAATGAACACGGCAAGCGGCCCGAGATGATGTCATCCCTCAGCTGCAAACACAGGTAATACCTGACGGACAGACAAACCTTACATTATTATTATTATTATTTCTATTAGATACTCAAAAGTTTTGGATCGGTAAGATTGTTAATGTTTTAAAAGAAGTCTCTTCTGCTCACCAAGGCTGTGTTTAATTGATTAAAAATACAAACAACAAAAACAGTAATATTGTGAAATATTATTACAATTTAAAATATCTGTTTTCTATTTTAATATATTTTAAAATGTATTTTATTCCTGTGATCAAAGCTGAATTTTCAGCATCATTACTCCAGTCTTCAGTGTCACATGATCCTTCACAAATCATTCTAATATGAGGATTTGATGCTCAAGAAACATTCATTATTATTATCAGTGTTGAAAACAGTTCTGTGTACAATTTTATTTCAGGATTCTTTGATGAATAGAAAGTTCAAAAGAACAGCATTTATTTGAAAAAGAATCTTTTGTAACATTATAAATGTCTTTCCTGTAGATTTTGATCAATTTAATTAATCCTTGATGAATAAAAGTCTTGTATGGAAGTAAAATAATGTCAAATGTTTTTGAAATAAAAAGCCTGTTGAATTGCACTACTTGAAAAAAAATAGGCATTGCATTAACCATGCTTGCATTTTAATGCATTGTATTTTTAGTGCTTACATTTTTATGGGCTGAAATTCAACATGGTTGAATATTTAAGCTGTGAATATTTCAATTAAAAAAATTTCAAACACCTTTTCATTATTAAAAATTCAATAATCCATATTCACCTTTCATATTTCACTTCCAAAATATTCAAACTGTTTAAAAATACAACCAATAATATTCAACAGGCAATTTTCGGTCCATTTTATTTCGCTTTGCAAATTCGCTTCCACAAATTCAGTGGTTCAAATTCGACAGTAAATTCAACATTGACATCCAGGAACTGCAGGAAAAGCAGTAGATTGCCGAGCATACTCTCCATCTGCTGTTAGTCGACCTCACCGGCAGATGGTGCAAAAGCGCGTATTGAAGACCAGCAACAGTTAGAACAAGTCATTCATTCATAAAACTCATTTACAGCAATGTAAGTGTATTTGTGATTATTATGACGGCTGTTTTATGTTAAATTCAGTGCCTTCACGGTTACTTTTCCTGTGTAGCCTACATGCATCTTTCTCTACCGTAAACGAGATTATAATGTTATTCCCCGATGCGGATATACAGATCCAATGTTACATTTTTGAGGTTGACACATATTTCTCTTGGTTGTTTAGTTGCCTTAACTTTATATTGTGGCGATGTGCTGCATGCAGGCTATTAGTGTTTCCCTCAATACTTAAGGATTCCCCTGCTGGACATATAAAACGCTTAACGTAGCTTAATGGACTACAGTGATGTAAAAGACCTCGCAGGCAAGCAGATGGACTCAGAATAACGCGCAAAGCTTAATGCTGAGCGTTTCCCAGTGATAGACTGGCATAGAGATGGCTTGATGTTGGACATTCGCACATTTAGGGACCGTCTCTAAAGTGTATACGACTTTGGTATACACGTTTCTAACTCCGATAGCATTTGAATAGAACGACTTACAGTCATAAAACCTACTGTAAAGTGTTCATGTAGTGTCAGGCATAATGCGCACCCTTTGGATTTTTGATATTTATTCAAATAAATTTAAGTTTGCTATTGAAGTTAGAAACGTGTATGCCAATGTTGTATGCAACTTTAGAGACGGTCCCTAAATGTGCGAATGTCCAATGTCAAGCAAATTTTTACATTTAGTCATTTAGCAGACGCTTTTATCCAAAGCGATTTACAGTTAAACTAACAATAGGAGGACAATATGCAAGTGCTGTGACAGTTTAAGCTAATGCAATACACGTATGCATACTATATGTATGTGTTGATTTTATGCCAGTATATCACGAAACGCTCAGCATGAAACTTTGCGCGTTAAGTTCATATTCTGAGTCCATCTTCTTGCCTGTAGCCTTTATAATAGCCTACAGCCTACTTCCCTAATAAGGTGCAAGATTGGTCTTTCATATCACTATCAACGGAAGGGAAATCCTTGAGTATGAGGTATTGAGGGAAACCGATTATGATCCTGTTCATGGTAGAGAAAGCTGATGACATGTAGAATACACAGGGAAAGTAACAATGAAGTTATTGAATGAAACATAAACACAGCTTTTGTGTGTTTATCATCTTTTCCGCATATACTGACACAGATAATCATTTTCCTTTTATTTATATTTACATTTTCATTTTATGAATGAATGTCTTCGTCAACAACAAGCGCTTTTGCACCATCTGCCGGTGAGGTCGACTAACAGCAGATGGAGAGTATGCTCGGCAATCTACTGCTTTTCCTGCAGTTCCTGGACATCAATGTTGAATTTACTGTCGAATTTGAACCACTGAATTTGTGGAAGCGAATTTGCAAAGCGAAATAAAATGGACCGAAAATTGCCTGTTGAATATTATTGGTTGTATTTTTAAACAGTTTGAATATTTTGGAAGTGAAATATGAAAGGTGAATATGGATTATTGAATTTTTAATAATGAAAAGGTGTTTGAAATGTTTTTAATTGAAATATTCACAGCTTAAATATTCAACCATGTTGAATTTCAGCCCATAAAAATGTAAGCACTAAAAATACAATGCATTAAAATGCAAGCATGGTTAATGCAATGCCTATTTTTTTTCAAGTAGTGCAATTCAACAGGCTTTTTATTTCAAAAACATTTGACATTATTCTACTTCCATAGTCTTGATTTCTTTTAATTCTTTTCCCCCCAAAAAATAAAATAAAAATTCTTACTGACGCCAAACTTTTGAATGGTAGAGTTTAATGTTACAAAAGCTTCTAACCTTTCTATTCATCAAAGAATCCTGAAATAAAAATGTGTACACAAAATGTGTAATCATAAATGTTTCTTGATCATCAAATCCTCATATTAGAATGATTTGTGAAGGATCATGTGACACTGAAGACTGGAGTAATGATGCTGAAAATGCAGCTTTGATCACAGGAATAAATTACACTTCATTATATATTCACATAGAAAACAGTCATTTTAAATTGTAATAATATTTCACATTTTTACTGTTTTTTACTGTATTTTTAATCATATAAACACAGCCTTGGTGAGCAGAAGAGACTTCTTTTAAAAGCATAAAAAATCTTCCCGATCCTAAACCTCTGACTGGTAGTGTGTGTAATGGATCTGTGTGAATGAGTGTGAATGAGTCGGACCTGGTGATGTCTTCAGAAAGCAGCGCCGGTTCAGGAGGATAAAACTTCACGTTAAATGAGAAATTCCAGGCGACACCTGAAGAAAGAAACCCATGGAGTTCAAGCGCAGCACATGAAGGACAGCACAGGTGTTTATATCGAGAGTACTTCACCTCTGATCTGCTTCTTCATGTCTTTGGAAGGATCCAGCCAGTTCTGAAACGAATCGTTCGGATGAATCACGACTCACTGAATCAGTGTTCAAAGCTTCACTGCATCTGTGTGAATGTAACTGTACCTTTTGATTCTCCACGTCACGGAAAGTGATTCCGAAGTAATCTTTCTCCAGGAGATTGAGATGTTCACAGACTTTATCGAACAGAACCTGACCTTTATCACGCTTCTGTAGAGAGAGAAATAATCACATTAAGCAGAATAAAGGGGCGGGGCCTGGTTGAGTGAGTCAGTAGTGTATTAAAACCAAGCGTTAACCTTCCAGTGTCTCTCTTTAATCCAACACTGAGAGAGTTAACCTGCAGTTCATCCACTTGCCACTAGAGGCCAGCTGCAGAAGAGACTCAGTCCCATAGACACGCATTTTAAACTGCAGTTCATCCACTGGCCACTAGAGGCCGGCTGCAGAAGAGACTCAGTCCCATAGACACGCATGTTAACCTGCAGTTCATCCACTGGCCACTAGAGGCCGGCTGCAGAAGAGAGTCAGTCCCATAGACACGCATGTTAACCTGCAGTTCATCCACTGGCCACTAGAGGCCGGCTGCAGAAGAGACTCAGTCCCATAGACACGCATGTTAAACTGCAGTTCATCCACTGGCCACTAGAGGCCGGCTGCAGAAGAGAGTCAGTCCCATAGACACGCATGTTAACCTGCAGTTCATCCACTGGCCACTAGAGACCGGCTGCAGAAGAGTCTCGGTCCCATAGACACGCATGTTAACCTGCAGTTCATCCACTGGCCACTAGAGGCCGGCTGCAGAAGAGAGTCGGTCCCATAGACACGCATGTTAAACTGCAGTTCATCCACTGGCCACTAGAGGCCGGCTGCAGAAGAGACTCGGTCCCATAGACACGCATGTTAACCTGCAGTTCATCCACTGGCCACTAGAGACCGGCTGCAGAAGAGAGTCAGTACCATAGACACGCATGTTAACCTGCAGTTCATCCACTGGCCACTAGAGACCGGCTGCAGAAGAGAGTCAGTCCCATAGACACGCATGTTAACCTGCAGTTCATCCACTGGCCACTAGAGACCGGCTGCAGAAGAGACTCATGGTGCGTTCACACCGGACGCGAATAGCGCGTCAGGCGCGAGTGATTTCAATGTTAAGTCAATGCAAAGACGCGTTACGCGCGTAAAAAATTCCTGCGGCGCGAATGAGGCGTAGAGCGCGGCAGA
>NC_138735.1:33979256-34001756 GCF_965113295.1 Leuciscus leuciscus
GCGTCGTGCTCATTCAGACACGCTCCGTTACAAAACTGTACCATGGTAAACACAGTCTCTGCCAAAATACATTTTTATGATTTAATTAGTCAAACCAAAATGTATTCAGACACCTTCAACATTTCTCACATTATCTCAGTTTATTCGCTATAGTTTAGAAAATGGTAATAAAATATGAGCAGAACTCAGTTGATATTTGACTGGTTTTGTCCGTCCTTCTGTTAGACTGTCTCACACATGAATTATGTTGAATATCTGTCAGCTGTTAAATTTAACTACACAATTAGATAATACCAGTTTAGCTCAACCAATCACCAAGCAATGCTTCATTTTGTTCAGTCTGTGTGTAAAAAGAGCATTAGCAATTAAAGACAAAACACTTCAGCAAAACATAATTTTTGGTCCCAAATTATTATAATTTTTACTGGTAGTCTCTATATGAAGAATATTTGGGTATATTATGTCACTGTTTACTTTATTTTGCTCTCCTCACTTACATAAATGAACTATAGTGTCCTGATTACACTAGTAAAATAATATAAAAAATGATATCTGGTGTCTGAATAATTTTTGGTTTGACTGTATTATAAGCTTTCTATCATGTTTGTGGAAACCCTGCTCTAACACATCACCATAACACGACTAAACCAACACAAGACTGCATAATAAAAAATTCAATATTTCATATTTTTATAGTATTATTACCATGAAAACATACCATAGAAAACCATGCTACGTATTATTAAGCATAATAATGCATGAATACAGCATCGTATTATAGTTATTATGACCCTCAGATTCACCACTGTACTGCCACAATGGTTTGTTGTGGTTTCTGGTCTGAGGATCTGGTTTGGATTTAGTCTGTTAGTCCTTGAGATGTGTCTTTGTCTCTCTGCAAAGGACACGCCGGAGGCTTCAGCCAATCAGCTGCTCCGATGCAGCCATGTGTCTTCAAGAGCTCACAATGCTTTCACACACACAGACGTCACCTAAACCCTCCGTTCCTCTCTGTGATCTAGAACACGCCGGCGACTAATAAACCCAGCACTGACACCGCAGTGAGATCCCCCTCATGCATTATTCATGAGTCCAGTATTCATCAAGAATAACTTTATTATTGTGTTGTGATAGACAATCAGTGCTGGCAGGTCAAAAACACACAAACACCTCAGTGATGTGATCAGAAATAATAATAATAATAATTCAACAGCACATTATCTGCTTATTGAGATTTGTTTCTCAAAGCTTTCAGAGATGATCAAGTAAGTGAGTAATCAATAAATCAATCATTATTCTAATCTCATGACAATGAATTAATTACATCGGATTCTCATTACTGTAAAAGCCAAAAAATATGATTTATAAAGTAATAAAAGTATAAAAAAAATTATAAATGTTACAAAATATCTATATATTTTGGTAGTATTTGTTGTACTGATTTTAATTCATGGGAATATCAATTTAAAAAAAAACATTGTATTACAGTAACAAGAACATAATTTGAATCACCATTAATAATGACAATTATAAATGTAAAGTTAAAACATCTAGATGTATCACATCATACGAAAGCATTGTATGCGGTTGCTAGGGTGATCTGAGTGGTTTTAGTGTGTTGCTAGGGTTTTCCTACGCAGTTGCTAAGGTGTTTGAGTAATTTTTTGTGTGTGTTCCTAGGTGCTTGCAAGGGTGTTGCTATGCAGTTGCTATAACGTTCTGAGTGATTTTAGTGTTTTACTAGGTGGTTGCTAGGGTGTTGCTAAGCTCTTGCTAAGGTGCTCTGATCCGTTTGAATGTGTTCCTAGGTGGTTGGCTGCTAGGGTGTTGCTATGCAGTTGCTGAGGTGTTCTGCATGGTTTTTAGTTGGGTGTTCCTAGGTGATTTCTAGGGTGTTGCTATGCAGTTGCTATGGTGTTCTGAGTGGTTTTTAGTGTGTAACTAGGTGGTTGTTATGCGGTTGATAAGGCAATTGTTGCAGTTGCTTTTAGTAGGGTGTTCATAGGTTGTTACTAGTGTGTTGCTATGCTGCTGCTATGGTGTTCTGCATGGATTTTAGTATGGTGTTCCTATGTGGTTGCTAGGGTGTTGCTATACAGCTGATAAGGTGTTCTGAGTAATTTTTGTGTGTTCCTAGGTGGTTGCTAGGGTGTTGCTATGTAGCTGCTAAGGTGTTCTGCATGGATTTTAGTATGGTGTTCCTATGTGGTTGCTAGGGTGTTGCTATACAGCTGATAAAGTGTTCTGGGTAATTTGGGTGTGTTCCTAGGAGGTTGCCATGGTGTTGTTATGCAGCTGCTAAGGTGTTCGACTTCGGCATTGATCTTAGTAAGGTGTTCCTAGGTGGTTGCTAGGGTGTTGCTATGTAGCTGCTAAGGTGTTCTGCATGGATTTTAGTAGGGTGTTCCTAGGTGATTGCTAGGGTGTTGCTATGCAGTTGCTAGGGTGCTCTGAGTGGTTTTTAGTGTGTTACTGGGTCGTTGTATAAACAATGTGAATCAGCATTGAGAAAAATGACAATTATAAATGTAGTACAATTATAAAAGTGCATAAAACGTCTAGATGCATTAAAGTAATGAGAATGAGTAATGTAATGAATATAACATGCAAAAAAAATTAAATAGGATACTCATTTTCCTTATGAAAAATAACATTTTGTATTTTTCCTTTTGATTTTGGGATGAAATATGTGAAATAATTCACATTAATGTATAAAGTCCTTTTGTTCCTGAACACAGAACTGTCCGATAACAGCGACGAGAACCAGAACAATCCCTGAATCTAGGCCGAGGTGAGCGGCGCTCTGAATTACAGTCAGAAATAGAAGCTGTTCTTCCGTCTGATCTCACGAGACGTCTGCTAAACGAGGGACAGACAAACATTTGTACGGCTGTCACTGTACGAGCTTTCTGAGATTGAAATCAAAAGAACACACACACTTCATAAAGTCATAGTGCAGGAACAATGAACATCAAATCCCACAAACTGACCTTTAGATCTGCAGCGTTTCTATGAACGTTACAACAATAAATGAGCTGAGCATGAGCTGTAATCAATGCCAACATTCATTATGTCTGCTTAACTGAGTAAATGACGTGTCAGCAGCCACCCTCAGTGAGTTTGATGAAAACAATACACATCAATCCACTGTAGATGAGTTATGATGCTGGTTATGACTAATAATATCCTATTGATTATTAATAATAAGAGTAGACATTACACAGAACTGTCAATGCTGTACTTTAATGCCATTATATACACCCTGCATTTCTGCATATAAATAAAACATTCACCTGAATATTAATCATCAGTTCTCTTCCAGAAAAAATCCTACAGGAATGCAATTTATTCATCAATAACTATTTTTCTGATAGTTTTTGACCTGCTTGTGATGTTTTGACATCCGAATTCCCTCAGGACTTTGGAAAATAAAGATAATTCCTGTCAGTGTATTTCTCACCTCGCACACACACACAGACACACACACTGTAAGTTCTGCGGGATTCATCGCGTCATCACGGCCGCGAGTGACGTCACGCCGGCATTTCGCGTGCACGCGCAGGCCACACCCACCGCATTGCAGAACCACAAAAATGAAACCGGTACCAGCGAAGTTCATAAACTCACATCATGTGACCACGAAACCCGCAGATGCACAACATACAGACGCATCACATACAGACATATAGAAGAGGAGAGCGCGAGGGATTCAATGACAGGCACGCGCTTGTGTGTCATCATGATGACTGTCAATCAAATTCCACACACTTACAAATCTATTTCTATGAGTTCTGCTAAATGATTAAGGACACACACACACACACACACACACACACACACATAAATGATGCAGCTGTGGTGTTACTCTCATTGCACACACACGAGACGGAAGGATGAACGGGTGTTTACCGGCTCTGATGATGATGATGCTGCTGCTTCCCGGTGCGCGAGACGACAGACTGACTGCACACACACACACACTCCCGTACTGCGCATCACACACTCGAACAGCTTTATTTAGGCACTAGAGGCTGATCCTCCTGTAGTAAAAGCGTGTAAACTCACCCGTGTCCTGAAGCTCCGGTCACTAGTGTCGGTCTGGTGTGTGTGTGTGTGTGTGTGTGTGTGTGTCGGTCGAGTTCAGAGCAGTGCAGAACACACAGGGTTAAACCAGTGTGCTGACTCATCACTAATATCTATAGCTCACTGTATTTATCACACACGCGCACGCACACACACACTTACTGAAATATACGAACATAAAAAAATACATTATAAATAAAAATAATTATAGTAGTCTACAATAACACGTTTGTGATATCTTTAGGACATAGCCTACTAGACATAAAAATTCAAAAAACGTACAAATATGGTAAATCAAAAGCTGCATCTGAAATCACATACCAGTGAGAAACAGTATGTGACAAAACAGAATAATGACAACATGGTGAATGTATTGCGTCCGGATAACATTCATACCACACACACTATATAGAACATATGGTTACACTTAATTTGGTAACACTTTATTTTACAGTGTCCTTGTTACATGTTACATGCACTTACCATAGTAATAACAGTAAATTATGCATAATTACATGCAACTAACCCTCAACCAAACCCTAATCCTAGCCTAACCCTAAATGTATAATTACACTGTAACAATGAAACCTTAAAATAAAGTGTAACCCTTTATTTTAAGGTGTCATTGTTACAGTGTAATAATACATTTCAGTACTGAGTAATAATAATTAGCTACATGTACTTACTATAGGATTAGGGTTTGGTTGAGGGTTAGTTGCATGTAATTATGCATAATTTACTGTTATTACTATGGTAAGTGCATGTAACATGTAACAAAGACACTGTAAAATAAAGTGTTACCGAACATACTTTAGTGATTTCGGACGCAGCCAAAGTCGCATGAAATGATATTTGCACTAGTCTTTTCTTTCCTATTGTTCCATATATCCGAATGAAACGCTTCTGGAACAATTACACATGTGGGCGGGGCTTGATTGTGTTTGTGGGGAATTGATTGGATGGTTGTGGTTTGCTATTGGCTGATCTCATGTGAGTGACAGGTTATAGCCCCGCCCTCGTCATCAGAGAAGAGATGAAGAGAGAAAGATATTCTGATTCAAGATTACCATCCGAGGTAACAACATAATTCAGCCTTGAAACATGTGTCATGTGACCATGTGTCACTTTAAACACATGGGTTTATCACAAGCTGTGATTTCTGCCATCTGCATCCGTCTGTGATCACACACACACACACACACACACACACACACACACACACACACACACACACACACACACACACACACGTCTCCCTGCTGCTCCTTTAATGGCTGAGGGTCTGCTGTGCATGTAGATGAGTCCTGCCTTCCCATCATGCATCTGCACAAGGACACACACAGCATCAGTCTAACAGAGCAGAAGCGCATCACAGACGACGAGCTCAGGCCAGCTGTCAATCACACGTCAATCGTCACTCTGATTGGCTGCTGTTGAGATGCATCTTCATTAGGGCTCTAACAATATATCGCAATACAAAAATGCAACAGTGTGTATTGTGGATAGTTTACACAAAATAAAAATTAAACTACATTAAACTACTATATATAATGTTGGATATAATGTATAATAATGCAATGGGGGAACATTTGTGGCTCCTGATAATGATATATCAAATATCTGATGTTCTCAGTAAAAGCTACATTATTTTAAATATATCTAGTCAGTGACAGAGATCAAGCATATTCATCTACAATAATTCAGTATTTTCAGCTTCAGAATCATGAATATTGTTATTCTGGAGTCTCTATTGTCCTGTGCTTTGGGTTTCAGCACCAAGTCCAAGACTATTCATTTAGAATTTAACCATTTATCATATGTCTGGGAGTATCGCAGTAATAATATGGTATCGTGAGTTCAGTATCGGGATATGTATCGAATCGTGACATGAGGGGATCGGTACACACCTAATCTTCATACTCTGATAATCTTCTGAACACCAGAGAGAGTGTGAGTATGGTGTGTGCGTGTGTGTGTGTGTGTGTGTGTGTGTGTGTGTGTGTGTATGTGTGTGTGTAAACTCATTTGCTGCTCGGCTGGTTTGTGGATGTCAGGCGGGTCGATCGGTGTGTAATCGGGAGCGTCTCGAACTCTAGAGCTTCTAACAAACACAACACTGAGACACAACAGCTCTGAGAAGAAGAAGAGTAATGCTGTCTCATCCATGACGTCTCATCCTTCATCTGAGTCACGAACACAAGCTCTATATGTGGAGTCTTCTTTACTAACAGCCATTATCACTGAGATTCTGTTTGATGATGATGATGATGCAGAAATTACACACAATCTAACATCAGGCAGAGCAGAAAAGAAGAGCACTGGAATAGAGTAAACACATTTAAATGAAAAACAAAAGCAGTGAGGGCCAGTACAATCACCTAGCAACACCCTAGCAACCACCTAGAAACCATTCAGAACACCCTAGCGACCATCTAGAAACCACTCAGAATCCCCTAGCAATGAGCCAGAACTCCATAGCAATGCCCTGGCAACCACCCAGAAACGATCTGGCAACCACCTAGAAACCATTCAGAACACCCTAGCAACCATCTAGAAACCACTCAGAACACCCTATCAATGAGCAAGATCTCCATAGCAACATCCTGGCAACCACCCAGAACACCATAGCAACACCCTGGCAACAACCTAGAAACCATTCAGAACACCCTAGCAACCATCTAGAAACCACTCAGAACAGCCTAGCAATGAGCAAGACCTCCATAGCAACGCCTTGGAAACCACCCAAAACACCATAGCAACACCCTGGCAACCACCTAGAAACCATTCAGAACAAGGCAAGGCAAGTTTATTTATATAGCACATTTCATCCACTATGGTAATTCAAAGTGCTTTACACAGAAAGGAATTAAAATGATCACAAAATAAAAGCAAGGAAAATTAAAACAGTTATAAAAGGAATTAAAAGAGTAAAAATATGATACATAGATAAACTTCTCATCTGGAAAATCACCGGTGTATCGTATTTTTCACAGCTCCCAGTTTTACTCTGAGATTTTCCCATGTTGATTGTACTGTGTTTGTGGTGTTCTGTAGAACACCCTAGCAACCACTCAGAACACCCTAGCAATGAGACAGAACTCCATAGCAACGCCCTGGCAACCACCTAGAACACCATAGCAACACCCTAGCAACCACCCAGAGGACTCCAGCAGTGCAGTGGTGAGTTCGCCACAGGAAAACACCAATCTAGTTGGTCTCTGTTGCAGTGTACACACCATCAACTGAACAGTGTGTGTAAATGTGCTTATAACACACAGTGTGTTTGCCGTCACAAGCGCTCAGATCAGATGTGATCCAGACGGATTACTGACGTGCTGCAAACGCTCTAATCTCTGGCTGGACTCTAAGCGCATCAGTGCATGCGTTCACAGACATGTGCTTCTGATCAAACCATCAAAACACCTCTGATCATAAACATGCATTACCCATCATGCATGTCCTTCACTGCACGGCATTCTGGGTACTGATGGGGTTACACACAGTATATAATCCAAGGTTAGTTGAATGACAGCATCTGTGGTGAGTTCAACTCCTGTCAATCACTCCAAACTAATCAAGATCACAGGAACACATCAATAAAAACCCAAAAGGAGATGTTTTGAAGAGCGTTGAGGACAAACAACTTTGGACCCCATTGACTTCCATTGTATGGAGACATTTCTCAAAATATCTTCTTTTGTGTTCGGAAGAATAAAAAGCAAACAGGCTTGAACCAACATGAGTAAATTATGACAGAATGATAATTTTTGTGCCTAAAAAAGCTTTATTATTTATAGCCAGATTTTTGTATTGTTTATAAAATAGTATTGAGATTAGAGACGTAAACACACTAGGTTTTAACATGGCAGACCAGTGTCAAATAATCACTTTTTAGCTTTCAGTATTTCAGTAGTTCCAACTCACAAACATTACACCTCAAATTATATATTTTGCTGAATAATTAAAGTGATTAAAGTCGCCCTGTAGTCAATAATTATATCTCTTAAAACTCATCTTTGATCACCAAAATGCCATTTTTAAATGTTTTTTCCTTGAAAAGTCTTCAAATATCTTGACTGTAACTCGACACCCTCGCCTCATTTAGTATGCATGGTTCTATGAATATGCAAATGAGCCCCGCCTCCACTCACTCACTCAGCTCAGAGATCCACTGGTTGACGATCACACGTTGATCTGATTGGTTACAAGGTAGTTTGTGACGTCAGAAACACCAGCGATTTCAAAGCGTGTGTTTGAGACTGTCTTTGGTTCACTGCAGTTTTAAGGAGGAAATACTCAGCAATGCTGTCGACTTATGAACTTACACATGGTTTGTCTTAAAGCGTATTAAACACTCCACATAGACACATAAACTACATTAAAAGCTGGATTTACACCACAGCTAAAGCTTCATATATCTGCTTATAACCAGGAACAGCTTTCCCTAAACTCTTCCATTATTAGAGAATTACTGCATGACATTCATGTTTGTTTGTTTGTTTGTTTGTTTAGACCGACGGACCGGTCAGAATGATTTCCAGGAGTAAACAGACGCGCGTCTCAGATGATACACAGATCTTAGCGCTAGTGTTGAACCTGGAGCATCAGGAGGACGACACACACACGAGCGAGTCGAGCGTTATCCTCTGAACACAACAGATGAGAGCATGAGCTCAGATGCAGATCGTCTACAGGGAAACCAGAGGTCAGATCTCAGAAACTGATGAATATAAACATGTGCAGCTGCACTGCGAGAGTGTGTGTGTGTGTGTGTTTCACACAGTAATGACTGTCGAGAGAGAATGATTTTACACAAAACAACCCACACACTTCTCGAACTCACAGTTTATTTCTGTCCCCTACAGTCAGAGTTATCAACCCGTGAGATTCTCACAGCGTCAGACGAGAGATTCGGCCTCACGCTGACCCAAACGCTCCAGCAACACACACACACACACACACACACACACACACACACACACACACACACACACACACACACACACACACGCACACACACACACAGACACACACAGACACACACACACACACACACACACACACACACACAGACACAGACACACACAGACACACACACACACACACACACACACACACTGACTCTCACACACACACGCACACGCACACGCACACACACAGACACTGACTCTCACACACTGACTCTCACACACACACGCACACGCACACACACACACACTGACTCTCACACACTGACTCTCACACACACACACACACACACACACACACACACACACACACACTGACTCTCACACACACACGCACACGCACACACACAGACACACACACACACACACACACACACACACACACACACACACACACAGACACACACACACACACACACACACACACAGACACACACACACACACACACACACACACACACACACACACACGCCTCTGTCTGTGATCCAGTCCTCACGACTAAACCTCTGAACACCAGCGATCACAGATACACTTCAGGACAGTGTATATATTTATATGTATAAATATAAACATTTATGTTCATTTAAATAAATAAACTAACTGAAATAAAATTGAGAAGTATTGAATAAAAATATAAAATGTTTGTATAAATATTAAGTATAAATATTTTTTGAAAAAAGTAAAATTAATCAAATATTAATATTTTTTAACAAAATTATAGTAAAACTTAAACTTAAAAGTTAAACAAGACACTTCTAATTTTCGTGTAGTTTAAGACGAAGAACTAAAATTACAAAAAATAAATTAATATACTAAAATAAACAAAATCATAAGTTTATATATATATAAACTGTAATATATATATATATATATATATAAACAAAATTGCTCAAATTTGAACTAAAATGTGTTAAAACTAATTGACTTTGCAACTAATATATATATATATATATATATACACACACACACACACACATTACTAAGCCTTCATTTTAATGTTAGTTAAAGCTAATAAACTAATAAAAAATGACAAAAACACTACATTACTGAAGGGTTAACTCAAATTAAAATGAAGGCAGAAAATATAACAATAAAACCTAACTCAAAATATTCCTAATATTACAATGATACTAAAACAACATTTCTGGGAAGTTCAGGAAGCTTCATCAATTCCAGCTTAAGTCATAAACCCAAAAAGATTAAGAATTAATTTGGAAAAGTAGAAAGCTTTGCATTCCTTTACAAAGAAAATTGATATTTGAACATCCAGTATGAAAAAAACAACACAGATGTGCAATAACAGCTGAATATATATATATATATGCATGTGTATGACGTTCCTCCTCCAGCTTTTCATCGTATTGAAACCTCTGGAAGAAGATTCACACACACGAGTCTCATTATCAGTCAATGAATCCCAGCGCTGTGATCATGTGGAAACACGACGAACATCCCAATCATCCAATCACACACTTCACTGCAGGAGATTCAGAAGCTCAGAGACGATCTGAACACCATTAACATTAACATGGAGCCGCTCACACTCGCACTGAGCCTCCATCTGTGTGTAATGAGCAGAAATCTCCAGTTCATTACGGGAGATGTTCAGTAAAGCTTGTCAGACGAGTAAAACAAACGGGTCAATCTCACAGTGAGCTGGAAGATGCTCAGATTCTTCTATCATTTATGCAATAAATGCATCCAGAAGCTTCTATTCATCGGCATAATGGAGCTCTGGACTGAAGAACAGACTCTGAGTTATAATACACGATCAATACTGATTATACGGCTGAAGTGTCTGGCGCCGGAGCTGCAGGTCTTCAGTGGAACCTCAGACAGATAGAGAGACGCTCACACACTTCTCTTATTAATCTCTCTCTGCGTTGCAAAACTGGAGCGTTTGTGGATTTTAATCCAGAGCAGATCAGCAGATTAAATCTCAGTCAAAGAGGTTCAAATCAGGACAAGCCCAGATGTCTGAACCGCATCTGTTTATTCCCAGCGGACAGGGAACGTTCTCCAGTAACGTTAGTAGAACCTTCGTGCAAAGTTAGCTGGTCTTTAGTAATATTCAAACGTTCCATTAATGTTTGCAAAATGATAAAAAGTAACGTTCCATTAATGTTTGCAGAATGATAAAAAGTAGCGTTCCATTAATGTTTGCAGAATGATAAAAAGTAGCGTTCCATTAATGTTTGCAGAATGATAAAAAGTAACGTTCCATTAATGTTTGCAGGATAAAAAGTAGCGTTCCATTAATGTTTGCAGGATAAAAAGTAACGTTCCATTAATGTTTGCAGAATGATAAAAAGTAACGTTCCATTAATGTTTGCAAAATGATAAAAAGTAACGTTCCATTAATGTTTGCAAAATGATAAAAAGTAGCGTTCCATTAATGTTTGCAGAATGATAAAAAGTAACGTTCCATTAATGTTTGCAGAATGATAAAAAGTAGCGTTCCATTAATGTTTGCAGAATGATAAAAAGTAACGTTCCATTAATGTTTGCAGGATAAAAAGTAACGTTCCATTAATGTTTTCAGAATGATACAATTATTATTTCAAATGCTATTAAAACTCCACAAGCGATAAACCAAATGACAGTGGCATGAACTGTATTATTATATCTATGTAATGTGAATCCGTCTGTGTTTTTGTTCTTGTTTTTTCTGTACTACTGCTTGTATAGTTATATTATGTGCCGGTGAGCCGAAGACAACTCTTCACCTTGTTGGACCATAAAAACGTTCTCATAGTGTTTGCAGAATGATAACAGAATTTCCCCATGTTTCCTCTAATGTTCACATAACCAAAAGAAAATTATGTTCAGAAAAAATCAGGTTTTCGAAGCTTAACAGGAACGTTGTTTGAATATATTTTTGTTAGCTGTGTTGCTTGTAAAGCTTTGATTTTCTGAAGAGATCTGTCAGACTTATGATCTATATTTGGCTGCAAACACAAGCAGAGATGATGATCTTTTGACTTTAGGCAGAATAAAACACATAAACTCACCGTTAGGACACATCCAGGCCGAGTCCACATCACAGTCCAGGTCCAGATGACAGAGAAGAGAGAAATATGACAGCATATGATTTATTGACACTATAAACAATAGAATCAGACTCGGCTCGGTTCTGGACTGTTGATGCGCGTTCTGGAGGCGCGCGGGACCATCTGTGGTGTCGGGCGCGCGCACAACATTCCTGTCTGCATGGAATCTGTCATTTAATATTCTCATGGATTCAGTTACAGATATAAATAACCATCAACACACGCGTTCAGCAGAACACAGAGAAACACGGAGATAAAATAGAGTATAAAACAGCAAGTAGAGCCGCTAATGTGAATGAACACGTTCATTAATGAAGCTCTTCAGCAGTGTGTGTGTGTGTGTGTGTGTGTGTGTGTGTGTGTGTGTGTGTGTTCAGCAGAACTAACTAAATCCCTCAGTAACGAGAAACAGCCGCAACGCGCATCAGAAACACAAACATCAGACACACACTGATGTGTTTCTATAGATCACTACAGAACAGAGAGAAACACTCGTACCTTTTATTTATTCACTTTTACTCCTTCAACTCCTCCTGATGCAATAATCCAGAAACTGTGAAGATGAAGATCAGATGGAGATGAAGATGAAGAGGAGCTTCGGTGCTGAGAGAGAGATGTTCAGCGGCAGACAAATGACCACACCCACTTATGCTAATGAGCCTCGCCACAGCACATCCTGATTGGCGCACACTGCTGTCAGTCAGACTCAGATTAATAACAACATCTGCTCAGAAAACATCAAACTGATGAAGATTCAAGGCGATGGTATTTTTGTTAAATTTGCCAGAGATTTCTGAGTGAGTGATTCCAGCTCTTTTGAGTTGTAAATGATAAAGAGATATTTCAGTTTTTCTACTTCAAAATGTCATGTTTAATTTAATGTTACTTGCCATTTTTTTATTATTATTTGTGAAATTGTTATAGTTTCTCCACCAATATTTTTGTCATGGTATAATATGTAACGAGTACAGTCTAATCTGTTGTTAATCTGAGTCCCTGCCAGCTGAATGGGTCTCAGTGAGATCAATAAACTCATGATGGGAGTCAGAATCTGATGCAACGGCTCTGAAAAGCTCCCAGCTCGAGCCTTTAATGCTTTAATGCAGGTCTGAGTCGCTCAGGTGCCGTCAGCTGATCTGATCTCTTCATCTGACAGCGTGGAAATGTTTCCTCGGGCCTCTGATGATCTGAAGCACTTCAGACATGCATAATGCAGATGCTGGCTTTCTTCAAATGTATAATTCCCTTTGAGTGGATGATGAGTTTATTAACATCACGCTTTCCAGAAGAGCTCCAGCGAAACACATACGAGCATCCTGAGTGAAATAAAGACATGTAAGAGCAATGCGAGATCAATGTTCCTAGACAGAAACATAGTGTCGGACACATCTCCAACAGAAACACAGTGTCGGACACATCTCCAACAGAAGCACAGTGTCGGACACATCTCCAACAGAAACACAGTGTCGGACACATCTCCAACAGAAGCACAGTGTCGGACACATCTCCAACAGAAACACAGTGTCGGACACATCTCCAACAGAAACACAGTGTCGGACACATCTCCAACAGAAACACAGTGTCGGACACATCTCCAACAGAAACACAGTGTCGGACACATCTCCAACAGAAGCACAGTGTCGGACACATCTCCAACAGAAGCACAGTGTCGGACACATCTCCAACAGAAACACAGTGTCGGACACATCTCCAACAGAAACACAGTGTCGGACACATCTCCAACAGAAACACAGTGTCGGACACATCTCCAACAGAAACACAGTGTCGGACACATCTCCAACAGAAACACAGTGTCGGACACATCTCCAACAGAAACACAGTGTCGGACACATCTCCAACAGAAACACAGTGTCGGACACATCTCCAACAGAAACACAGTGTCGGACACATCTCCAACAGAAACACAGTGTCGGACACATCTCCGACAGAAACACAGTGTCGGACACATCTCCGACAGAAACACAGTGTCGGACACATCTCCGACAGAAACACAGTGTCGGACACATCTCCGACAGAAACACAGTGTCGGACACATCTCCAACAGAAGCACAGTGTCGGACACATCTCCGACAGAAACACATCTCCGACAGAAACACATCTCCGACAGAAACACATCTCCGACAGAAACACAGTGTCGGACACATCTCCGACAGAAACACATCTCCGACAGAAACACAGTGTCGGACACATCTCCGACAGAAACACATCTCCGACAGAAACACAGTCGGACACATCTCCAACAGAAACACAGTGTCGGACACATCTCCAACAGAAACACAGTGTCGGACACATCTCCAACATGTGCATTACACGCATGCGTACCAGAGGTGGGCCGGGTCTGCGCCGACACTGTGTTACTGTCTGGGTTATTATCATTTTAGATGCTATTATAGTTTTTTTAAATATTTTGATCCATTTTATATATATTTTTTTTTTCTTCCAGTTTTCATTTTAAATGTAGTTTTGTTGTGGTTTTGTAATATTTTTTTTTTTTTATGTCTATTTAGTTTTTATAAATTTTTACTTTAGTTTTAGTTATTTATGTAGGCCTACATCAAGTTAAAGGGAATATATTAGTGCTGGGCAACAATTAATCGCATCCAAAATAAAAGTTTGTGTTTACATAATATATGTGTGTGTACTGTGTATAATTATTTTGTTTATATAAACACACACACACACACACACACACACACACACACACACAATGTATGTATATATTTGAGAAATATTTGCATGTATATACTGTATATATATTTATACATCATTTATATTATATATAAATATTTTATATATAAATACATTTTTCTTATATACATGCATGTGTGTGTATTTATATATACAAATTAATTATACACAATACACACACACACTTATTATGTAAACACAAACTTTTATTTTGGATGCGATTAATTGTTGCCCAGCACTAGAATATATGTACGAATTTTCATGTATTAATAGCTTTGTTATTGCCAATGTAAAACAAATAAAATAAGTAAAAGTGTAAAAAAAATTCCTTATCTATGAAAGCCTGACTTATTTTTATGTGAAGTATTCGGGACGGTTTTGCCGGGAAACTGAAACGGATGTGACGGTTACGCGTTCGAAAGCCTCTCTGTCACGGTAGGGATGAGTGCAAAAAACTCAAGTGCAGGAGAATGAATATTTATTAACAATAAAGAAAAACAAACACAAAACAAAACCCACGAGGGGGGAAAACATAACTAGTAAATGCAAAACAAAACCAGAACATGAAACTTACTGCAGGATCACGGGGAACAAGAAACATTAGACAACGTACCGACACGGACTGCAAACAAGAGGGGACTTATAAAGGGAAACTAAACAGGAGGGAACAGGTGGAAGAACTCAAACAATAATCAGATAACAAGTGGGAGGGATCAGACAATGACATGAGCACATGGCCCAAAATAACAAAACACCCATGTGCAGCACAAGACAGGACAGGCATGTGACATTACCCCCTCCCTACGGAGCGGCTACCAGATGCTCCATTAGACCAGACCGGGACGGGAGGGACAGACCAGGGCGGGACGGGAGGGACAGACCAGGGCGGGACGGGAGGGACAGACCAGGGCGGGGACTTTCCCTCGGGCGACCAGGGCGGAGACATTCCATCGGGCGGCCAGGGCGGAGACATTCCCTCGGGCGGCCAGGGCGGAGACCTTCCCTCGGGCGGCCAGGGCGGAGACATTCCATCGGGCGGCCAGGGCGGAGACATTCCCTTGGGCGGCCAGGGCGGAGACATTCCATCGGGCGGCCAGGGCGGAGACATTCCCTTGGGCGGCCAGGGCGGAGACCTTCCCTCGGGCGGCCAGGGCGGAGACCTTCCCTCGGGCGGCCAGGGCGGAGACGACCCCTCGGGCGGCCAGGGCACAGGAACAGACACCGGCACAGGAACAGGCACAGGAACAGACACCGGCACAGGAACTGGAACAGACACCGGCACAGGAACTGGAACAGACACCGGCTCAGGAACTGGAACAGACACCACCGGCTCAGGAACTGGAACAGACACCACCGGCTCAGGAACTGGAACAGACACCACCGGCTCAGGAACTGGAACAGACACCACTGGCCCAGGAACTGGAACAGACACCACCGGCCCAGGAACTGGAACAGACACCACCGGCCCAGGAACTGGAACAGACACCACCGGCCCAGGAACTGGAACAGACACCGGCTCAGGAACAGACACCACCGGCTCAGGCTCAAGAACAGACACCACCGGCTCAGGCTCAAGAACAGACACCACCGGATCAGGCTCAAGAACAGACACCACCAGCTCAGGCTCAAGAACAGACACCACCGGCTCAGGCTCAGGAACAGACACCACCGGCTCAGGCTCAAGAACAGACACCACCAGCTCAGGCTCAAGAACAGACACCACCGGCTCAGGCTCAGGAACAGACACCACCGGCTCAGGATCAGGAACAGACACCACCGGCTCAGGCTCAGGAACAGACACCACCGGCTCAGGAACAGACACAGGCTCGACGGCGGCCATCTTGTCAGGGGAAACAGGCTCGGCAGGCGTGACGTGAACAAGCTCGGCGGCGGCCATCTTGTCCGAAGACACAGGCTCGGCAGGCGTGACGTGAACAGGCTCGGCGGCGGCCATCTTGTCCGAAGACACAGGCTCGGCAGGCGTGACGTGAACAGGCTCGGTGGCGGCCATCTTGTCTGAAGACCCAGGATCGGCAGGCGTGACGTGAACACTCTCGGCGGCGGCCATCTTGTCCGAAGACACAGGCTCGGCAGGCGTGACGTGAACAGGCTCGGCGGCGGCCATCTTGTCCGAAGACACAGGCTCGGCAGGCATGACGTGAACAGGCTCGGTGGCGGCCATCTTGTCCGAAGACACAGGCTCAGGAACAGTCTCTGGATCGGCAGACGTCCTGTGCTTCCTCCACGCCTGCAGTACCGCCACTGCATAAAAAAGGAAGACCACTCTCTTGGCCGTGGCAGGACTGATGGTGGGCGACTCCGAGACGATCTCAGGGATGACAGCGGGCTGCTCGAAGGGGACGGCCTCCGGGACGACAGCGGGCTGCTCGGAGGGGACGGCCTCCGGGTCATTGGGGAGGCAGGAAGTCTTCCTCCTCCTCCGCCTCCGGGCCACCGGACTCGGGACCACCGGAACTGGGACCACCGGACTCGGGACCACCGGACTCGGGACCACCGGAACTGGGACCACTGGATTCGGGACCACCGGAACTGTCACGGAGGAGGTCTTCCTTCTCCTCCTCCGTCTCGGGACCACCGGAGTCGGGTCCTCTGTCGCCCCTTCCTCCACCTCAGGATAAGTGGCAGATGGGCTGGAGCATTTCTTCCTCCTCCCTCTCCCCGAAGGGGTCATCGGAGGACTGGGGACTTGGGAGTTTGTGAGGTAATTGGGAGGTGGGCCAAGGGGCGGAAGACCACCCTCCCCTCCACGATGGTAAACATACCCCACAAACTGCCAGAATGACAATATCCCCAGCATTCCCATCTCCCAGGCAGGCACAGGCATATTAAGGCTGGTGTTAAAAATGTCCTTGAGCTCTGCGTCGCTGATGTTGAGCCCCTCCGCTACAACCACAAACTGGTGAGCAAACTCCTTTACGCTGGCATTGCCTTGTTGAAGCGAAAGGAGTTTGCTACACTGATCCACTTGTTGAGCGGAGGGGCAGGGAGATGGGAAAAGGAAGATGCCCATTTCTTGTGCTGAGTCCTCAGATGGTCGGTACGTTCTGTCACGGTAGGGATGAGTGCAAAAAGGTGCGAGGACTCAAGTGCAGGAGAATGAATATTTATTAACAATAAAGAAAAACAAACACAAAACAAAACCCACGAGGGGGGAAAACATAACTAGTAAATGCAAAACAAAACCAGAACATGAAACTTACTGCAGGATCACGGGGAACAAGAAACATTAGACAACGTACCGACACGGACTGCAAACAAGAGGGGACTTATAAAGGGAAACTAAACAGGAGGGAACAGGTGGAAGAACTCAAACAATAATCAGATAACAAGTGGGAGGGATCAGACAATGACATGAGCACATGGCCCAAAATAACAAAACACCCATGTGCAGCACAAGACAGGACAGGCATGTGACACTCTCTTCCATCCAATGCACGTGAAATGAATGCAGAAAGAGCCATTCTGTGGGTAATATCAGCGAGTCATGCAAACAAAATGGACTCATTCAAACTATAGTCCCAGATTTACATATTCGTCTCAAATACTGAAATCAAGCTATCATAACAGCGTAATTAGGCTATAATTACCTCATCTGTCACATGATGCCGTGGTAGAGCTGGTCCTAACATATTCACATCATATGATCAGAAGCTTTCTGAACTGCTGGTTTCTCATTGTTATTGTGTGTTTATTCTCTTAGGATCTTGAATCTCGTTCAGTCTATGACGTCCATAGACTGTTAAACAAGATTAAGTCACGTGTGCACGAGCAATTAGTCACTGCTGCAGTTCAGTTAACGGCCACTGGTGTCGCTAATAACAAGGTTTTCTCAGTTCTATATGTTATACATAATAACGCCTTTATCTATAATATTAATAACCCTGCTCCAGATGCTTATTAAAGACAGACTAAAGTTGCTGACCGATGCGTTTCTGGCTCAGATGGTCAATGCCGCATGAGATCAGCTCTACAGAAACACTACAACATCTCACACTGCTTTATTCTCACCTTCCTCTCCCTCAGGCGGGATCTGGCACTGAAACACAGGTTTAACTGTGGAAAAACAGCATCTGAGCAAACCAGTCATCCCAAAACCTGATTAATCTGCCAAACAACCCAAAACCCTTTCCAGAGGATTTCTGAGTCGCTAATTCTACTGAAATTAATTCATCAGAGCTCATTTGCAGGCCGTCCGGTTTGGGAATGGGAGATGTTTAGACATGCAGCTCCTCTGGTCTGTACTGGGCAGTTTTACAGAACTCAAACTGGATTACACAGCTGAGAGGAAAACACAGACTCAAACTGATCAATTCCAGACTTAAAAGCATTACGATTGATCAGTCAGGGCATTTTATGCAACTCTAACTCAATTGTAGCATAATTTGTTTTATAAAGCATGTAATCCTATTTTTCAGCACAAATCAATACAGAAATGCAGAACTGTAGAAAATCACTTGCTTCATCATCATCATCATCATCATCAATTATGCAGAAAGTAGAACAATGTCGCCCTCTAGTGGTCAGAGACGAGCACAGCAGCATCACATGAAAAATGAAAAACACACTACATTTTAATTCAAAGCATGGGTGTAGTGAATGTGAATATAATGTCAGTATTTAAATACATTTTGAATTGTTATTTTGTAAATAAATTAATAAATCAAACTTACGTCTCTGCAGATCTCATTGGCGTAGAAGTTGTCACGTGATGAATCTGCATTTTAGCGGCTAAAAACCCAGTGTTTGCCTTAAAGCAGAGGGTGAGTAATCTTTCACTCCTTTATTTTCTTAATAAAAGTCTACTTTAAAATATTTAAATAAATAATGCTTATAGGGCCATTTCAAAGTGTTTATTGCAAAGTTTAGAGCGGCAAAACAGGCGCAGACTTTCATATTCCTTTGAGAGTCTTTCATAACTGACAGTGAAAACTTCCCTAGAGATCAGAATCATATGAATATTATTATGCAACACTCATGCAGATGAAATATCAGATCAGTGTTTGTCTGGCTCAGTCTGACGAAAACCGTCTTGAGAATCAATTATGCTCAAACACTCATTAGTATGCATGAATAAATTAGTCAGTTATTCTGAAACCGTCTCACAATTAATGAATATTGATTCACATTTATATATCGTTCATGGAACTTTTTCCTGTTTAAGTTCGTCTAATGTTTTATATATATATATATATATATATATATATATATATATATATATATATATATATATATATATATATATATATATAGTTTCGGGATGTTCATAGAAAAAAAAAAAAAAAAAACTTTTTAAAGCATTTCAAAAATCGACGGTTTGAACATTCTGAAATAACATCATATTTTATAACATAACTCTTTTCCCGCCATTGACGGAATATTTCGGACACCCGTGTTTTCACTGTTGTACGGCAGGTGGCGCTGTTATGCAGAAGAAGAAGCAGAAACAAGCTTATACACATTTACTCTTTAACAAAAACGCTATTTTCTCAGCTTTTTGTTCAAAATGGTGTTTTTTTATGAAACATACCAACATTTAAGTGTTGAGAAAAAAATTATTAAGTTAGAATAAAACGTTTTGTTGTTGTTTAAAGGCAGATGCTTTGTTCTTTTTGATATATTATTGCATGTTCAGATATTCATACAACAAAAAATATTCTGAGGGCATGAAAGTTTAGTGCAAATGATGGAGAAAAAACTGTCTGGTAACTTAAAAAAAAAAACTGGCAGGGAAAGAGTTAATGAGAACATTAGCCATTATTGGAACATATTTGTCAGCTGGTGCCGCACATTCTCAGTTATAAATGAAATGTGGGAAACTGTTTTGCTGAATCTGAGCCGCAGTGCATGCTGGGAGACTGAGGGTGTGTTTTGGCAGAGTTACATAAACAACTGTTGACTGTTACATAAGGCAATTCAGATGTTTGAGAGCTATTTAAAACCGTCTTTTACTGGGATTGAGGCGTTTAACCCTTTCCTGAGCATGTCTGTGTTTGCTGTAGTATCGAACCGGCTACAAAAATCATGATCTTACTGGTTTATTGTGAAAGTTCTGCTGGTTATGCTAATAAAAAGCCTGGTGGAGAAACACCAGATGGATTCAGTGATGCTCCGATCAGATTCACGTCGGATGCCATGAGATGAGGAGATATTCTCATCCACGCCAGTTAATCGCATCAGCTTTTCTCTTCCTCAAACTCAAAGCTTTATTGTCTTACAAACGTGAATAAACAGTCTCCACATTTTCCCAGCAGTTTCATACTGAATCTCTGAAAGGCTGCAATTATTTCTTGGCCCTCCTGACATTATTTATAACAGAGCAGAGCAAAAAAAAAAACTCAGACTTACACAGAGAGACCAGAATAACACAGAGAACAGAATAACACAGAACATAAAAACACAGAACATAAAAACACATTAGCAACGCCCTAGCAACACCCTAGCAACCACAGAGACCAGTCTAATATACTGCCTGTGTGTGTGTGTGTGTGTGTGTGTGTGTGTGTATATATGTACAGTGGGGAGAACAAGTATTTGATACACTGCCGATTTTGCAGGTTTTCCCACTTACAAAGCATGTAGAAGTCTGTAATGTTTATCATAGTTACTCTTCAACTGTGAGTGACAAAAATCCATAAAATCACATTGTATGATTTTTAAGTAATTAATTTGCATTTTATTGCATGGCATAAGTATTTGATACATCAGAAAAGCAGAACTTAATATTTGGTACAGAAACCTTTGTTCGCAATTACAGAGATCATACGTTTCCTGTAGTTCTTGACCAGGTTTGCACACACTGCAATACGGTGTCGCTGGGCAATACGGAGTTTCAGCTCCTCCAAAGATTTTCTATTGGGTTCAGGTCTGGAGACTGGCTAGGCCACTCCAGGACCTTGAGATGCTTCTTACGGAGCCACTCCTTAGTTGCCCTGGCTGTGTGTTTCGGGTCGTTGTCATGCTGGAAGACCCAGCCACGACCCATCTTCAATGCTCTTACTGAGGGAAGGAGGTTGTTGGCCAAGATCTCGTGATACATGGCCCCATCCATCCTCCCCTCAATACGGTGCAGTCGTCCTGTCCCCTTTGCAGAAAAGCTTCCCCAAAGAATGATGTTTCCACCTCCATGCTTCACGGTTGGGATGGTGTTCTTGCGGTTGTACTCATCCTTCTTCTTCCTCCAAACACAGCGAGTGGAGTTTAGACCAAAAAGCTCTATTTTTGTCTCATCAGACCACATGACCTTCTCTCATTCCTCCTCTGCATCATCCAGATGGTCATTGGCAAACTTCGGACGGGCCTGGACATGCGCTGGCTTGAGCAGGGGGACCTTGCGTGCGCTGCAGGATTTTAATCCATGACGGCGTAGTGTGTTACTAATGGTTTTCTTTGAGACTGTGGTCCCAGCTCTCTTCAGGTCATTGACCAGGTCCTGCCGTGTAGTTCTGGGCTGATCCCTCACCTTCCTCATGATCATTGATGCCCCACAAGGTGAGATCTTGCATGGTGCCCCAGACCGAGGGAGATTGACCGTCATCTTGAACTTCTTCCATTTTCTAATAACTGTGCCAACAGTTGTTGCCTTCTCACCAAGCTGCTTGCCTATTGTCCTGTAGCCCATCCCAGCCTTGTGCAGGTCTACAGTTTTATCCCTGATGTTCTTACACAGCTC
>NC_138735.1:34006756-34029256 GCF_965113295.1 Leuciscus leuciscus
GTTCCAATCGACACAGAACAACACTTACTGTTCCAATCGAAATAGAACAAAACTCACGATCCAATCAAAATAGAACAAAACTCATAATCCAATCGAAATAGAACAACACTTGAAGTTCTAATCTAAATAAAACATTTGAAGTTCTAATCAAAATAGAACAACACTTAAAGTTCCAATTGAAATAGAACACGAAGTTGCAGTCGAAATAGAACAAAACTTGAAGTTCCAATTGAAATAGAACAAAACTTGAGGTTCCAATCGAAATAGAACAACACTTGAAGTTCCAAATCGAAATGGAACAAAACTTGAAGTTCTAATCAAAATAGAACAACATTTAAAGTTCCAATCGACACAGAGCAAAACTCATAATCCAATCGAAATAGAACAACATTTGAAGTTCTAATCTAAATAAAACAACACACGAAGTTCCAAATCGAAATAAAACATTTGAAGTTCTAATCAAAATAGAACAACACTTAAAGTTCCAATTGAAATAGAACACGAAGTTCCAGTCGAAATAGAACAAAACTTGAAGTTCCAATCGAAATGGAACAAAACTTGAAGTTCCAAATCGAAATGGAACAAAATTGAGGTTCCAATCGAGATAGAACAAAACTTGAGGTTCCAATCGAAATAGAACAACACTTGAAGTTCTAATCAAAATAGAACAACATTTAAAGTTCCAATCGACACAGAACAAAACTCACGATCCAATCGAAATAGAACAACACTTGAAGTTCTAATCTAAATAAAACAACACACGAAGTTCCAAATCGAAATAAAACATTTGAAGTTCTAATCAAAATAGAACAACACTTAAAGTTCCAATTGAAATAGAACACGAAGTTCCAGTCGAAATAGAACAAAACTTGAAGTTCCAATCGAAATAGAATAACACTTGAAGTTCCAATCGAAATAGAACAACACTCAAAGTTCTAATCAAAATAGAACAACACTCAAAGTTCCAATCGAAATAGAACAACACTCAAAGTTCCAATCGAAATAGAACAACACTCAAAGTTCCAATTGAAATAGAACAACACTCACAGTTCCAATCGAAATAGAACAACACTTGAAGTTCCAATCGAAATAGAACAACACTTACAGTTCCAATCGAAATAGAACAACACTTACAGTTCCAATCAAAATAAAACATTTGAAGTTCCAATCGAAATAGAAAAACACTTGAAATTCCAATCCAAACTGGTAACAGTAATAGTATGTGCTCTGTGATTGTTAGTCAGTGCATGTTCAACGGACCTGTTTCAGATCACACAAACACTCTAGTACCAAATTAGTCATTAAAAACCATCAGTTTTAACTCTAAACTCTTGTTTCCATAGAGGTTACTTGATTTTTTTTCTCATTCCAACATCTGCTTTTGGATGGAACGCAGCATTAATGCTTCCCTCGGCCCGCTTTAAAGAGACACTGTTGATTAATCTTTCATTAATTGACCCCAAAACTCTAGCGTCTCATGATATTTTAAATATACTGTAATGGATATTACATTTCAGACAGTACTGGACTACATGAACCACTGTGCTTGCTAACTAACGTCTGGATTTGACTCAAGGTTCGTTTGAGTTCAAGTCAACAAAAAAAAAATTAACACAAAGTAAAAACTGAAAGCATACAAGTGTAAGTCAACATCTCAAAAATGCAAACATAAATATTTCCCACACAAGCAGGGAACATTTCAAATGAGATATTGCTATCAAGTCAATTTCTAAAAATAATCAGTAATTTGGTGGTTAAAAAAAGTGCAAGTCGACGACAGTATAAAACATGCTGCTCAGACAGCCAAACTTCACCGATAAACTAAACATCAACGAATATTCTACTACTGGAAGTATAAAGGACATTTTTTAATCTAGTGGAGCATAGCTGTGCTATCATGCTGAAAGTCTGAGACTTACTTCCCATCTGGTTTTTGCTTGTAGTTCCTTGAGGAAACAGTATTAAACACTGACCTTTGGGTCTAACATATTAACAACATTTCAGGCAACGTTTGCTCTCTTTTGAGTACTTTATGAAGACCATCACTGCTCGTAATGTCACTGAAATTACTTTTTAAGGTGCGGTAGCATTTAGCGTTGTTTAGCGAATTTACACGAGCGAAATCCAGCCACTTCAATAGGAATCCACGTGAGGGCGAAACATTTCCACATGCAGATTTTGCAATGATCTGACCATCAGAAAAGCTGATAAAGGAGTTTCTTGTGTGAGCTGTTCTTCATACATCGCTCTACCAATGTGAAATCCATGTGGGGGAATTCCCAATCCCGTCGATTCCCATTGAAATGACTGGATTTCACTTGTGAAAATTTGCTGAAATTACTTTCTGAAGGACCATCAAATGGACAGAGTAGAAATGTAACTAGAATTTAACTGTAGAAATTTGTGGCCTATGTGATGGTCCTAGACTTTACCAATGTGAAATCCATGTGGGGGAATTCCCAATCCCGTCGATTCCCATTGAAATGACTGGATTTCGCTTGTGAAAATTTGCTGAAATTACTTTCTGAAGGACCATCAAATGGACAGAGTAGAAATGTAACTAGAATTTAACTGTAGAAATTTGTGGCCTATGTGATGGTCCTAGACTCTAGCAATGCGAAATCCATGTGGGGAAATTCCAAATCGAGTCGATTCCCATTGAAATGACTGGATTTCACTTGTGAAAATTCGCTGAAATTACTTTCTGAGGACCATCAAATGAACAGAGTAAAAGTTTAACTAGAATTTAACTGTAGAAATGTATTGAGCCTTTATGAGGGTTGCACTTTGGCCTTTGTGATGGTCCTCGACTCAACCAATGTGAAATCCTTGTGGGGAAATTCCCATTTGCGTCGATTCCCATTGAAATGACTGGATTTCGCTTGGGAAAATTCTCTAAACAGATTTCCCCAATGTGACCGTACCTTTAGTTTCCTCTCAGCCAAGAGTCTCAAGAGCGAATCCCCGAGTTAAATTTCTACACTGTCCATTTCCACATCCTCTAAAGTAGTGTCCGATTGAGAAACCATTATGAGTTTTTGTTTCTTTGAGTATTGTCTGACCACGCCGCTCTCCTCTTGGTCCGTCTGATTGAGGTCCTTTTCCAAAACCTCAACAGAACTCCCACGACTAAACATGGCATTGTCCGTGGACTCGAAGGACTCGCCGCCAAGACCCTCGAGTTTGGTGTAGCCTCCGCTACCGAGACCCTCCAGTCGAGGGCAACTGAGACGCCTCGATCGCACCTGCCGGTCCGTAGGAATACACAAGATATCCAGATCAATAGACCTGGAGTAGTCCGATAAAGCGCTTAAAGAAAGGTGAGATCCTGTGGTTTTGCGGCCCGGAGAACACGGTGGAAGCAACTGAACCTGGGATCCTTGCAAAGAAACTCGAGGAGCTCCTTGCAAACTTCCAACACTCCTATAAACCTCCACCGAGTCCTGCGGAAGCTCTGGATGACTTTGAGCCGGTTCCACTTTGGCCTTTGTGATGGTCCTAGACGCCACCAGATCCTCCAAACGTCTACAAATGGCCTCGGCGTCCAAAAACTCTCTCTTGGCTTCTCCCGTTTTATCCGAACCCCTTCTTTCAGACGCTCCTCGGTTGTTGAGCTTCATCATTGGCAGGGTGAACGCATTGACCGAAGTTGATACGATTGTTCTGGTTTCCCATTGTTTGAGCTCAGGTGGGATTCGTTTCTGATCTTGGTAGATACTGTAGACGGTGTCCGTAAAGCTCTGTTTGTCCAAAGAAGAGACTCGTGGGATTGTGGTCGACAGACGTCGGGATGGGATCGTGCTACTCGAGTCGTGTCGACCGGAGCCTGGAGAAGGCCAGGAGACTTTATTCGGGGATTTGTTCTCTTTCGACTGGCAGTAGTTCACGAAACCGTTCAGCGGCCCGGACTCCTTGCTCCGCAAACTATGAATGTCAATCACCGTTGAGTAGATGTCTCTTAGATTAATGATTTTGGTCTTTTTGTCTCTGTTTTCGTGAAGTACTGCATTCGCACAAATGAATAGGAAGATCCCAATTCCCATGATTAAAGGTCCGAACACCTTCAGTTTGTCGGAATACAAGTATCTGTTAAGAAATGTTGCGAATGCTCCAAGCTTAGCCGAATGCACCTCAGCAGTCCCATTGGATCCATTATAGCTCCTGAAGACTTTATCTAGTAGATCCCATCTGACGCTCACATTGACTAATTCTCGGCTCTCGTAAGTCCTCAGAGCGCTCGATGTGTTCATCAATCCCGGATACGGCGGATTGGGTTTGGGCCAGTATCCCATCACAGCCATTGCGACGCCAACCAGCAGCACCAGAATCCCAATGGCAGCGACCAGTCCAGATATGGAACACAGCTTTAGCTTTCCTTTAACCACAACCACTTCGTTCTTCCTCTTTTTCTTTGCTTTCCTCTTGCGCTTGTTTTCGGCGCGGTTCTTCGCGCGGAGGGAGTCCTGTCGCCGGGCAGATATTCGCAGAAGACCCCCTGTGGCAATCATGATGGCGCTCAATTAATCATCCTGGAAAAAGACGGGAAGAACATGAGAACATTAGTGTGAGCTGGAAAAGCCATGAGAACCAGACACATACTCATTAATCTATCATATAGCATGTGCATATACAACAAATAATAATAATAAATGCTAAACACAAACAAAAACACATACTGTATATACGTAGACACTACCAGTGAAAAGTTTTACTGTTTCTGAAAGAAGTCTCTTCTGCTCAAAAATGCAGTAAAAAAATTTGAAATATTCTTGTTTTGTATTGTTTTCTATGTGAATATATAGTAAAGTGTAATTTATTCCTGTGATCAAAGCTGAATTTCCAGCATCATTACTCCAGTCTTCAGTGTCACATGATCCTTCAGAAATCATTCTAATATGATGATTTGATGCTCAAGAAACATTTCTGATTATCAATTTTGAAAACAGTTCATGTTTTTGTGGAAACTATGATACATTTTATTTTTCAGGATTCTTTGATGAATAAGAAATCAAAGAAATTCAAAGAAATGCGGCCTTGGTGAGCAGAAGAGACTTATTTTTGTTGATCACCCTTTTTCAAAGAATGTCACACACCAGCATTTGCCGTGCTCCTATTGGTTCTTCATCAGATGGACGTTCCAGAAGCTCATTTATCCCGATGAAAGCTCTGTCAAATCTGGAAGGCTGAACATGCGAGAGCTTGAACACAAAGCAGGCGCGACGAAGCTCCGTCCCGGGCGAGTGTTCGTCGGGATCTCCGGCACACCGAGTGGGAGCGAGACGCTGGATCCTGCAAACACCATATGGATAGTGTGGGTTAATGCAGTACACACACACACACACACACACAGCAATCACAGACACATGACTGAAAGAAGAACAGAAGCGGTGTGAGACACAGACAGATGATATGATTCACTTCAGACTCCAAACAGAAAGATGAAAAGCATCTGTTTTTTCTGTTTGGTGTTGATTTGACATAAAAGCTGATTCTGTCTCGAACTGTGGGAACGCGAGTGAGCGACAGGCTAACAGGTACAAGCGTCTTGTTGCACATATGATTACAGCTGAAAATATGAGTCCTGGGGGTGTAACAGTATATCATGTCACAATATATCGCAACTCAAAAATGCAACAATATGTATCGTGGATAGTTTACGAAAAATAAAAAGTTTCAGTGTCAGTACTACATTAAACTACTATATATAATGTATAATAATGCAATGGGGGAATATTTGTGGCTCCTGATAATGATAAATATCTGATGTTACCAATAAAAGTGGCCGACATTATTTTAAATATATCTAGTCAGTGACAGAGATCAAGCAATATTCATCAACAATAATTCAGTATTTTCAGCTTCAGAATCATGAATATTGTTATTCTGGTGTCTCTATTGTCCTGTGCTTTGGGTTTCAGCACCAAGTCCAAGACTATTCATTTACACACACAATGTAACATCAAATTTAGCATTTTCATATCATATTTTGAGTATCGTAATAATATGGTATCGTGAGTTCAGTATCGGGATATGTATCGAATCGTGACATGAGGGTTTCGTTACACCCGTAATGAGTCCAATAAAACACGAGGTCCTGTCCAGACAATAGATTCAATTAAATTCAATCAAATAACAATGGATTAAAGCTTTAAATTCATATGGGATCAAATAAAGAAGTAACCAGTTGTGACATGTGACTGTATGTTGAGTCTGAATAAGTGACATCGCTTTGATGACATGTTTACTGGCACGAGGGCGGGGCAACCTGTCACTCACATTAGATCCACCAATAGAAAACCACAACCATCCAATCAATCCCAAAATGGACTAAATCAAGCCCCGCCCACATTTGTTCTTATTCCAGAAGCGTTTCACTCGGATATACAGTCAAACCAAAAATTATTCAGACACCAGATATTTTTTTTTATTACTAGTGTGATCAGGACACTATAGTTCATTTATGTAAGTGAGGAGAGCAAAATAAAGTAAACTGTGACATATTATACCCAATATTCTTCATACAGAGACTAAAATGATTGGGACACTTTGAGCTGATCATGTTTTGCTGAAGTGTTTTGTCTTTAATTGCTAATGCTCTTTTTACACACAGACTGAACAAAATGAAGTATTGCTTGGTGATTGGTTGAGCTAAACTGGTATTATCTAATTGTGTAGTTAAATTTAACAGCTGACAGATATTCAACATAATTCATGTGTGAGACAGTCTAACAGAAGGACGGACAAAACCAGTCAAATATCAACTGAGTTCTGCTCATATTTTAGTACCATTTTCTAAACTATAGCGAATAAACTGTGATAATGAGAGAAATGTTGAATAAATGCTGGTTTGACTTTACATCATAACAGGGGAGAAAAGGCGAGAGCAACTTTACTTTCATGCTGACTTGAGTTCATGGTGTCGTTCTAAATAAACTTCCAAAGATTAATTACTTAAGTCTTTCCTCAAGGGTCTCACCCAAACACAGCCTCATTAAAGCGTGTAGAAGCTGTCCAGTCCGACACCGGTGTATATAACACACTCTATGTTTATTTCATATTCTTAATCAAAACAAGACTTCGCAGTGAACCAGTCTACATTTCTGCAGAATAATTTATGGCACCAATTAAATCTTTATATTGTCTTCCAAACGGGACTTTCAGAGGAGAATACGAATTTGAGTTTCCAGCCCCGGTTCATTAGTTCTGAATCATCAGGGGAGAAAAGAAGAGAAAAGTGAATTAGTTTCTCTCTGCAAACTCACCGAGTGTCCATTCCTCTCTGCCACATCGCGCTCATTAAAGTCCCTCAACACATTAGACATTGATTTAACATGAATCAGCAGATCCGACATGATAATGACCCTCCGAGGCTTCATAAACCCGATGAGAGTAAACATGTTCTCGTCAGTCGTGAACAGAACTGACTCGACTCAGCTTCGACTCTAGAAAACGTGTGCTTTAACTCGTGCTTTTCTCTCGGACGGCGCTAACGATGAATGATGGTGCACTTTTATTTCCCTCAGTGTTTGGCATCTGACGTCCCACTGGATCTCACAGTCAGGAAAAATACAGGAGAAATCTTCCCGTTCCCTCCAGTCATCAAACACATCAGTAATAAGCGTTTATGGACCTGCACTAAATGTAATGCTGAAGGTTTATGGCTGGTCACGTCTTTAAATCAAGACAAATTCACTTGTACAGCACATTTCACACACACACACACACACACACACACACACACACACACACACACACACACACACACACACACACACACACACACACACACACACACACACACACACACACACACACACACACACACACACACACACACACACACACACAGCTTCAGAAAATGATGATGTTAATGTTTATGATATCTTAATATCTTCATGCCTTATAGTTGCATTTTGCGACGATATAAACAATCAGTTGAGATTTTATAATTAGCATATATTGCTTTACACGATCATGTTGGATATACTTAAACTGTATATGCAACTTTATAGACAGAACTGGCCGACTAGTTACATTTATGATGAAACTATATGTCTATATTCACTATATAGTTGAGCATATATAGCTTTACATGAGTACAGACCCTTTCCAAAAAATTTGAATATCATGGAAAAGTTTATTTATTTCCATAATTCCATTCAAAACGTTAAACTTCCATAGATTATAGATTCAGGGCCCACAACTTAAACGATTTCAAGTATTTAGTTGTTTATTTGTACATAATTTGGGCTTCCAGCTCATAAAACCCACGGAAACAGGATCACAGTAATTACACAGTGATACCATGGTCATTGAAGCAGGTTTTGGTTATTTTGGCAGTGTGGGCAGGTGCAAATCCTGCTGGAGAATGAAGGAAGCATGAAGTGCTCTGGAAATGTCCTGGTAGACGGCTGCGTTGACTCTGGATTTAATAAAGCACAGTGGACCAAAGTCCTCTTTTCTGATGAGAGCAAATGTTGCATCTCATTTGGAAACCAAGGTCCCAGAGTCTGGAGGAAGAATGGAGAGACACACAATCCAAGATGCTTGAAGTCCAGTGTGAAGTTTCCACAGTCTGTGTTGGTTTGGGGAGCCATGTCATCAGCTGGTGTTGGTCCACTGTGCTGTCCACTCAATGCAGCCGTCTCTACCAGGACATTTCCAGAGCACTTCATGCTTCCTTCAGCAGACAAACTTTATGGAGATGCTGACTTCATCTTCCAGCAGGATTTGCACCTGCTCACACTGCCAAAATAACCAAAACCTGGTTCAATGACCATGGTATTACTGTGTAATTACTGTGATCCTGTTTCCGTGGGTTTTATGAGCTGGAAGCCCAAATTATGTACAAATAAACAACTAAATACTTGAAATCGTTTAAGTTGTGGGCCTTGAATCTATAATCTATGGAAGTTTAATGTTTTGAATGGAATTATGGAAATAAATTAACTTTACCATGATATTCAAATTTTTTGGAAAGGGTCTGTAAATGTAAATGTGAATAAAGTTGGAAATATACATTAGATACAACACTAGATAATATATAACAGTTTTGGGTTACACTTTATTTTAAGGTGTCGTTGTTACAGTGTAATTATATATGGAAATACTGAGTAATATTAATGTACTATAGGGTTAGGGTAGGATTAGGGTTTGGTTGAGGTTTTAGTTGCATGTAATTATGCATAATTTACTGTTATTGCTATGGTAAGAACATGTGACATATTTAACAAGGACACTGTAAAATAAAGTGTTACCCTATTTTGCAACAATATAATCAATCACATATAGCCCAGATTTGCTATAGCCTATATTGCACTAAGTCATCTGAAACATACAGCAAGCATCATCATAGTGTTTCTTCATCATATTTTCATCAGACATTGAGACTAAAGACTATGGTCTAGTGCATATGGCTGAACAATGCTCATGAATATTTGATGACATAAATATTCCGATTGGTTGTTTGTCCGAGAACATTCTAGAAGCACCACATCGTTTCACTGAAAACCTTCATCACCACAAGTCAGTCTTAATAAATGCAGAGAAAACAATTGCTAATTGGATTAAAAAGATTTCGACTAGAGTAAATGCATTACATGGATCTGCGGTCGGTCATTATTTGAACGTCTCATAATGTATATATCCTGATTGGCTACAAACAAATGGCTTTTCTCCATCTTCATCTCTTCAGTGTGTGATCATGAAGAAGCTCCAGTTCTTCTCTATATCAGTGTTTGTCTCTGAACTCCTGAAACACCTCCATTGTAGTCTTGAGTTTCTCCCGGGAACAAACACGTCACAATATTCCTCATTATAATAATTCATACGCAGAATAAAGGGGCGGGGCCTGGTTGAGTTAGTTAGTAGTGTGTTAAACTGGCGGTTATGGTAATTAGGGGGCGGGACATTTCCCAAACACACTCGAAGCGCTCGACCAATCACAACACACTGCTCCAGCCGACCAATCAGAGCACAGTGTGCTTTTCAGAAGGAGGGGCTTCATAGAGACAGGAAGTAAACAGAGCGTTACTGACAGACTGGGAAGAGAGGAGCCGCAACAATGGAGAATATGAGGAGAATAATCAACATTCAAGCAGGAAAACCTGTTCTAGTAGAGCCTGAAGACTTTAAGGGCATAAAAGATCCTCTTTAACAATTCAACACACAAATGCTGACGTTACAAAACACACTGCTTTTAAGAAACAAGGCTCCCAGATTTCTGTGTTGGCACTGCTTCTGTATTTCCAACCACAAAGATTTATAGATTTGATGAATTCCTGAGAGTGTTTGGCAATGAAAGACTCCACGTTTAATCAAATAAAGCTGAAAACGCTCTGACGGTCCAGATAAACAGAAGATCACGCAGGCCGCGCGAGTTCAAAGGTGTGTGCGAATCCTTCCACATCAAAGCAAACAGCAGATGATCCGTGCGAACAGAGACACGAGCGGCGGGATCCACAGAGACTTCACACATCAATTGACATCTCAAACACGGGCGAGGAGGATTTATGGATCACAATGACCTTTACATTCATATCTGAAGGGCTGGATGAAGGGCAGCGGGGATGAAAATAAACATCATGAGGACAAAACATAAAATGACAGCGTTCGCACAAGACTGTCAGAATCAATTTGCGTGTAAAACTACCGAGACGTAGAAGAAATATGATTTCCATCCTCATGCAGTCAGTGCAGAGAAACATAAAGGTAATGGAGCCAGAAATGACGGCTATTACCATCCGAAACACGGGGCGCACAAGTCAACAAATAACACTACACACATTTTTACCAAGCATATGCAGCTGACATTCATTTATAGTGGGAAATGAATAATATGCGGTTCCCAAAGGCTGCTTTTCCTCCTAGATGTGGTTTATTATACTATGTGTGAGTTGTTATTCAATCAATAAAGCTCCAAGAAACTACAAACTAGATTAGGTTTGGTGAACAACACCTGTGTAACTGCTATTGACATGTTTAATTGAAACTAATGACTGCGAGGGACAGATTCAATAGGGTTTACTTGTTCATTGAAAATATGTTTTCCAAAACAAATTCTAGAGGGCAAAAAGGTTGTGAACATTACATTTGACTTTGATTCAATCAATCCCTCCACATTATCATTTGCATTAAAATAAATATGCAATCCATACTAAAGAAGGATCTGATCTCTAATGCGGATCTGGATTCTAATAAGGAATCTGCGCTTTAATGTGCGTCCAGTTGCATCAAATCCCTCTAGTCATTATGGTGCATCAATAAAGGGGTTTGTTTCAGCCGGCTGTCGGTCTCTAATGTCAGAGAGAACCACTTAGTGGTTTACAGCATAAATACGCCAGTTCTGTAGCATCTGCAGTTAATGCATGTCAATCACTTTACACTGCACTGGGTATTCCAGATTATCTGGTTGTGAGAGACTGGTCAGCTTGGACATGTTCTCATGCACTTTGGATGCATTGATGAGCTCTGATATCACAAACATCTCATGCATTTCTGCATTCATTATTGAACTGATGTAACAAACTACATGCAGAAAACACTGTCCTCGTTCAGCACAAACTCAACTGTATACCTGACACTGTCTCTACCTGGAAGATCTGCAAGGGTTTTAATAACCTAACTGGTGAACTTAATTGGTAGTGATTGACTGGAATGTATTTACAGGTACGTTTCATATTAGAAGACCTAAGACCTTTAAAAGAAAGATTTTAACAGTCAAATACACAGAACATAACATACATTGCTCATACATGAGCCTTTTAAACCTGAAACATTGGCAGGTTCACCTCAGTGTCAGTACAGATACGGTTTCAAATCAATAATAAATCAATAATGAATAACCCACCTACTCTTCAGGGTTTTCTAACAGGTCAGTGATATTCAATAATGAGGAGATTTATAGTCAATTAAGCTCAATGTTCGTGTATAACAGTTTTCTGTGATGTTACCAAAACATTCAAACGCTTCTTATCTCAATAAAGACACGGGGATCGTGGAAAGAGGCGAATGCAAATGTAAATATTAAGAGTTTTAGTGTTATTTGCACATAAAATGGTGATTTTGAAAATGAGCTACTGCTACATGCTTCTATTAAAGGGCTTTTTTGACGAAGGAATTAAACGAAATATCGAATAAAGGGCATTTAAAACTGCCTGCTTTTCAAAAATGAACGTAAAACTGAACAGAAACTGGAAAATCAGGGGGTTTATGCGTAGAAATTAACATGCGTAACAGCTCGTGACATTCGGTACATTTAACGAGCCCTAAAAATACATTAAAACACTGGAGATAGCCAGTTACGCGTTGATATATTCATCGTTTATATCATTCATCGATAAAGCATATTATCTACTCCACCGACACCGACACAGTGAGATGAACAATAAACGATCGCTTACCGTCAAATATGGCTAACAAATTCGTATGCGGGCAATTAAACGAAAACTTTCTCCCTTCGGAAGAGAACATTTTGCGCTTAGGTGGAAATAAATAAGTTCGTTATTCCCAGTATTTCCAGTCAGGAATATTCCCGCGCTCGTCTCAGCCGTTTATTCGCGCGCGCGCGCGCTCGTCTCGCGCTCTTCTGCTGTGGGGAGTGTCGCGCGCGCGGGTTTCTGATCCGGAGAGTTTTGCGCTTCGGGTTCGGATGCTGAGTCTCTCTAGTGTGTGTGTGTGTGTGTGTGTGTGTGTGTGTGCGTCTGCTTCTCGGGTGTTGTTGCTATGATACCACAGCCCGAATCCGGTGGAAGTGCTGCAGGATTTGAATAATTGCCTTCTACACTGTTTAACCCCATGAATGACGGCGCTCGTGATGCTCAAGCGCGCGTTAAACGCCATCAGAGCCCGTCAGCACAGAGAGAGAGAGAGAGAGAGAGAGAGAGAGAGAGAGAGAGAGAGAGAGAGAGAGAGCGAGAGAGAGAGAGAGAGAGAGAGAGATGGGGACGCGCGTTTACCTGCGCGACGCGACGAGTTCATTTGTTTCGCGTCGTGCCACTTCCTGTTGGTCATATGCAAGAAAACAACAACTAAATATTCATGCGGCATTTGGAACATGTTCATAAGAGAACCTTAAACATCAAAACATGAAATTCACCAGGGAAAACAAAAGTACAATGACAAAGGAAGACATATGCAGTAGTTTGTAAGGGTCTCTAAGTACATCCAAGATTCTTAACAGGTCAAGCCAAAGATCAATAATCAGCTTAACGGATCTAGCCCAGCCAGTGGGAAGGGTTTAGCTGGAAAAGCAACAAATAAAGAAACAATTTAATTAACAAACATTCAAAATTCAAATTGAGACTAAAACTGTCAGGTTATATAGCCTATTAGTCCTTACGAAAATTATCCATGGTTTTACTTCAAATAAAACCAAAAAAAACAGGGTAGCCGAATTGTTGTTAAATCATAGTAACCCGTAATTAAAGGGTTAATTCACTCACAAATTATTATTAACCTGTAATTTATACATCCTAGGTGTATATGAGTTTCTTCTTTCAGCCAAACACTATCAGTTATATATCTAAAATATCCTGTCTCTTCCCAGCTTTATAATGGGAGTGAATGTTGCCTGAGATTTTGAAGCCCAATAAAGCGCATCCATCATCATAACAGTGATCCATACGCCTCCAGGGGTTAATAAAGCCTTCTGACGTGAACAAATACCCATATTCATAACTTCATAAACTATAATCACCGGCTTCCGGTAATGGCCGTACGCGAGTCGAGCTCCGGCGGTAGAGTGACCTCTGACCCGACTCGTCATGCATAGGGTCAGAGGTCACTCATCAATGTGTGGGGTCAGAGGTCACTCGTCATGCATGGGGTCAGAGGTCACTTGTCGTGTCGAATCAGAGGTCACTCGTCGGGTCAGAGCTCACTCGTCATGCATGGGGTCAGAGGTCACTTGTCATGTGCTGAATCAGAGGTCACTCGTCGGGTCATAGCTCATTCGGGGGGTCAGAGGTCACTCGTCATGCGTGGGGTCAGAGCTCGCTTGTCATGCATGGGGTCAGAGGTCACTTGTCATGTGTGGTGTCAGAGGTCACTCGTCGGGTCAGAGCTCACTCGGGGGGTCAGAGGTCACTCGTCATGCGTGGGGTCAGAGCTCGCTTGTCATGCATGGGGTCAGAGGTCACTTGTCATGTGTGGTGTCAGAGGTCACTCGTCGGGTCAGAGCTCACTCGGGGGGTCAGAGGTCACTCGTCATGCGTGGGGTCAGAGCTCGCTCGTCATGCATGGGGTCAGAGGTCACTCGTCATGCGTGGGGTCAGAGGTCACTCGTCATGCGTGGGGTCAGAGGTCACTCTTCCGCCGGAACTAAACTGGCGGTCGACCGTAACCGGAAGCCAGTGATTATAGTCTATAAAGTTATAAATATGCATATTTTTCTTTGCTTATTAACCCTGATAAACCCAACTTTAACACTTCTATTTTCTTGTTCATCACTGTGAAGCTTCTATGAAACAAAGCGCTGTTCGATCTATAAGAATAAAGATTCTTTATTTGGTTCCATTAAGAACCTTTATAAACATAAACCATTACACAAAAGGTTACTTATAGTGAAAAAAGATTATTAAAATATTCTTCACACTGATCACTGATTGGTTCTTTGGGGAAGCAGGAATGGCTTCACAGTGAAAACCCTCTGTGTTTTTACGAGTGTAGAAATAGAGTTCATGGCTGTGGAATGCAGGAACACATTTAGCATTGTCTGTGTACCTGACAGCATATTAGACTGATAACTCTTCATTATCCCTAATAATCACCCGGAGAGCTTCCTTTAGCTCAGAACTGAAGAACTCAGCAGAGATGAAACGCTCCAGAGCCGGGAAGGTTGAGTCCGCCGAGATCCTCGGATGCTTATTAAGCCAAACCTTCCCGGTCTTTGAAGTTTCTCCACGTCTCGCCTGAAGACACAATCAAGGAACAGAGTGTTCGGAAACGCTCAGCGATGGCCGAGTGCCTTTAACAAGCTCCAGCTCTCCTCTGGGATCTGGGACACATCTTCCCTCTCCCACTTCAGTGAACGGATCTGATTCCCACAGCATTTTAGGAAAGACCTGCGTCATCAAATTCTCCCGTAATCCCAGCCAATCCTCAGCGATCCGGGCCGACTCTGACCAGAGGGTTATTCCCAGAACAAGGCGTTCGTTCACTGCTCAAACGGAAAATAAAACTGGTTATAACATTCTGCAAGTGCTAAACACGTAAGACTGGGGCTAGTTGTCACAGGACAGTCTAAAATCAGGATTATATTGTGAACTAATAGCAATAGCAGTTGCAGGTTAATACAAAAACACAATAAAAACACATGCATTAAGATGAACTGAATTTGATATAAATGTCACATTTTATCAGAACCTGACATTTTATTTTAAGGTGTCAGTATTACAGTGTCATTATGTATCAATATGAAGTACAATAATAGTAAATAATTGTATCCCTTAAAACTCAAATATACATATGAAAACGTTTTTTCCTTGAGAAAAATTCTTTATCTTGACTGTAACTCGACACCCTCGCCTCATTTAGTATGCATGGTTCTATGAATATGCAAATGAGCCCCGCCTCCACTCACTCGCTCAGCTCAGAGATCCACTGGGTGACGATCACACGTTGATCTGATTGGTTACAAGGTAGTTTGTGACGTCAGAAACACCAGTGATTTCAAAGCGTGTGTTTGAGACTGTCTTTGGTTCACTGCAGTTTTAAGGAGGAAATACTCAGCAATGGTGTCGACTTATGAATATACACATGGTTTGTGTTAAAGCATATTAATAACTCCACATAGACACATAAACTACATTAAAAGCTGGATTTACACCACAGGGGGACTTTGAGTACATGTACTTATATGGTTAGTATTTGGAGTTCGGTTTAGGGTTAGTTGCATGTAATAATGCGTAGTTTATAGTTATTACTACAGTAACTATGTAACGTAACAAGGACACTGTAAAATAAAGTGTTACTAAAATAGGTTACACTTAAGTTTAAAATACATTTAAGTACTCAACATTCACTTAGGGTTAGGGTTTGATTTAGTTGCATATAATTATGCATAGTTTACTATTATAGGTAGTACATGTAAGACGTAACAAGGACACTGTGTTACCTAATAATACTGTGACAGTCAAACATGTAAACAACATGTAAATAATATATTTTCTTTCCTGCACCAGCGACAGTGAAGCAAAGGACCGTTAAAGGAATAATTCATTAAAAATTATCATTCTGTCATCATTTCATCTTCGCACCGTTCCAGAATAACATATTGTTGATGAATGTGTCCATGTAATGGAAGTCATTGGGGTCCAAAACAGCACTGATCCCCACAGACTGGGAAATAAATGTTTGTCTTGTTTTGTGTTGAACATGAGGGTGAGTAAATGATCATCTGTGATATAATTCTGATAACATGTCTTTCAGAAGATTTCCCAGACAGCAAATGAAATGAAAGGTGATTCAGCTGTTTTACAGTTAAACCACAACCAAACCCGAGTGTTTTCCTGTCAGATCTACTCACATCTTCATCTACGTCCAGCAGAGGAACACTAAAGGACACTGTCAATCACAAAACGCTGTTAGATTGCACCGAAACACGGACAAACACATGCGATTCAGCAGCTGTGAAACCTCTGATGGTATTAATGCCGATGTGCTGCTGTTAGCCATGTTTATATTCTCATTATATTCACATTTCCTGAAACAGCTGCATTATTATTCTCTCTTACTGAACATCTTTTAAAGTGACCGTGTTTCTATGTCACATATGCATGAAGAACCTTCGGGTGTTTCCTCAGCGAGCGGCCGATCACACGCATCAAACACACACTGTTAATGATTACACCACATAATTAATGTTAGCAACCTTAAACCTCACGTGCTCACTCTTAGAGGAAAGGTTCTATAGAGAAACTTTTAAGTGTTCTGTCAGGCACTTCTTTTAGAGGTTCCCATCATGGGGTCATTTTATGGATTTACTTTTGATTCATTTAAAATTTTCATAAAATGTTATGAATTAAACAGCTCATAAACAAATATGAAAGTATTATGCAATCATCAAAGACATGTCTCCTTATTTAGAACCTATTTGGCATAAAGCATTCTTTAAAATTGAGTCAAGGACCCTATGGGTTCTATATAGAACCTTTCTGACAAAGGGTTAAAATTGAGCCATGATCCCTACGGTTCTATACAGATTTTTTGGCATAAAACGTTCTTTAAAAATTGAGTTAAGAACCCTATGGTTCTATGTAGAACCTTTTGGCATAAAGGGTTCAAATTGAGTCAAGATCCATTTGGTTCTATACAGATACTAGTGTTCTAGTTATGTATTGAAATTGAAATTTAATTGGATTTACTTGTGTGTGTATGTGTATGTATTGTTGGATGTTATTTGTTAAACTCAAACGTGCTGTGTCCGTCAGTCTTGGCCAGGACGCTCTTGTAAAAGAGATTCTTAATCTCAGTGTGCTTCTTTCCTGGTAAAATAAAGGTTATAATAATAAAGGGTTCAAATTGAGTCAAGATACCTTTGCAGCACCTTTTTTGGCATAAAGAGTTCTTTAAAATCGAGTCAAGAACCCTAGTGTTCTATATAGAACGTTTTTGGCATAAACGGTTAAAATTGAGTCAAGATACCTTTGGTTCTATATAGAACCTTTTTGGGCATTAAGCGTTCTTTAAAATTGAGTCAAGAACCCTAGTGTTCTATATAGAACGTTTTTGGCATAAACGGTTAAAATTGAGTCAAGATACCTTTGGTTCTATATAGAACCTTTTTGGGCATTAAGCGTTCTTTAAAATTGAGTCAAGAACCCTATGGTTCAACATATAACCTTTTTGGGCATAAAGGGTTCAAACTGAGTCAAGATCCGTATGGTCCTATATAGAACCTTTTTGGCATAAAGGGTTAAAATTGAGTCAAGATCCTTATGGTTTTATACAGATACATATATATTTTTGGCATAAAGCGTCGTTTAAAATTGAGTCTAGAAACCTATGGTTCTATGTAGAACCTTTTTGGCATAAAGGGTTCAAACTGAGTCAAGATCCTTATGGTTCTATATAGAACCTTTTTGGGCATTAAGCGTTCTTTAAAATTGAGTCAAGAACCCTATGGTTCAACATATAACCTTTTTGGGCATAAAGGGTTCAAACTGAGTCAAGATCCTTATGGTTCTATGTAGAACCTTTTTTGGCATAAAGGGTTAATTGAGTCAAGATCCTTATGGTTCTATGTAGAACCTTTTTGGCATAAAGGGTTAAAATTGAGTCAAGATCCTTATGGTTCTATACAGAACCTTTTTGGTATAAAGGGTTAAAATTGAGTCAAGATCCTTATGGTTCTATATAGAACCTTTTTGGGCATTAAGCGTTCTTTAAAATTGAGTCAAGAACCCTATGGTTCAACATATAACCTTTTTGGGCATAAAGGGTTCAAACTGAGTCAAGATCCTTATGGTTCTATACAGAACCTTTTTGGTATAAAGGGTTAAAATTGAGTCAAGATACCTTTGGTTCTATATAGAACCTTTTTGGGCATTAAGCGTTCTTTAAAATTGAGTCAAGAACCCTATGGTTCAACATATAACCTTTTTGGGCATAAAGGGTTCAAACTGAGTCAAGATCCGTATGGTTCTATATAGAACCTTTTTGGCATAAAGGGTTAAAATTGAGTCAAGATCCTTATGGTTTTATACAGATACATATATATTTTTGGCATAAAGCGTAGTTTAAAATTGAGTCTAGAAACCTATGGTTCTATGTAGAACCTTTTTGGCATAAAGGGTTCAAACTGAGTCAAGATCCTTATGGTTCTATATAGAACCTTTTTGGGCATTAAGCGTTCTTTAAAATTGAGTCAAGAACCCTATGGTTCAACATATAACCTTTTTGGGCATAAAGGGTTCAAACTGAGTCAAGATCCTTATGGTTCTATGTAGAACCTTTTTTGGCATAAAGGGTTAATTGAGTCAAGATCCTTATGGTTCTATGTAGAACCTTTTTGGCATAAAGGGTTAAAATTGAGTCAAGATCCTTATGGTTCTATACAGAACCTTTTTGGTATAAAGGGTTAAAATTGAGTCAAGATCCTTATGGTTCTATATAGAACCTTTTTGGCATAAAGGGTTAAAATTTAAAACTAAGTATATAAACATTACCCTGGCTGGTGGATTCACCATGACGCTCGAACCCTAACCCTTAACCATTCAAGGTGCATCTGAAGGTCATCGAGCTGCTCAAACAGAACAACATTCACTGCTTTTACACTCATATTCAGATGAATCCGATCAAGCATTCGGCTGCTTCGGGTCTTTGCTCTGGTTGAGCTCAACTCTATTAATAAACGCGGATAAATCAATGTGTTCTTCCACTAATGCGGCGGCCGGAGATAAGACACGTTCTCTGAAGACAGACAGACATTTCGTGTGAGAAAAAACATGTGTTTTCCACCTATAAGTTTATATAAAGAAGACAGACGACGTACGCTGAGCAGGTTTGCACTGTTTATTAGGGTGCGGATGTGGACTCAATGAATTCTGTTGTACAAAGTGTGAGTGAGTGCAAGAAAGAGGGTTTATAAATATGTTCAGAACATCAGATCAAGAAATCAATCATGGACTGAACAGCAGTGAACTAATACAGCAATGAAACTCAACTGATCATCTTCATTCTGGGCTGTGAAACTACAACACACACGATGGACTTACATTCCTGACGTTTGGCTAAAGGAAATAAAAGTTCGAAATGAGACGGATTCAATGAAATCACACCAATGTCAAAATTCATAGCAAATATATATATCGTTTTGCTTTGTGCATTATAGCAAGTCTTTAAATAATCATCAGAAAACCCCCTGATGCGAAACGAGAATTCAGATCACGTGATCTGCTTCTAGAGCCAATGAGAGCGCAGCATTCTCACGCCAATAAAGTTTTTCACTTACTTTTATAATATTTCATTAAACATAAACGGGGATTCGTCTTAATCCGGGCTCTGTGCAATACATCACAAAAATAAACACTCTTCAATTTAAAACAAATCCATTTGGCATTTGAAATTTGTCATATATATTATTATCCTTCACTGTGCAAACATACGGTGGTTCTGCACAATAAATAAAAGGTGATTCATCATCAGGTACAGCAAAAATCATACAGAACTGTACAAAATAGAATAAAATTAGAGGAAGTAACAGAAAGGGCACAAATCTCTGAGTATTAATGAAGAGTTCAGACACTCATCATCGTTCGGTCATCGTTTACTCGCACTCGTGTGGAACATTACAAACATTTCTGGTCTTTTCTGTTTAATGAAAGAAGCTACTCCAAAAAACACTATAAAAATATTAGGTTATATGACAGCGCTGGGAATATTATCCAGAAACTGAAGCCATAATTCACTGCTAATCTTCCTCTCCACTGAAATGGACAGAGATGTCATTGATATCAACTTGATTCGAGAGATCCAGCGAAGCAGAACATCTTCAGTCAATTCGATTTCAGTTCTAATTCAAAGCTATTAAAAAGAATTATTATACGGTGGCGAACAGATCCATGTGTTCACTTGCGCTATTTGATGAAAGTCAACGGGTTCAGACTCGAGGGGGAGTAAAGATGACAGAACGATCATTACTGGACCAACTATTCATTTAAAGTCATCTCACACACACACACACACACACACACACACACACACACACACACACACACACACACACACACACACACACACACACACACACACACACACACACACACACACACACACACACACACACACACGCACACACACACATCGAGAGTAAATCCTGAAGTCGCTGTTCACATGTTTGTGTTTGAATATATAAATAGCACCGTGAACGAGAAACCCCTGATAATACGCCGTTGACCGCGTCCGATTGATTGTCATGTCGTCGAGTTTAAGAAAGAGGAGTTTAAGAAAGAGGAGTTTAAGAGGAGTTTAAGTAATAAGTAAGAGGAGTTTAAAGGGATAGTTAGTAAGTGAAAATTAGCCCATGATTTACTCTCCCTCAAGCCATCCTAGGTGTATATGACACTCTTCTTTCAGACGAACACAATCAGAGTTATATTAAAAAATGTCCTGGCTCTTCCAAGCTTTATAATGGCAGTGAATAGAAGCACTTTTATGATGGATAGATGCACTTTATAATGGATAGATGCACTTTTATGATGGACAGATGCACTTTTATGATGGATAGATGCACTTTTATCATGGATAGATGCACTTTTATGATGATTAGATGCACTTTTATGATGATAGATGCACTTTTATGATGGACAGATGCACTTTTATGATGGATAGATGCACTTTTATGATGATAGATGCACTTTTATGATGGATAGATGCACTTTTATGATGGATAGATGCACTTTTATGATGGACAGATGCACTTTTATGATGGACAGATGCACTTTTATGATGGATAGATGCACTTTTATGATGGATAGATGCACTTTTATGATGGATAGATGCACTTTTATGATGGATAGATGCACTTTTATGATGGACAGATGCACTTTTATGATGGATAGATGCACTTTTATGATGGATAGATGCACTTTTATGATGGATAGATGCACTTTTATGATGGATAGATGCAGTTTTTTGAGCTTCAATCTGTTGGTTGCCATTCACTGCCATTATAAAGACTGGAAGAGCCAGGACATTTTTTAATATAACTGATTGTGTTCGTCTGAAAGAAGAATGTCATATACACCTAGGATGACTTGAGGGAGAGTAAATCATGGGCTAATTTTCATTTGAAAGTGAACTAATCCTTTAAGTACGAGGAGTTTAAGTAAGAGGAGTTCGCACACGCGTGTGTTTGAAGGCAGAACCGGGTCGTGGAGACGGGAACCTGATTCGTACGGGTGAAAGCACTAACGGAGGGCGTTCGGGGCACGAGAGGTGTAGGAATGCATCGATACAGCAGATTTATATCTGTTTCACACACAGACTCGCAGGGGGAGGGAACTGGGCTGTGATTGGTCGCTCGGGCATCATGTGTTGCTGTCGCCGGCTGCTGATTGGTCGTCCTCAGCGTGTCGGAACATCAGGATGGAGTTGTAGATCTTCAGGGCGGGGCCGAGCTTCACGCTCATTATCTTCACGATATCTCTCTGCGTCAACAGGAGAAAGGCCTTCCCGTCGATTTGCTAGAGAGGGAAAACATGACAGAATCAGATACAGCTGGAGCTCTTAAATATGGCAAATTAACTTTAGCAGATAGACACCGCATTTACAGTCTCTCTTCATTGAAAACAGACAAAATATTGATGATGTGATCTTGTTTGGAGAAGTAAAAAAAAAAAAAGAAAAGATTAATAAATATCCTCGTAAATCTTACACTTCGCTATTTTTTGAATGGATGCATTAAATTGATCAAAAGTGACCTTAAAAACATTTATTATGTTATTAAAGATTCTATATGAAGTAAATGCTGTTCTTTTGAACTTTCTATTAATCAAAGAA
>NC_138735.1:34041756-34049256 GCF_965113295.1 Leuciscus leuciscus
GGAAAACCGGGATATATGAGGAAAAAAACCATGGAAACTAATAAAAAAAATAAAAAACACATTTTATAGTTATTCAAAACTCTGAAATACTTTCTCTGGTAGAAATTTTGTAAAAATATATTTTGGTAACACTTTACAATCAGGTTCATTAGTTAGCATTAGTTAATGTATTACTAACATGAACTTACATTAGCAATACATTTGTTACAGTATTTCTTCATCTTTGTTAATGTTAGTTAATAAAAATACAGCTGTTCATTGTTTGTTAATGTTAAGCTCACAGCGCATTAATGTTAACAAATACAACATTTGATTTTAATAACGTATTAGTAAATGTTGAAACTCATATTAATTAGTAATAAGATTAATAAATGCTCTAGTAAGTATTGTTCATTCTTAGTTCATGTTAACTAAGGTAGTTAACTAGGCAAGGCAAGGCAAGGCAAGTTTATTTATATAGCACATTTCATACACAATGGCAATTCAAAGTGCTTTACATAGAAGAAATTAAAATAATGAAAAGAAATAAGAATAATTAAAACAGTTTAGAAAAATAAAATAAAATACAGTACTTTTAAAAAAATAAAAAAGAATATTTATTATAGATCTTTCTTTCAAAGGATTCCCTTAAGACTTAAATCTTTCAACCTTCTTTTAACCTTCAATCTTCTTACGACTTCCATCTATCAACTTTCCTTTAACTTTCTTTTCTCCCTCATTTACTCACACGTTCTTTTCACTTTCTTTAGCACTTTAGCACTGCGTTCACATTCTTTCTCAGACGAAAACTTTAATATCGTCATTTAAATACTGTTCTACTTTCAAACCCACATTAATCACTTTCACATTATCACCTTCTGAGTGGGCATTTACAGTTTCGGGCTAAATGCCCTGCTGACATAGGAGAAATTAAAATAATTAAAAGAAATAAGAATAATTAAAACAGTTTAGAAAAATAGAGTAAAATACAGTACAGTACAAACAGTCGGACGAACAGCGGCACAGTGCTCATTCAGTAAATGCATAGCTAAACAGAAGTGTTTTGAGTCTGGATTTGAATGTGACTACAGTAGGAGCACATCTGATCTCTTCTGGAAGCTGGTTCCAGCTGCGGCTGGCATAATAGCTAAAAGCAGACTCACCATGTTTAGAGTGAACCCTTGGTATTTCTAGCTGATATGATCCTAATGATCTGAGTGATCTGTTGGGTTTATATTCAGTGAGCATATCTGCAATGTATTGAGGTCCTAGGCCATTGAATGATTTATATACCAGTAATAATACTTTAAAATCAATCCTAAATCTAACTGGGAGCCAGTGTAAAGACCTGAGGACTGGTGTGATATGTTCATATTTTCTGGTTCTGCTCAGAATCCTAGCGGCAGCGTTCTGTATGAGCTGCAACTGTCTTATGGTCTTTTTGGGAAGGCCAGTGAGGAGTCCATTACAATAATCCACCCTGCTGGTGATGAAAGCATGCACAAGTTTCTCTAAGTCTTGTCTGGAAACAAAGCATCTGATTCTTGCAATATTTTTCAGATGATAGTATGCTGATTTAGTTATTGCTTTGACATGACTACTGAAACTAAGCTCTGACTCTAGTGTCACACCAAGATTCCTGACTTGATGTTTAGTTGTTTTACCCCTAGAGTGAAGGTATGCGTTCACTTTGAGAACTTCATCTTTGTTTCCAAACGCAATAACTTCAGTTTTGTCTTTGTTTAATTGAAGAAAGTTTTGACACATCCAACTGTTGACTTCGTCAATGCATCGGCACAGGGAGTCAATTGGGCTGTAATCATTAGGCGATAGGGCTAAGTACAGCTGTGTGTCGTCTGCATAGCTGTGGTAAGCAATTTGGTTATTTCTCATTATTTGGCTCATTGGGAGCATATACAGGTTGAACAGGAGTGGTGCAAGGATTGACCCTTGAGGGACTCCGCATGTCATGGATGTCCACTCAGACTTATGGTCTCCTATACTCACATAATAACCTCTCCCATCTAAGTATGACCTGAACCATTTTAGGACTATCCCAGAAAGCCCCACCCAGTTTTCCAGCCTGTCAAGAAGTATGTTGTGATCGACAGTGTCAAATGCAGCACTGAGGTCGAGTAGTACCAGCACTGATAATTTTCCTGAATCAGTATTTAAGCGAATATCGTTTATTATCTTTATGAGCGCTGTCTCTGTGCTGTGGTGCGGTCGGAAACCAGATTGAAAATTGTCAAAGTATCCATTCGAGCTTAAGAATTTGTTCAGCTGATTGAAGACAACTTTTTCAATGATCTTGCCTATGAAAGGAAGATTTGAGATCGGTCTATAGTTGCTTAATATGGTCTTATCCAGATTGCTCTTTTTCAGGAGGGGCTTGACAACTGCAGTTTTCAGGGAGTTTGGAAAACTCCCAGAGAGAAGTGAGGCATTTACCACTTCTAGAAGATCTGCTTCTAAACTGTTTAGCACAATTTTGAAGAAAGATGTGGGAAGTGTGTCAAGGGCACAGGTTGATGTTTTAAGGTGTTGTACGGTTTCTTCCAAAATTTTGCCATCAATTTCTTTGAAGTCAGACATAGTAACTACTTTCTCAGGTGGTCTGATCTGTCTGACCCCAGTGCAACTCAAGGATGTGCTGATCACCTTTCTGATATTATTGATTTTCTCAGAGAAGAAAGAAGCAAACTCACTGCACTTGCTGTTTGAGAGCATTTCACTGGGAATCTGGCTTGGGGGGTTTGTCAGTCTCTCTACAGTAGCAAAAAGAGTGTGTGTGTTGTTTAAATTGCTGTTTATAATATTTGAGAAGAAAGTCTGTCTAGCTTTGCCTAGTTCCATATTGAAAGCATGCAGGCTGTCTTTGTAGATGTTATAATGGACTACAAGTTTTGTCTTCCGCCACATGCGCTCTGCTTTTCTGCATTGTCTTTTCATATTTTGCACTGCTGTTGAGTTTCTCCAAGGTGCTTTTTGTCTGCCACTCTTCTTCCTGACTTTAACAGGAGCAATATCATCAATTATATTTTTAACTTTTGAGTTAAAAGAATCAAGGAGAAAATCAACAGAGTCAGCAGATATGCTTGGTGTTAAGGATAAAGCCTTCATAAATCGTACACTAGTGTTCTCATTTAAGCATCTCTTCTTGACAGACACAGATCTAGCTTCAGTGGCAGGAGAGATCAATATATCAAAGAAAATACAGAAATGATCAGACAGTGCTACATCCTTTATAAAAATCGATGAAATGTTTAGACCCTTACTGATAAGTAAATCTAGAGTGTGTCCATGATTGTGTGAGAGCTCTGCAAACTTAAGAGTTCATAACGGTTAGTCTTGCTAAATTGTAAGTAAGAAATTTAAAGAAGTTTTGGAGATCTTGGAAATGGCACCGCCCAAGAAATCTGAGTCTAAAATGGAAAGTGATATGGAAGAAATCCGCAAGTCACTCAGTCATATGTCTGGGGAACTTGTTAAAGTTACCGAACAGCTGACAAAGCTAACGCAAGTTGTAGAAGAGGTGAAACAACTGAAAGATATGATAAGCGCAAAAGACAAAATAATCAATGAACTCGAGAGAAGGCTCGATAACATTGAACAACACATGCGAATGGAGGATGTAATAATTACTGGCCTGACCATCAAACCTCGGTCTTATGCGAAAGCAGTTGCAAGTGGTAGCGATGTCAGTGAGGATGCGGAGAAAGCTGATTTGCAAACACTGGAAAGGCAAGTTCTTCATTTTTTGAAAGAGAAGGATATACATGTGGATCCGAAAACCATCTCGGCGTGTTATACTTTACCACGCAAAGACAAGACGAGACCTGCCATCGTCATGCGCTTCGTAAATCGGAAAAACAAAACTGAAATGCTGAGCCAAGGAAAAAAGTTGAGAGGAACAGCGGTGTATTTGAATGAGCATTTAACGCAGAAAATGGCAAACATCGCAAGAGAAGCCCGCTCCCTGCGGAAAATTGGGAAAATCAAGGCGACATGGACAAGAAATTGTAAGGTATTTATCCAACTTAATGGGTCAAATCCGGAACAAGCTAAAGTTGTGATGTTAAGAGACCTAATCGATCTAGAACAGTTTAAATAATGAGACATATTTCTTTTTGTATTTTCAATACACCTCAAGATATGCCAATGTTAAACCCTGTGGGAATGAACATAATTTTGTCAAAAGGGGAATTGTGGTCAGATAAATGGATATATCTTGTTGTTGGACTGAGCATGTATGATTTTATTAGAATGTCTATTCGATCTAAGTACTCACACTTTCGATCATGGTCCCAAATGTTGACATAAACAGTGACAAAATATTTGATATGGAAACTGTCTATGCACAGAATATATTAGTGCCTGGGGAATGTCAATACTTTACAACACAAGAGTTTAATGGGATTACACAAAGGTTTTCTAATGACGCATTTTCCATTATACACTTTAATAGCCAAAGTTTGAAATGTAAATTATCTAAGATCAACAACTTTCTTAGTGATCTAAAACGGACATTTAAAGTGATTGCTGTAACAGAAACCTGGTTGAAGGAAACGCAAGTTGACAGTGTACAGATCAATGGTTACAACATGTTTTATGAAAACAGGACGGGGAAAGGTGGAGGAGGTGTTGCCCTCTATGTTGATGCTAAACTGAAATGTAAAGTTGTTGAGCACAAAACTATAGCTGTGATTGATTTGATGGAAGCATTAACGATAGAAATTATAAATGACAAAGGAAAAAATGTGTTAATTACTTGTGTTTATAGACCACCTGGGCCTATTACTGATTTGTTTACAGAAAAAATTATAGAAATGTTTGAGGATGTAAAGAACAAATCAGTAATTGTATGTGGTGATTTCAATATAGATCTGGGTAGCAAAATAGTAACTAACGACTTTAAGAATTATATGGAAATTGCAGGTTTATGCCCAATGATAACCAAACCAACCAGAATCACAATTCATAGTGCTACGATTATTGATAATATATATACAAATATACACGGTGAAATTATAAATGGTATTTTCATGACAGATGTGAGTGATCATCTCCCTGTATTTATAATTTATGACAATTTCTGTATCGATACTATGCAAGATAACTCTCTCGTTGTCATAAGGGATAAGTCCAGAAAGGCTATTGAGGATTTTAAAGAAGATCTTAAGAGACAAAACTGGGATCAAGTATATACGAATGACTTAAATAATGCTTATAATGCTTTCATGACTACACTAATTAATTCATATGATAAAAATTGTAAACAAGTCAAAATTCGTGCTCAAACTGCGAAAAAATCCTTTGGTAACCCTTGGATGACAAATGGGTTGAAAAACGCTTGTAAAAAAAAAAATTATCTGTATAAAATGTTTCTTAAAAAAAGAACAGAAGAAGCTGAGTGTAGATATAAAAAATATAAAAACAAACTTGTATTAATTATAAGAAAACAAAAAAAGGATTATTACACCAATTTGATAGACAAAAGTAAAGGTAATATCAAAAATACATGGGGTGTAATAAATACAGTCTTGCATAAAAGCAGGGCCAAAATTATTACTCCTGATTTTATAACCAAGAACAACTCAGATAAATATGCAACAGAAGAAATTGTAAACGAATTCAATAATTATTTTGCAAACATTGGCTCCAATTTAGTACAATGCATCCCAGATGAAAACATTGATGGTTGTATTATTCCACATAGTGTAAACAGCATTTTCCTTGAGAGGGTACAAGCGAGTGAAATTTTGAAAATTGTGTATGAATTTGCAAATAAAAAGTCAAATGATTATACAGATATGAATATGGCACTGATAAAGCAAATTATAGACGTTATTGTTGAGCCTTTTACTTATATTTGTAATTTGTCATTCTCTACAGGGAAATTTCCAGAAAGTATGAAAATAGCCAGAGTGGTTCCACTTTTTAAAAAAGGAAATAAAAATGATGTTTCGAATTATAGACCCATATCCTTGTTACCACAGTTATCTAAAATTTTGGAAAAACTATTTGTGATTAGATTAAAACAATTTTTGGATAAAAATAAATTGTTAAACAATAGTCAATATGGATTTCGTTCAAATCATTCAACTGCAACAGCAATTTTGGAACTGGTAGAAGAAATAACCAATGCTATGGATAAGAAACATGTTACTGTAAGTGTCTTCGTGGACTTGCAAAAAGCGTTCGACACCTTAGACCATGAAATATTACTGAGTAAACTACATAAATACGGTATAAGAGGTATAGTTCATCAGTGGGTCAAAAGTTATTTAAAAGATAGAGAGCAATATGTTGAAATCAATAACACAAAATCAAAAAATTGTCCAATAACTTGTGGTGTACCCCAGGGATCGGTACTAGGTCCAGTACTTTTTCTTCTTTATGTGAATGATATAGCAAATGTTTCAAAGTTACTAAAATGTATTTTGTTTGCGGATGATACTACTTTATTTTACGCTGGTAAAAATATAAATGATGTATTACAAGTTGTAGAGTATGAGTTTGGGAAAATTATGAGATGGTTTAACGCCAATAGACTGTCTTTAAATATCAGTAAGACAAAATTTATGATTTTTAGTTGTATAAATAAGGATTTTGATGTAGCATTGTCAGTACAAGGAGTACAGATTGAAAGGACTCATGAATTTAAGTTTTTAGGTGTTGTGATTGATGAACAGTTGACATGGAAATTCCATATTGACCATGTTAAATCTAGGGTATCCCAAATTATAGCCGTGTTACATAAGGTAAAAGAATCTGTAAATAAATGTGCCTTAATTTTGTTATATAATTCATTGATTGTTCCACATCTGACCTACTGCATTGAAGCATGGGGAAGTGCAAACAAGACTTTCATAGAATCAGTTTTTAAATTACAAAAACGTGCCATTCGCATTGTAAATGGAAGTGAATATAGGGCCCATACAAATCCAATATTTATACAGTTAAAAACCTTAAAATTCAATGACTTATTGGAATATAGCCTTCTAAAAATAATGTATAAAGCTCACTTGAAAACATTACCTGATAAATTACAAAATAGATTCATCAAGAGAGTTAGTAGATTTAATTTAAGAGGAACTGAAGTCTTTCAGAAACCAGAGTTTAGAACAAAATTAAAGGAAAGATGTGTCTCAATACAAGGTGTCAGTCTGTGGAACAATCTAAATAGTGAAATTAAAACTTCGATATCGTTTTTTGTTTTTAAGAAGAGTGTAAAAGCATTACTAATAGAGAAATATAATGCTTCTATTTAGCAGGAAAATGTGATATTTGATTTATGACTTTGTGTATGTGCTGCAAAGTAGATGTGTGTTGTAAGTGCACCTCTTTGGAATTGTAATTTAACTTATGTTGATAAGGGGCAGATATTATAAGTTTATCTTCTTTCTGCTCCCTTTCATTTCTTTTCAAAAGAATGAAATAAATAAAATATGAATGAATATGAATGAATATGAATGAATATGAATGAATTGTGTGTGGGTCCATGTACATGCTGAGTCA
>NC_138735.1:34066756-34071756 GCF_965113295.1 Leuciscus leuciscus
CTTTTTAACATACAGTCCAACCAAAAATTATTCAGACACCAGATATATTTTTTTATATTATTTCACTAGTGTGATCAGGACACTATAGTTCATTTATGTAAGTGAGGAGAGCAAAATAAAGTAAACTGTGACATATTATACCCAATAATCCTTCATACAGAGACTAAAATGATTGGGACACTTTCAGCTGAACATGTTTTGCTGAAGTGTTTTGTCTTTAATTGCTAATGCTCTTTTTACACACAGACTGAACAAAATGAAGCATTGCTTGGTGATTGGTCGAGCTAAACTGGTATTATCTAATTGTGTAGTTAAATTTAACAGCTGACAGATATTCAACATAATTCATGTGTGAGACAGTCTAACAGAAGGACGGACAAAACCAGTCAAATATCAACTGAGTTCTGCTCATATTTTAGTACCATTTTCTAAACTATAGCGAATAAACTGTGATAATGTGAGAAATGTTGAAAGTGTCTGAATAAATGTAGGTTTGACTGTATATCTGCTTCTGCATGGGAATATTATTAGGAAGTATAATGTTTTTTTGCATTTTTATGCGGATGATACTCCGCTTTATTTGCTGATGAAAATTCAGCCATTATATTTCATCAGTTTCATGCCTTTCAATGGTCCAAAAAGCAGATGCTAGGCTGTTGAATTATGACTACGTCAGCCATTTTAGCCTCTCTCCATCGGCTTTCGGTGCATTTTAGGATCCAATTTAAGATTTTGTTGTTAGTTTTTAAAGCTCTTAATGACCAAACTCCATCTAATCTTAAAGACTTTCTTTTATCTCCAATACAGTTTTTAAAACGCATCTTTATTCTCCTCTATTTTAGCAGCTGTTTTTAAATGTGCTATATTAATAAAACTGACTTACAACAGCACTAAACTCTAAACAGATTGGATCTAAACCCCGAGCACACGGCAGCAGGTTTAACAGGAGAGATGAAGGATTTGTTCAAGCCATGACTTTCATCAGAGAGAACAGATGCATGCTGGGATTGGGACACACAGGTGCATGCTGGGATTGGGACACACAGGTGCATGCTGGGATTGGGACACACAGGTGCATGCTGGGATTGGGACACACAGGCTGTTGGCTGAGAGTTTCAACAGATGCGTTCGTCTCTGAACAGAGCCCAGGAGAAACCAGTCCTCACGAACTCCTCAAGATCACAGACAACAACACAATACTTGCCTTGAATAAAGCTTTAGTTCACCCCAAAATTAATATTCTGCTTTCTTGTAGCTCAAAAAGTAGATCATAGTCAAGTCGGCTTCATTTATACAGCGCTTTTACAACACAGAAAGCAGCTTTACAGAGATAACAGGAAAATAATGCAACAAAGTTTGTTTCCAGAAGAAAATAGCGTCACAGTCCAGCGTAAGTAAGTTCAGTGATGATTCATTTTTGTTTTAAAAAAGTTATTAATTTAGTTCATTTATATATATATATAGCCATTCTGGAGAAAACCGTGATGTCATCGTCCAGCTCAGTTCAGTTCTCATATAATAGTATCAGTGCAGGAGATTAATAATATTGTTGAATATTAAATGAAATGTCCCCGACTAAGCAAGACAAAAGCCAATGGCGACAAAGCCGGAAAAAAAAGTGTGAAAGGCGACAGTGCTTGCAACGGCAAGGTAATGGGTTCGATTCCCGGGAAATGCATGAACTGATAAAGTGTATATGATGGTTGTGTGTGTGTGTGTGTGTGTGTGTGTCTCACCTGTGGTGTCCGGTGTATTTTGCTCCTTTGATGTGTCCGATGCCCCTGCAGCCCGGAGTCGGACACACACCCTGTGTCACCGAGCTCTTCACGTCTGAGAGCCCTGTGTGTGCTTCAAGACAACAACACACAAGCTCAAAACAACAACACACAAATAACAACACACAAGCTCAAAACAACAACACACAAATAACAACACACATGCTCAAAACACACAATGAATGAGCGCAGTGCATTATCCTGCATTTGACTCCATGAAACATTAATGTAACATGTTTCTACAGCGTTACTCTAGTGACCAGCGGCTATTTTAGTTCCACATACACACACACACGCGCGCACACACATGCACGGATGATAATAACGATTCATATATCATACTAAACACAGTAAAACTTCATGTTTCTCCGGTCAGCCGAGTAATTCATCATGTAGTCTGTTAGTGTGGCATAATGGGAACAGACTCACTCTCACACACACACACACACACACACACACACACACACACACACACACACACACACACACAGAGTGGCGGCTCTAGCGGGTGACCCGTCCGTCACTCTCTCACTCTCACACACACACACACACACACACACACACATACACACTCTCTCTCTCTCACACACTCACACACACACACACACACACACACACTCACAGAGTGGCGGCTCTAGCGGGTGACCCGTTCTGGAGCACCAGCCCATCGGATGAAGATCCGGCAGATCTGAATCCACCCAGAAATCAAACTTCTCATGCCAGCCGTCGAAATGCACCTGAGGAACCGAGAGATCACGATTACACAACAACGACACAACCAAACACACTGAGTTTCTCTTAAAGCTTAATCTGAAATCATTCACTCAGATGATGCCATGAACACAGAGAACAAACTAGTACAAAATGTGAGTCCAAAAGTAAGAAATACTGTATAGAGGTTATTTGGGGTCAATAAATAAATTAATACTTTTATTCATCAAGGATGCATTAAACTGCAGTAAAGACATGTATAATGTATATAGATATACTTAGATTTAAATAGATTCTATTTAAAATAAATGGAGGCATTCACAGGGTTCGTACAGGGACTGTAAAATGAAATTCCAGGACTTTTCAAGCACTACTTTTTTGGTTTTCAGGAACTACAATCAGAGATCTCACTTATCAAACAATATCTTTATTATCTTTCAAATTATAAAAAAATAAACTAATGAAAATAAAACAATAAAACTAAATGGTAGATATAAAGTGCAGCAGATGCAATGACTGCGGTAACTTTCACCACTGAAAGGATTCTATGACAAAAATATCGCTTTCCTTATTAAATCTGATTTCCCCCCCATGAATATATGATTGACTTGAAGAATAAAAGCTGCATCATATACTTGGATATTTATATGAGCAATATCACACTCATAGCCATGAGAAATGACTCTATAACTATATTAGACGAGCTTCAGCTCTTGCATGAAAAGATTGTTTCACCAATAAAATTAAACGCCAATTTCACATATATTCTCTTTTAATAATTCAAGCACTTTTCATAAATATGGATGTTTTTAAGAGTTTTCCAGGACTTACACTTAAAACTTTCAAGCACTTTAAGCTCCTTGTACAAACCCTGCATTCAAACTGTGTGACGTGTGTAACTGGAGCGATCAGCGCTCTTCCTCACTTTGACTCTGTAGTCTTCGGTGTCAGTGACGGTGGCGACGCGGATCAGCATCGGGTTCCTTCTGTCCACACACTCCAGCTTCATGAGCGGCTGGAACCCGTGAGCCGGTCTCTACAGGAACACCAGAGGTCAGAACACACACACACACACACACACACACACACACACACTCCAGCTTCATGAGCGGCTGGAACCCGTGAGCCGGTCTCTACAGGAACACCAGAGGTCAGAACACACACACACACACACACACACACACACACACACACACACACACACACACACACACACACACACACACACACACACTCTCACACTCACTCACTCACTCTCACACTCACTCACTCTCACACTCACACACTCACTCTCACTCACACTCACACACTCCAGCTTCATGAGCGGCTGGAACCCGTGAGCCGGTCTCTACAGGAACACCAGAGGTCAGAACACACACACACACACACACACACACACACACACACACACACACACACACACACACACACACACACACACACACACACACACACACACACACACACACACACACACACACACACACACACTCTCACACTCACTCTCACTCTCACACACACTCTCTCACTCTCACTCTCACTCACTCCCTCCCTCACTCCCTCCCTCACTCCCTCCCTCACTCCCTCCCTCACTCCCTCCCTCCCTCACTCCCTCCCTCACTCCCTCACTCACTCACTCACTCACTCACTCACTCACTCACTCACTCTCACACACACTCTCTCACTCTCACTCTCACTCACACTCCCTCCCTCCCTCCCTCCCTCCCTCACTCACTCACTCACTCACTCACTCACTCACTCACTCACTCACTCACTCACTCACTCACTCACTCACTCACTCACTCACTCACTCACTCACTCTCACTCTCTCTCTCTCACTCTCACTCTCACTCTCACTCTCTCTTACTCACACACTCACACTCTGTCACTCTCACTCACTCACTTGTATGAAAGTTTACACACTCTCATCACACACACTCACATGGCTATGAAACACACTTTCACCACACACACACACTCACAGCTATGTAACACTCTCACCACACACACACTGCTATGAAACACACTCTCACCACACAGAAGGCTTGATTCGGAGCGGCAGAAGCGCTTGTGTCTTCCATGTAATCGTCCCAGATGAAATGCTCTGGATTAGGGTGTCCTGAAACACAGATACACACAATCACACACAAACACACACCTGTACGTACGGCTCTTTATTGGCACTGATGTTCCCTGAAGTGTTGTGTAAATCTGAGTTTAAACACAGATAGCGTGTGCAGTAGTGAATCGAGGTCACGTCAGATCGGATTCCTCAAGGCAAACGTTCTCGCTCGGATGATTTCACTGATGGATCATTCAGGAAAAACACCAGAGCTTTCCTCTCACACACTCTCCTCAGAAGTCCTGCTAAATGCTTTAGCACACAGTCGTGTGAGAACCTATCATTATAGAAGCTTGTTTCCACTACAGAATAAAACATTTTAAAAGATAATAGCGACATTTTATCTCACAATTGTCAGTTTACATCTCGCAATTCTGACTTTATTTGTAATT
>NC_138735.1:34079256-34099256 GCF_965113295.1 Leuciscus leuciscus
AAATGAATAGTTGTATATTTCGCCATGCTTCATGGGATTGTAGTTCTTTCTTGTAGTTCTTACTTTTTTACTTCAAATCAAAGTTTGTTATGTTGTGATTCTCCTCATAGTTGGTTTAGGACGTTTTTAAAAATCCCTATGGAAAAATGAATGGAAAAAATACTTCCGGAACAAATGCCGCTGAAAAACTAGAACTAAATCGCTTGTGTTTAATATGACTATTCCAGATACAGAATACATTTTTTACCTTGTGAAGTGGAAACTTTATTCTTCATCTTGGTGGCGTCGTCTTTCGGTCGCTCCTGAGGAGGAAGAAGAAGAAAGTCTCGTCACTGATTCGCTGGAGGTCAGAGGTCAGAGGTCAGAGGTCACGATACTCACACGCAGACTGTACTCTTCCGATACGCTTCTGGGGTTCAAACTCGGTTTCTTTCTCTTGCGGTCGTCGCTCTGCATCATTAGAGATCGACTCTACGGACACAAACAACCCTCGTCATCAGAGCATTAGACTCAGTGTCTTCTGCTCAGAGCTGCGTATGTTTCATCAGAAATACAGTAGAAACAGGGAAATAATATTATAATGTAAATCATCTGTTCTCTATGTGAATATATAGTAAAGTGCAGTTTATTCCTGTGATCAAAGCTGAATTTTCAGCATCATTACTCCAGTCTTCAGTGTCACATGATCCTTCACAAATCATTATCATACATTTACTGTATGCATTTAAGTGCACTAAAGCTGTGCATATTATCACTTCATTTATCATACAATTTGAAACCATATTTATACCACATAACTATAATTTATTAATTATTATGACTATTATTATCAAATAAATTGAACAAAATAAGAAATACTACTGTTGTAATGTAAAATAAATAACTGAGTGTATATAGTTTTTTACAGTACACCTAATTAACATATTTATATATTTAAATGTTTTAATCTTCAAACATTAAACCAAATGTTAAACCACATCACTATCATTTTTTATTGTTATTACTATTATTAAATAAAATATTAAACAAAATAAGAAATATTACTACAGTAATGTAAAATTAAGTAATAGAGTATTTAAATAATATTTATAGATTTTTTTTCTTTAGTACATCTATTAATCTTTGTCTTAATTTTCTTATTTTCAAACATTAAACCATAGACCATTTGTGTCAGAAAAAAACAGCAATGTTGACAACAAATGTATAAACATATTCATGTAAACATTTATATAAATGTATTATCGATCCATATTACATCCTAAAAACACTGCATATATTTACTTAAATAAATCCCAGCTTTTTGATCTGATAATTGCACGAAGCCATTTCATGACTTTAGTTTCACATTTTGCCCCGTGTCTAGAGACGCGAGTAAATAAACATGATCTCCAGCTGTGATGAATCTGTTCATATTTCATAACACATATAAAGCTCCAGCATCATCATGAGTCCATAATAAATAAACTGACCGGCTGATATCCGGTCAGGGTTTCATCCCGCAAGCGTCCGACTCAAACACATGCTTCATCTGTCCTGGACCAACCAGAGCACACATTCACAGGACCTGAAAGAGACCATCAACATCAGATTACTGCTGTTTCACAGACTCATCCATCAGAACGCGTGTGGAAATGATTCTGACATCTGTGGAAACAAAACCTCCATCAAACATGAACAAAACTTCCACTGCCATCCAATAATCACAATAATCTGTAACACTTCTGATGTCAAACAGTCTCAGCTTTCAAATTCAAATGTGTTTGTGTCTCTTTAATACGGCGAGACTCGTGAACCGATCATCTCAGATAAACACCAATGAACATCAGAAGGAATGAAAGATTCAGAACAACTTCCTGAAGTGAATCATGTCTCATGAAATCAGTGTTTCAACCACAGAAAGACATCAGTGAAACAGCTGGAGAACAATACTGTCACGTAACGTCACATTCAAAGCCATTCAGTGACCAGAACCTCCATAGCCAGCTAGAAAAATAACTCAAGAAAGGAGCGTTCTGATACAGTTACATATTCATATTCAATATTTAAAATATGTTTGAATAAATCTGACACGTAAAAAGTGTTTATGACAGCCACCGCCTAAACGTTTGTTTAAAAAAACGAGAAGCATATTTATGTGATTAAAAAGTTATTAATTTAACGTTTTAAGATTTAAGATTTCTGTCCTTGAGAAAAAAAACACTGTACCTGATATCCATCCAGCGGAATCGACACCGAATCAGATTAAATCAGAACTGAATCGAATCGCAAGCTTGTGAATGGAAATCAGACTGAACAGTGAAACACAGCCGGCTCTACTGGAGACTAAAGACTAAAGAATAAAGACTGGAGACTGGAGACTGAAGACTGGAGACTAAAGACTGGAGACTAAAGACTGGAGACTGAAGACTGGAGACTGAAGACTAAAGACTGGAGACTAAAGACTAAAGACTGGAGACTAAAGACTGGAGACTGGAGACTGAAGACTGGAGACTAAAGACTGGAGACTGAAGACTAAAGACTAAAGACTGGAGACTGGAGACTGGAGACTAAAGACTGGAGACAGGAGACTGGAGACTAAAGACTGGAGACTGGAGACTGAAGACTGGAGAATGGAGACTAAAGACTGGAGACTGGAGACTGAAGACTGGAGACTGAAGACTGGAGACTAAAGACTGGAGACTGGAGTCTGGAGACTGAAGACTGGAGACTGGAGACTGAAGACTGGAGAATGGAGACTAAAGACTAAAGACTGGAGACTGGAGACTGGAGACTGAAGACTGACTGAGATGGAGGATCTTCTGAAAGTCCCTGATGAGCGTGAAGGAACGAACGAGATGAAAGCACCAGACACGAGTCACAGATTCGTCAGGATTGATGAGATCACTGGAATTACCAACAGATCCAGAGAGATTATGATTCACAAGCTGACGAAACACTGACAAACATCAGATGAACATCAGAACGAATCTTCAGGCTGATTCACTTCGCTTTCAAAAGTTCTTTTAAAATCTCAAAAAGCAACATTTATATTTCAGTATTTCCAGCTGAACGTTCTGCTCTTTTTAACTTTCCAGTCATTCAGGATTTACTGCATATCAGAAATAAGTAATTAAAAAAGACATAAATTTTGCTTTTAATTTAATTTTTAATTTTTACCTGATAAAATATATATTCATTAAAAAATAGCCATTTCTTTTAAAGATTTAATTTAATTACTAATCCAGATCTATAAAACACACCTAAAACACACAAAATTTAATATAGAAATGCTTTTAAACATAATATAACAAATTTAATAAGGCAATAAAGAATATTTTAAATATAATATAACAATATTATATTATAAATATAATAATAGAATATTATTATAAAAATAAAACACAATAGTATAAATATAGTATATATAATAATATTATAATATTAAATATAATACAAATATTTGTAAAAAGTTATATAAAATATAACATTATGAGGAAAATATTTTATATATTTTTTGGGCAAAATTTTAAATATGAGGGAAGAACGAAACGCTAAACTTGGGTTCAGGTATTTATCTGACAAACTACAGCCACAGGTTTTATTTTACTATGCAAAAAAAAAATTCATAGAAAAACAAAAAGCTGAGAGGAAAATTAATAGATTCACTAAAACATAATCAGTTATTGATATTTCACTGCTTCTCTCGTTTTTGCATTTGTTTATAATTTCTTTGATTGACAGTCAGTTTCATTGCATTATCATAACAAATAAAACTCCAAGCACAACTACGCAATATGATATTCAAATATTATTATTGAGGTCAGTTTGTTTCTGAGGTCAGTCTGTCATCTGATGATGATCCACATGACGGTTATTTCCTTCCATCACTAAAACTCCAGCTAAAATAAAAAGAGAAGTAATTCCACTGTAAAAGGAGTGTGTGTGTCGCAGAGAGAAACATGAATTATTCAGTGTGTTTCTGCACAAAAACACAAAGCAACATTAAAAAATAAATAACCAATAAATAAACCAGTAAAGAGCCATGAAGCCGGAGCTGACATCAACATAAGAGCAGAAACTCAATTCATCTCAGTATTACACTAACACACTCAAATAAACTATTCAAAACGGTTCTGTTCATTGAAATAGAGCATAAAAATAAAATTAAATATTACTTAATACAACTTAAACTAAATGAAAATTTGAAAATTGCTTTGACAATAAACTGAAATAAGTTTAAATTGAAGCACTAAAATTATTAAATGGAAATAAATAAAAATAAAATAGAAATAAAAATAAATTAAACCTAAATGGCAATAAAAAAAATACATTAAAAAATGAAAAAAAAAAAATGTATTACTAAAAATGTTTAATCATATTTTAAAATCAAAATTTCATTATCATGAAAACTAAAAATCTAAAAACTTAAAGCTAAAGCCAAATATTAAGACTGAACTGCATGATTCTGGAAACTGAAAATCATGATATTGTTTCAAACAGAGAAAAAACATGCAAGTTCATAGAGGTTCTGACTAAATGTTATGTACATGACAACGGCTCTCTCTGGATCAGAACACGGATCTGACCGTTTCATGGACAGAGACGAATCACTTTCATTCAGGAATAAGATCGCATGAGTGTTTGAATCAAGATTGTGTTCTCTTCTGAATCTCAGTTTCGTCCGCACGGAAACAGTGAGCAACATCTTTTCCCTATAACCGAATCTCCCAGCATGCTTCACTCTCGCAGGCCTTCAGGAAAACAAGCGTCGACGTCAGCAGAACTCGCTGATATTTCTGTCACACACACAAACTACACTTTTCTTTCCTCCCATTGAAATCACAAACAATGGAAATATTGTGGAGTGAATCCGTCATTCTCTGCGCTTTCGTCCTTCAGACGCTCAAACACACAGACAGATCCGAGCGAACACTCAGACATCATCAGTACTGTCGGAGTTTCTTTCTTCTGTGGAAAGGAGAAGTTTTGAAGAACGAGCTGGAAGAGGGACTGAAGTGTTCAAGATCCAAAAGCCCCATCAAGCATCACAACAAATGACTCATTTACCAGAACTCAAGTCATGTGACTCTTTAGAGTCAGTTCGTCTGATTTATGAACAAATCAATCTTTGGATTCAGATCTTTTTTAATTGGTTGATTCGCTTCTCAAAACCAGTTCAACTCACTGTTTAATAAACTCTTATGCTTTAAATATAGACATGCACTGCTGTTATGAATCTTATGAAGCTTTCTTTACAATATCTCCACAGAAGAAAGGTTTGGATGAGAGTTTTGAACCTCTTAATGAAGGTTTAATGATTTGAACACGAGCGTCAGAGGAAAACTCATGTTTGTTTTATGTGATCTCGTAGACAGAGACGTTCAGAGAGGATTAATATTCACTAAAGCACGTGCAGAACTATTTAAACACACGATTAAACGTAATAAACACACTAAACGTCTGACGAGGAAGAGAAGAGAAGTTCTCATGATGAAGTGAAGAAAAACATTTCAAATAAATGAAGCAAAGCACAAACCACAGATCACACGCAGATCTCTATCAGTCTGAAACATCAAACATGCGATCGCTCGAGCTTTATGAAGCGCTGAAACATGAGCAAACACGTGAGTCTCGGTTCATATCCACTGTTCATAACCACTGTTCATACCCACTGTTCATATCCACTGTTCATACCCACTGTTCATATCCACTGTTCATAACCACTGTTCATACCCACTGTTCATATCCACTGTTCATAACCACTGTTCATACCCACTGTTCATATCCACTGTTCATAACCACTGTTCATAACCACTGTTCATACCCACTGTTCACCCACTGTTCATACCCACTGTTCATACCCACTGTTCATATCCACTGTTCATAACCACTGTTCATATCCACTGTTCATACCCACTGTTCATACCCACTGTTCATACCCACTGTTCATACCCACTGTTCATAACCACTGTTCATACCCACTGTTCATATCCACTGTTCATACCCACTGTTCATACCCACTGTTCATACCCACTGTTCATACCCACTGTTCATAACCACTGTTCATACCCACTGTTCATATCCACTGTTCATATCCACTGTTCATACCCACTGTTCATAACCACTGTTCATACCCACTGTTCATAACCACTGTTCATAACCACTGTTCATACCCACTGTTCATACCCACTGTTCATAACCACTGTTCATACCCACTGTTCATATCCACTGTTCATACCCACTGTTCATAACCACTGTTCATAACCACTGTTCATACCCACTGTTCATACCCACTGTTCATACCCACTGTTCATACCCACTGTTCACCCACTGTTCATATCCACTGTTCATACCCACTGTTCATACCCACTGTTCACCCACTGTTCATATCCACTGTTCATAACCACTGTTCATATCCACTGTTCATACCCACTGTTCATATCCACTGTTCATACCCACTGTTCATAACCACTGTTCATACCCACTGTTCATACCCACTGTTCACCCACTGTTCATATCCACTGTTCATATCCACTGTTCATATCCACTGTTCATAACCACTGTTCATAACCACTGTTCATAACCACTGTTCATACCCACTGTTCACCCACTGTTCATACCCACTGTTCATACCCACTGTTCATATCCACTGTTCATATCCACTGTTCATAACCACTGTTCATAACCACTGTTCATACCCACTGTTCATATCCACTGTTCACCCACTGTTCATATCCACTGTTCATATCCACTGTTCATAACCACTGTTATAAAGCTGTATTGATGTGATTCACAATCAACAGAATAAATAAATGATCAAGAACCGAATGCATGAAATAAAGACACGTCAAAGTCTGTCTGTCAATCAAACTCTACTGTATTTGACAGAAATTCATATAATCCTGCATAAACTATAATACAAGACGGATGATTATGAACTTCATCTCAGCCTTGGATTTAAAACACAATCATTATGAACAGATTTTTATGAAACATAAAACCTTTACAAACTTAAAAAGATTTGAACCTAACAATAATAAAACTTTGGAGTAACACAATTTTTACAGTGTCTCTGTATGTTACATGTACTTACTTACTATAGTAATAACAGTAAATTATGCATAATTTCATGATTATCCTCAATCAAACCCTACAGTAAGTACATGTAGTTCATTATTATTACTCAGAACTAGGGCTGGGCGATAAAACGGTATCGGTATTTATCGACGGTACACCATTGTCGGTAACGATATGAAAAATGTTCGATATGGCGCTCAATATTTTCATTCAAATGCACGCGCGACCACCACAACGTTGCCCAACATCAAATGGCAAGCGCAATGAAAGCGGAACGAAACTGCGTTATTTTGTGCGTCACGGACCGTTTATCAGTTTGGACCATCAATGTCAGTGAGTGCAGCGCGAGCCGATCTTGATCAAGCAACACTGTTACTACACAGCTCTAAGAGATCCGATAAAGAAAGCATTTGAATTCGCCACAGAAGTAATAACATCGCCGCAAGATCTAGTGAGAAGCATTCACACTTCTCCGTTATTGTTGACCTACCTCAAAGTTTCAACACCTACCTTGATTCTTCTACGTTTACACTTTTACATTGCACACATTTTGTAACATTTTAAGTTCAAGAGTTTCTTTAACGCTTACTTTTTTATCTTAATATAAGACATAAAGAAGATATTTTTGTTTACATTTAATTTTTGACAGCTAAAACTAATATCATTTGTTGTTTGCCTTAATAATGTGGATAAAAAAAAAAATGTAAAAAAGCAGTGGTTTAAATTCAAACTTTTGTACTTGTCTTAAAAAAAAAAGGTTATAAAAAAAGTCAATAATTATCGATACCGAACGATATGAAACATTATATCGTGATCATTTTTTTAGCTATATCGCACAGCCCTACTCAGAACTTAAATATATAATTACACTGTAACCGAAGTGTAACCAACTTTGGTAACACACTTACACAGCATTACCAAACAATGAGCAGTGTATCTGTTACAGTTCTTTATGAATGTTAATATCATTACTATTATTGAGGTTTATTAAATCATATTAACTTCTGACTTTAATAATGTATTATAAATGCTCAAACATTGACTAAGATTAATAAATGCTGTAGAAGTGTGTTCACTGATGTAGTTCACTATTATAAAGCGTTACCCTAACTTTAAACTATTCTATTCAAATTTATTTGCATGATACAAATTTAGAAACACTGTACAAACTACAGTAAACACTACAGTAAACACTACACACTACAGTAAACACTACAGTAAACACTACAGTAAACACTACAGTAAACACTACACACTACAGTAAACACTACAGTAAACACTACACACTACAGTAAACACTACAGTAAACACTACACACTACAGTAAACACTACAGTAAACACTACAAACTACAGTTAACACTACAGTAAACACTACAGTAAACACTACAGTAAACACTACACACTACAGTAAACACTACAGTAAACACTACAAACTACAGTTAACACTACAGTAAACACTACAGTAAACACTACACACTACAGTAAGCACTACAGTAAACACTACAAACTACAGTTAACACTACAGTAAACACTACAGTAAACACTACACACTACAGTAAACACTACAAACTACAGTTAACACTACAGTAAACACTACAGTAAACACTACACACTACAGTAAACACTACAGTAAACACTACAAACTACAGTTAACACTACAGTAAACACTACAGTAAACACTACAGTAAACACTACACACTACAGTAAACACTACAGTAAACACTACAAACTACAGTTAACACTACAGTAAACACTACAGTAAACACTACAGTAAACACTACAGTAAACACTACACACTACAGTAAACACTACAGTAAACAGTAAACACTACAGTAAACACTACAGTAAACACTACAAACTACAGTAAACACTACACACTACAGTACACACTACAGTAAACACTACAGTAAACACTACACACTACAGTAAACACTACAGTAAACACTACACACTACAGTAAACACTACACACTACAGTAAACACTACACACTACAGTAAACACTACAGTAAACACTACAGTAAACACTACACACTACAGTAAACACTACAGTAAACACTACAGTAAACACTACACACTACAGTAAACACTACAGTAAACACTACACACTACAGTAAACACTACACACTACACACTACAGTAAACACTACAGTAAACACTACAGTAAACACTACAAACTACAGTAAACACTACAGTAAACACTACAGTAAACACTACAGTAAACACTACACACTACAGTAAACACTACAGTAAACACTACACACTACAGTAAACACTACAGTAAACACTACACACTACAGTAAACACTACACACTACAGTAAACACTACACACTACAGTAAACACTACAGTAAACACTACACACTACAGTAAACACTACAGTAAACACTACAAACTACAGTAAACACTACAGTAAACACTACACACTACAGTAAACACTACAGTAAACACTACACACTACAGTAAACACTACACACTACAGTAAACACTACAGTAAACACTACACACTACAGTAAACACTACAGTAAACACTACACACTACAGTAAACACTACAGTAAACACTACAGTAAACACTACAGTAAACACTACACACTACAGTAAACACTACAGTAAACACTACAGTAAACACTACAAACTACAGTTAACACTACAGTAAACACTACAGTAAACACTACAGTAAACACTACAGTAAACACTACAGTAAACACTACACACTACAGTAAACACTACAGTAAACACTACACACTACAGTAAACACTACAGTAAACACTACACACTACAGTAAACACTACAGTAAACACTACAAACTACAGTAAACACTACAGTAAACACTACAGTAAACACTACAGTAAACACTACAGTAAACACTACACACTACAGTAAACACTACAGTAAACACTACAGTAAACACTACAAACTACAGTTAACACTACAGTAAACACTACAGTAAACACTACAGTAAACACTACAGTAAACACTACAGTAAACACTACACACTACAGTAAACACTACAGTAAACAGTAAACACTACAGTAAACACTACAAACTACAGTAAACACTACAGTAAACACTACACACTACAGTAAACACTACAGTAAACAGTAAACACTACAGTAAACACTACAAACTACAGTAAACACTACAGTAAACACTACACACTACAGTAAACACTACAGTAAACAGTAAACACTACAGTAAACACTACAAACTACAGTAAACACTACAGTAAACACTACACACTACAGTAAACACTACAAACTACAGTAAACACTACAGTAAACACTACAGTAAACACTACACACTACAGTAAACACTACAGTAAACACTACAAACTACAGTAAACACTACAGTAAACACTACAGTAAACACTACACACTACAGTAAACACTACACACTACAGTAAACACTACACACTACAGTAAACACTACAAACTACAGTAAACACTACAAACTACAGTAAACACTACAGTAAACACTACAGTAAACACTACAGTAAACACTACAAACTACAGTAAACACTACAAACTACAGTAAACACTACAGTAAACACTACAAACTACAGTAAACACTACAGTAAACACTACAAACTACAGTAAACACTGTACAAACACATTTATTCACACACACACACACACACACACACACACACACACACACACACACACACACACACACACACACACACACATATATATATAGAGAGAGATGATCCGATGTGGAAACGAGACACAAGCGAGTGTTGCTGAACAATAAAACAGGCACTGAGCAGGAACTGGGGTATGTGTGTGTGTGTGTGTGTGTGTGTGTGTGTGTGTGTGTGTGTGTGTGTGTGTGTGTGTGTGTGTGTGTGTGTGTGTGAGAGAGAGAGAGAGAGAGAGAGAGAGAGAGAGAGAGAGAGAGAGAGTGAGAGGGAGTGTGTGTGTGTGTGTGTGTGTGTGTGTGTGTGTGTGTGTGTGTGTGTGTGTGTGTGTGTGTGTGTGTGTGTGTGTGTGTGTGTGTGTGTGTGTGTGTGTGTGTGTGTGTGTGTGTGCAATTCAGCAGGAAACATGTAGACAACTTCCTGCACTCAAATCCAAACAGACAACAGAGACGAGCAGCACTATCTGCCATCATCAGTGAGAGTGTGTGTGTGTGTGTGTGTGTGTGTGTGTGTGTGAGAGAGAGAGTGTGAGAGAGTGAGTAAGTGTGTGTGAGAGAAAGAGTGAGTGTGTTTGATAGGACTGGGCAAAAAAAAATATATATTTGTAACTTTAATAAGGATTAGTCTACATATAATTTATAATTAATGCAGCGCAGACTGTTTGATAACTTTATTCAATTTCTGCATATGTCCTACAGTTAGGGCACAAGGTAAATATGATTCTGTTTTAATGTACCCAAGTGTACCTAAAATAAAAAAGAGTTTAATATACAGGTTTGCAGCTCTTAATATCTTTTTATTAATTAACCACTTGTAAACTTATGTTCACTTTTTTTATTTTTTTATTTATAAATATAGGATTTGTATTAAATATATATTCATTGAGTCGAATTGAAATCGAATTTAGAATCGAGAATCGAAATCGAATCGAATTGCAACATCTGAATCGATACCCAGCCCTAGTGTTTGAGTGTGTGTGTGTGTGTGTGTGTGTGTGTGTGTGTGTGTGTTTGAGTGTGTGTGTGTGTGTGTGTGTGTGTGTGTGTGTGTGAGTGAGTGAGTTTGTGTGTGTATGAGAGTGTGTGTTTGAGTGAGTGAGTGAGTGCATGGGTGTGTGGATGTGTGTGTGTGTGTGTGTGTGTGTGTGTGTGTGCGTGCGTGCGTGCGTGCGGCAAAAGCATGTTTATTGTCTGTGTGGGAAAAGCCAGTCTGATCAGAAAACATTTAATCCAGATTACCGACTACACACACACACATCACACACACACACACACACATCTCACCCAACATTTAATCCAAGAACGATACACACACACACACACACACACACACACACACACACACACACACACACACACACACACACACACACACACACACACACACACACAGATCTTCACAGGTGCGGCGCGTTTATTTTAAAGCACTTTTACCAGTGATTCTATTCCTGTCCCCAGAGATGGACGACACACACACACACTTCCTTCCTTACGTAGAAGAACTCTCTTTTAAAAGCGCTTGAGTATCAGAAGTAAACAGTAAATGTCAGTGCATTATCTTATTATTGTTGCATTGTTGTGTGTAACACTTACAGAACTTACTCTGAATCTATGCCTTCTCTCACATCAACATCACATGTACTTCTAGAACACAGTTCCAGTGGGATTGAATAAGTCACTCAATAACGTCCACAATGCTGTCGGACACACTCATGTCTGATCCCTCAGAGTGCCTTATCTACAGTTATTTGGCTTTTAGCATGAATATGTTAGCCTTACTGTTATCTATAAGCTAGTGCGCTCCAAAACAATGACAGAACTTGCATTTAGAAGACCAAACCCGACGTTTAAAAATGAAAATCAGGTTTATGTTGGAATCCAACATGAGTCGAGCTCTGGTGTCAACCCAACTCTCGTTTACAACCAGATCCCCCTCGATTGACGTCACGGGCCTCGACTCACGGGCCCTCGACCCACGGGCCTCGACCCACGGGCCTCGACCCACGGGCCCTCGACTCACGGGCCTCGACTCACGGGCCCTCGACTCACGCCCCTCGACCCACGGGCCCTCGACTCACGGGCCTCGACTCACGGGCCTCGACTCACGGGCCCTCGACTCACGGGCCCTCGACTCACGGGCCCTCGACTCACGGGCCTCGACTCACGGGCCCTCGACTCACGCCCCTCGACTCACGGGCCCTCGACTCACGGGCCTCGACGCACGGGCCCTCGACTCACGCCCCTCGACTCACGGGGCCTCGACTCACGGGGCCTCGACTCACGGGGCCTCGACTCACGGGGCCTCGACCCACGGGGCCTCGACCCTCTGGCCCTCGACCCCTCGGGCCTCGACCCACGGCCCTCGACTCACGGCCCTCGACTCACGGCCCTCGACTCACGGCCCTCGACTCACGGGCCTCGACTCACGGGGCCTCGACTCACGGGCCTCGACTCACGGCCCTCGACTCACGGGCCCTCGACTCACGGCCCTCGACTCACGGGCCTCGACTCACGGGCCTCGACACACGGGCCCTCGACCCACGGCCCTCGACCCACGGCCCTCGACCCACGGCCCTCGACCCACGGGCCTCGACTCACGGGCCTCGACTCACGGGGCCTCGACTCACGGGCCTCGACTCACGGCCCTCGACCCACGGCCCTCGACCCACGGCCCTCGACCCACGGCCCTCGACCCACGGCCCTCGACCCACGGCCCTCGACCCACGGCCCTCGACCCACGGCCCTCGACCCACGGCCCTCGACCCACGGCCCTCGACTCACGGGCCTCGACTCACGGGGCCTCGACTCACGGCCCTCGACTCACGGCCCTCGACTCACGGGCCTCGACTCACGGGGCCTCGACTCACGGCCCTCGACTCACGGCCCTCGACTCACGGGCCCTCGACTCACGGCCCTCGACTCGCGGCCCTCGACTCGCGGGCCTCGACTTGCGGGCCTCCACAGGCATGTAGAGGAGAAGTACGATATTCGTCTTTCAAATGTAAAAAATAATACTCAAGTGAAGTACAGATACTCTAACAGTGTACTTCAGTACTCGAGTAAACGTGCAGTTACTGTCCACGTCTGCCCGTCACTAGCGCTAGCACTAGCATCCGCTTCACTGCTCTCACAACTAATACACTCTCAAAACTCAACACTGATCACACTCGTAACACAGCTGGTCATGCTCTCATTACGGTCACACACACTTCAGGCCATAATCATGGTTTCAAACACACGATTATTGTAATATGTAATGAGAACATTTGGTTTAATAACCGAAACACAACAGTATATGATCTTCTTTCAATTCAGGACTTTTAACAATCAGTTCATTCAACAGTGTAAAACACAAGTGTACAGTATAATTACAGTAACAGACTACAGATGAAAACACACTGACAGTACCTAACTTATGAATCCATAACTCACTGAATCCATTAATCAATATCTATAGAAATCTAAAGGTGAACCGTTGATTAACCATTAAGTTCAGTTGTATTAATAATAGATAAATGTATTAGACTTAATGAGAAGAGATACAAATAAATCAAACGTTTGATAGTAATCGCTTTATGGAAGACAGTTTCTGTGAATGAAACACTTATTTTGTGTAGTAAAACAAACAGTATTGTGTGTATTGTAGTGATTATAGTAACACAATATGCTGAGATGTTTGAGAAAGTGCACTTTTGATGATCTGTTGTGGAAACTGTGCCAAAGCCATTACTAACGGTCAGAGGATCCTATAGAAGTGATGTTTCTGTAAACTAGTGAATGATTCTTACATGATTATAATGAACTTAACATGTGAAAGCTCGTATGAATCGAGTGATTATGAGAAGCTTTTGTACTTGCATGAATTAATTTATGGAGTAAACGGCAAGAAAAGCTCAAAGAGGTTAAAAATAGTGAATGCACTTATTAATAACCATCAACTCAACTACCCAATAATACTCAGTACAGCAAACACTGCAGGAGAACACTGAACTAAAGCCACACAAACACAGTTTTGTACAGTAAACACTGAATATTGTATATACAAAATTGATAGAAAATCTGAAAGTAAAAGTGAAATTCAACAGGTGTTCAGCTCTGAGTGATTCAAGCATTAAAGATCCAAACTATAGCGATTATTCCCTCAGATCAGAGTTTAATATGAATCTATGAAACTATACATGATTAAAGTCTCTCTCTCTCTCTCTCTCACACACACACACACACACACACACACACACACACACACACACACACACACACACACACACACACACACACACACACACAACATCCATGATGAGAGCAGGAAAATGGCGACTTCACCACACAAACAAGTAAACACATGTGATGACAGAGAGACACACACACACACACACACACACACACACACACACAAACACAAACACACTGAGAGAGAATCAGATGAGAGTTACAATGTAACAATCGCGCGCGCGTCATCAGATGACGGGAAACACTGTAACACACACCTAACACACACCGAACACACACACGAGCGATACGTGTTCATCTGGACTGCCTTTAACCAGCAGAAACACACAGATTAGCCGAACAGCATTAACACAAACACAAACACACACACACACACACACACACACGACCGCAGCTGCGCCGGAACGACACACACATCACAGTCCGGAACGACACAATCTCACACCTGTGAAGCAGATTAAACACAGGAACACAAACTCTGCCAAATATTAATGAATATTTGTTACCAGCACGAGCCTGAGTCCGCGAGCCTGACGCGCTGACAGCAGTGTGGAGTGCGCATGCGCAGAGCCCTCTGCTGGAGAGGAGACAGGTGTCACTCACAGACGTCAACCACATGACCAATCTCTGTGATTATTCATGCTTTCAATATCAATAAACTACACTTGGAATATTCCGAACCGAAACTGACGGATGATGAAGTGTCTGAAACAAACACAATCGAGCACAGCTTGAATATATTTGCTTCATTTAAATCTAAATGTCATAATCATCTGTTAACAAACAAGTATTCATTACTTCAGTGAGCTCAGTGTTTCTGCATTCAATTATTACATTGTTTAAATTAATAATTTTTTCGCTAACTGTGATTTTGTATATGTAGATTATTGATACACTAATAAACGAGAAATGAATTTAATATTTGCCACAAACTACATATTTTCCCTCTGAAACGGATATCTTTCTTAATAATAACAACAGTAATAACAATTTATTATAATGCTTCTTCATAAATCTTATTATTCTGAAATATTTTATTAGCAATAAGAATAAATTGTTAAACAGTTGAGGGAACTATTAATGCATAAGTATGAAGGATAAACATTCATCATATCATTTTTATTACTCATCTTTTCTATTATCTGCAAGGGAAACATTACTAATCAATAAAACACTTACAGATGTTATTGAGTCATTGTCGTTTCATGCAGAGTTATAAACCATCATAAATATCTTTATGTTTCTGGCAGATTCTCCATGATGATATATATTATATTATATTATATTATATTATATTATATTATATTATATTATATTATATCATATCATATTATATTATATTATATTATATTATATTTTCTATTATGTGACATTATATTAAATTGCATTATATTTTATTATAATAAATTATATTATATTACACATTATATTACATTGCATTATTTTCTATTACATTATTTTCTATTAAATTGTATGATATTATATTAAATAATATTAAATTATATTATATTAAATTATATTATATTATATTATATGTTCTATTATGTGACATTATATTAAATTGCATTATATTTTATTATAATAAATTATATTATATTACACATTATATTACATTGCATTATTTTCTATTACATTATTTTCTTTTATTTTCTGGTGGTGGCGCAATGGATAAGACACATGCCTTTGGTGTGAGAGACCCGGGTTCGAATCCACTGTGAGACACCAATGTGTCCCTGAGCAAGACACTTAACCCCTAGTTGCTCCAGAGGCGTGCGACCTCTGACATAGCAATTGTAAGTCGCTTCGGATATAAGCGTCAGCTAAATGAATAAATGTAAATGTGTAAATTGTATGATATTATATTATCTGATTGTGGGTTATGAGAAGTGCAGTTCATCAAGACTCCAGTAGAGGACAGTAGAGTCCCAGATCTGATCCTGATGTGTGTGTTACAGTAATGTTGTGTTCACACTTCACACTGCTGTACATGACCTGCTCATTTATTTATTTAGTTTGTTTATTAGAAGCATATGGATTAGTATGAGCTCATCTGATAGCAATATCATAATGCACAGACAGTCATGAGCCATTCTCACAGTAATGATCCTCATCCAGATCATAATTCATCTGCAGAAGCCTATAGTTTACTTTAAACCAATGGTTGGGTTAGTCCATATTTGACCCAAACATGGGTTGATCAAAACCCAGCATTTTTCTCAGAGTGTAATATATATTGTAATATTGTAATATTCCAGCAGCAGAGATTTGAGCAGTGGATGAAGGGTTAAACCGAGCACACTCGCTCTGATGATGACGAGTGTAGAGGCTAAACCTGGATATTAAACAGTAAAGACATTCCTGTGGAAATAATCAGAACAATCATTCAAACTCTATTTGAAGTTGACATGTCATTCATCAGGATCAGATACTGTGAGGTCAGAGGTCAGAGGTCAGTGTTTGGAAATCTGCACATGCCTGAGACACACACATCAGATCTCCGAGTAAACCAGCTCAGAGATTGTGTTGTTGACTCTCTCTCTCTCTGTGTGTGTGTGTGTGTGTGTGTGTGTGTGTGTGTGTGTGTGTGTGTGTGTGTGTGTGTGTGTGTGTGTGTGTGTGTGTGTGTGTGTGTGTGTGTGTGTGTGTGTGTGTTATAACACCCATAAACATTCCTTCACACAGCGTAAAACACGTAGAACACACTTCCTGTACGAGGATCTGGACGTGTGTCTCGTGCTTCACATTCTCGGCCTCTTTCATGACGGGGAAGTTCAGAAACGTCACTCGATGCAAAATAAACATTCATTATGTGAACATGACGAACACAGACTCTGAACCGTAAAAATGAAACTAAAACTAAATCAGTAAACAAATAATTAATAAACATTATTTGAAATATACAGATTGTTAGCAAGAGCAATATTTCTTTAAATTGAAGTCCTAAAATAATGAAAACTAAATAAATCAGAACTAAAACTAGATGTAGTTTCTGTAACTTGATGCAAAATCCTCCTGATTCTGGGAAACACGGAGGGAAACACTGGGAAAACTCCCACATTCTACAAGATCTGAGAGTTTGATCTGCATCTCATTCATCAAATATCCGTTCACAAACACTTACAACTAAACCTGCCGAGTAAGAGAGACGTGTGTGTGTGTGTGTGTGTGAGGTGTTACGTTATCTCCCGCAGGAATGAGGGATCAGGGGTCGGAATATCTCGGAACATTCCTGAATCCTGTGTTGATTTCTGTTGTCTTACACTCCTGAGCAAACGCCAGTGTTCTCCAATCTCAAACAGCAGCGCTCGCAACGGCACGGTCATGGGTTCGATTCCCACACTGAAAAAAAATGCTTTTCTTACTTAGTATTTGTGTCTTGTTTCTAGTCTAAAAAAAAAAAAAAAAAAAAAATTCAAGATGCATTTACTAGATGATTAAAATGGCATAAGATATTATGTCTTGTTTTCCGGTGGAATTAATCAAAAATGAAGTGAGTTTTTGCTTAAAACAAGCACAATTATCTGCCAATGGGGTCAGAAAAATAATGTTAATTCAAACAGAAACAAGATCATTTTGCTTGTTTTAAGCAAAAACTCACTTCATTTTGATTTATTTCCCAAGAAAACAAAACATAATATCTTATGGCATTTTACTCAGCTAGTAAATGCATCTCGAACAAGAGAAAAATACTAAGCAAGGAAAGCATCTTTACAATGCAGCGGATGCTCAGGATCATGTGTAGCTTGAATGCAACGCAAGTCATTGTGGAAAAGAGGAAAGCATTTTTCCAAGAAGACGTCATTTTACTGCTGTGCCAACAGATGCCATCCTGCACATCTCATAAATAATGCGTATGATCCCGCTAATGACTCCACACACACACACCAGCCTGTGATATATTATATTTCATCATTGGTTTCAGTCCTGTATGGCGTTATGCTGTGGGTCAGCACACACTCTAATAAACACTGGGTTAAAAACAACTCAATTTGGGCTGGGTAAATATAGGACAGAACACATGTTTGGTTAATTTTACCCAGCAAATCGGGTTGTTTATTTTACCCAGCATACTGGGTTGATTCATTTTTACTGTAGTACTAGCTTTTATTTTATTTATTTTTTACTTCGTACGTGAATTAATGCACCAATTTGATGGAGCTGCACTGCTCTCTCCTGAAGAGATCGCAAAAAGCCCACGATAAATAACCTCAACTCAACTGGGTAACACATAAACTACTCAAACACAGGGTTGTTACGTCTGACCCAGGATCTGGGTAACACATAAACTACCCAAACACTGGGTTATTACGCCTGACCCAGGATCAGGGTAACACATAAACTACCCAAACACTGGGTTATTACGCCTGACCCAGGATCTGGGTAACACAAAAACTACCCAAACACTGGGTTGTTACGTCTGACTCAGGATCTGGGTTACACAAAAACTACCCAAACACTGGGTTGTTACGTCTGACCCAGGATCTGGGTAACACAAAAACTACCCAAACACTGGGTTGTTACGTCTGACCCAGGATCTGGGTAACACAAAAACTACCCAAACACTGGGTTGTTACGTCTGACCCAGGATCTAGGTAACACAAAAACTACCCAAACACTGGGTTGTTACGTCTGACTCAGGATCTGGGTAACACAAAAACTACCCAAACACTGGGTTGTTACGTCTGACCCAGGATCTGGGTAACACAAAAACTACCCAAACACTGGGATGTTACGTCTGACTCAGGATCTGGGTAACACAAAAACCACCCAAACACTGGGTTATAACGTCTGACCCAGGATCTGGGTAACACATAAACTACCCAAACACTGGGTTGTTACGTCTGACTCAGGATCTGGGTAACACAAAAACCACCCAAACACTGGGTTGTTACGCCTGACCCAGGATCAGGGTAACACATAAACTACCGAAACACTGGGTTGTTACGTCTGACCCAGGATCTGGGTAACACATAAACTACCGAAACACTGGGTTGTTACGTCTGACCCAGGATCTGGGTAACACATAAACTACCGAAACACTGGGTTGTTACGTCTAACCCAGGATCTGGGTAACAC
>NC_138735.1:34106756-34184256 GCF_965113295.1 Leuciscus leuciscus
ATAGCTATAGATGGTAGATGTAGATCTAGATGTAGACGTAGAAATAGAAATAGATGTTGATGTAGATCGTAGATGTAGAAATAGATGTAGATGTAGATGTAGATGTAGAAATAGATGTAGATGTAGAAATAGATGTAGATGTAGACGTAGAAATAGAAATAGATGTAGATGTAGACGTAGAAATAGAAATAGATGTAGACGTAGATGTAGATGTAGATGTTGATGTTGATGTTGATGTAGATGTTGATGTAGATCTCTGATATTCCCCCACAGACTCTCATGACTGTAATGTGTGACTCAGACGAATGTTCAAACATCTCAATCTGTTAAATCTGTTCTCCTTCGACATTATGAAAACCGATTCATGAACACAGATCTCATGTGTTTCCGCACAGAATAAAACATCTTAAGATAATTGCAACTTTATATCATTATAATCGAAATGACCTTTTTTCTTTTTCATTCTGTGGCGGAAACAAGCTTCCATCCTAATGAGCGATTGTGCTTTAAATAAAGCTTCTTTATTGGCATCGATGATTCAATCAATAACCTTTTACATCCAGGGAATCTTTCCAAGTTCTTTATTGTGGAAAAAGTTTCTTTAGATTATTGAAAGAAGGGTTTTATTAAGATCTGATCACTGAAAGGTTCTTCAGGGAACCACTAATGGTTCTTATATGGCGTTGCTACAAAAAAATTAAATAAATAAAGGTTTATTTTTTAAGAGTAAAAATCAAATACAGGTCCTTCTCAATAAATTAGCATATTGTGATAAAGTTCATTATTTTCCATAATGTAATGATAAAAATTTAACTTTCATATATTTTAGATTCATTGCACACCAACTGAAATATTTCAGGTCTTTTATTGTTTTAATACTGATGATTTTGCCATACAGCTCATGAAAACCCAAAATTCCTGTCTCAAAAAATTAGCATATCATGAAAAGGTTCACTAAACGAGCTATTAACCTAATCATCTGAAACAACTAATTAGCTCTAAACACCTGCAAAAGATTCCTGAGGCTTTTAAAAACTCCCAGCCTGGTTCATATCTCAAAACCGCAATCATGGGTAAGACTGCTGACCAGAAGGCCATCATTGACACCCTCAAGCAAGAGGGTAAGACACAGAAAGAAATTTCTGAACGAATAGGCTGTTCCCAGAGTGCTGTATCAAGGCACCTCAGTGGGAAGTCTGTGGGAAGGAAAAAGTGTGGCAAAAAACGCTGCACAACGAGAAGAGGTGACCTGACCCTGAGGAAGATTGTGGAGAAGGACCGATTCCAGACCTTGGGGGACCTGCGGAAGCAGTGGACTGAGTCTGGAGTAGAAACATCCAGAGCCACCGTGCACAGGCGTGTGCAGGAAATGGGCTACAGGTGCCGCATTCCCAAGGTCAAGCCACTTTTGAACCAGAAACAGCGGCAGAAGCGCCTGACCTGGGCTACAGAGAAGCAGCACTGGACTGTTGCTCAGTGGTTGCTCAAATTTTGCATGTCATTCGGAAATCAAGGTGCCAGAGTCTGGAGGAAGACTGGGGAGAAGGAAATGCCAAAATGCCTGAAGTCCAGTGTCAAGTACCCACAGTCAGTGATGGTCTGGGGTGCCATGTCAGCTGCTGGTGTTGGTCCACTGTGTTTTATCAAGGGCAGGGTCAATGCAGCTAGCTATCAGGAGATTTTGGAGCACTCCATGCTTCCATCTGCTGAAAAGCTTTATGGAGATGAAGATTTCATTCTTCAGCATGACCTGGCACCTGCTCACAGTGCCAAAACCACTGGTAAATGGTTTACTGACCATGGTATTACTGTGCTCAATTGGCCTGCCAACTCTTCTGACCTGAACCCCATAGAGAATCTGTGGGATATTGTGAAGAGAAAGTTGAGAGACGCAAGACCCAACACTCTGGATGAGCTTAAGGCCGCTATCGAAGCATCCTGGGCCTCCATAACACCTCAGCAGTGCCACAGGCTGATTACGGCCATGCCACGCCGCATTGAAGCAGTCATTTCTGCAAAAAGGATTCCCGACCAAGTATTGAGTGCATAACTGAACATAATTATTTGCAGGGTGACTTTTTTTGTATTAAAAACACTTTTCTTTTATTGGTCGGATGAAATATGCTAATTTATTGAGACAGGAATTTTGGGTTTTCATGAGCTGTATGCCAAAATCATCAGTATTAAAACAATAAAAGACCTGAAATATTTCAGTTGGTGTGCAATGAATCTAAAATATATGAAAGTTTAATTTTTATCATTACATTAGGGAAAATAATGAACTTTATCACAATATGCTAATTTATTGAGAAGGACCTGTATAGTCTAGGGGAGTCACGTATATGAAGAGTCACGTTTAGAAAGAGGTGCTGTGGATTTTGATGGTTATGATTCATGAATATGAACCTTTTTTCATTTAAAGCAAGATAAAGATTTTCATAGACGTAAAACAGCGACATTATGACTCAAAACTATTAATAAATCTGTCAGGTTGTGGATTATCTCCATGTGAGTTCAAACGATCGATCCGGAGAACATGATGTTTATGGTTATTAATTCCCTGAGCTCGATCAGAGACTCGTGAACATGAAGAGCTGTAGAGATCTGGGCTGATCTGAGGTCTGTGACACTGATGAACATGAAGAGCTGTAGAGATCTGGGCTGATCTGAGACCTGTGACACTGATGAACATGAAGAGCTGTAGAGATCTGGGCTGATCTGAGGTCTGTGACACTGATGAACATGAAGAGCTGTAGAGATCTGGGCTGATCTGAGGTCTGTCACACTGATGAACATGAAGAGCTGTAGAGATCTGGGCTGATCTGAGGTCTGTGACACTGATGAACATGAAGAGCTGTAGAGATCTGGGCTGATCTGAGGTCTGTCACACTGATGAACATGAAGAGCTGTAGAGATCTGGGCTGATCTGAGGTCTGTCACACTGATGAACATGAAGAGCTGTAGAGATCTGGGCTGATCTGAGGTCTGTGACACTGATGAACATGAAGAGCTGTAGAGATCTGGGCTGATCTGAGACCTGTGACACTGATGAACATGAAGAGCTGTAGAGATCTGGGCTGATCTGAGACCTGTCACACTGATGAACATGATGAGCTGTAGAGATCTGGGCTGATCTGAGGTCTGTCACACTGATGAACATGAAGAGCTGTAGAGATCTGGGCTGATCTGAGACCTGTGACACTGATGAACATGAAGAGCTGTAGAGATCTGGGCTGATCTGAGGTCTGTCACACTGATGAACATGAAGAGCTGTAGAGATCTGGGCTGATCTGAGACCTGTGACACTGATGAACATGAAGAGCTGTAGAGATCTGGGCTGATCTGAGGTCTGTGACACTGATGAACATGAAGAGCTGTAGAGATCTGGGCTGATCTGAGACCTGTGACACTGATGAACATGAAGAGCTGTAGAGATCTGGGCTGATCTGAGGTCTGTGACACTGATGAACATGAAGAGCTGTAGAGATCTGGGCTGATCTGAGACCTGTGACACTGATGAACATGAAGAGCTGTAGAGATCTGGGCTGATCTGAGGTCTGTGACACTGATGAACATGAAGAGCTGTAGAGATCTGGGCTGATCTGAGACCTGTGACACTGATGAACATGAAGAGCTGTAGAGATCTGGGCTGATCTGAGGTCTGTGACACTGATGAACATGAAGAGCTGTAGAGATCTGGGCTGATCTGAGGTCTGTGACACTGATGAACATGAAGAGCTGTAGAGATCTGGGCTGATCTGATGAACATGAAGAGCTGTAGAGATCTGGGCTGATCTGAGACCTGTGACACTGATGAACATGAAGAGCTGTAGAGATCTGGGCTGATCTGAGACCTGTGACACTGATGAACATGAAGAGCTGTAGAGATCTGGGCTGATCTGAGACCTGTGACACTGATGAACATGAAGAGCTGTAGAGATCTGGGCTGATCTGAGACCTGTGACACTGATGAACATGAAGAGCTGTAGAGATCTGGGCTGATCTGAGACCTGTGACACTGATGAACATGAAGAGCTGTAGAGATGTGGGCTGATCTGAGACCTGTGACACTGATGAACATGAAGAGCTGTAGAGATCTGGGCTGATCTGAGGCCTGTGACACTGATGAACATGAAGAGCTGTAGAGATCTGGGCTGATCTGAGGTCTGTGACACTGATGAACATGAAGAGCTGTAGAGATCTGGGCTGATCTGAGGTCTGTCACACTGATGAACATGAAGAGCTGTAGAGATCTGGGCTGATCTGAGACCTGTGACACTGATGAACATGAAGAGCTGTAGAGATCTGGGCTGATCTGAGACCTGTGACACTGATGAACATGAAGAGCTGTAGAGATCTGGGCTGATCTGAGGTCTGTGACACTGATGAACATGAAGAGCTGTAGAGATCTGGGCTGATCTGAGGTCTGTCACACTGATGAACATGAAGAGCTGTAGAGATCTGGGCTGATCTGAGACCTGTGACACTGATGAACATGAAGAGCTGTAGAGATGTGGGCTGATCTGAGACCTGTGACACTGATGAACATGAAGAGCTGTAGAGATCTGGGCTGATCTGAGGTCTGTGACACTGATGAACATGAAGAGCTGTAGAGATCTGGGCTGATCTGAGACCTGTGACACTGATGAACATGAAGAGCTGTAGAGATCTGGGCTGATCTGAGGTCTGTGACACTGATGAACATGAAGAGCTGTAGAGATCTGGGCTGATCTGAGACCTGTGACACTGATGAACATGAAGAGCTGTAGAGATCTGGGCTGATCTGAGACCTGTGACACTGATGAACATGAAGAGCTGTAGAGATCTGGGCTGATCTGAGACCTGTGACACTGATGAACATGATGAGCTGTAGAGATCTGGGCTGATCTGAGGTCTGTGACACTGATGAACATGAAGAGCTGTAGAGATCTGGGCTGATCTGAGACCTGTGACACTGATGAACATGAAGAGCTGTAGAGATCTGGGCTGATCTGAGGTCTGTGACACTGATGAACATGAAGAGCTGTAGAGATCTGGGCTGATCTGAGACCTGTGACACTGATGAACATGAAGAGCTGTAGAGATCTGGGCTGATCTGAGACCTGTGACACTGATGAACATGAAGAGCTGTAGAGATCTGGGCTGATCTGAGACCTGTGACACTGATGAACATGAAGAGCTGTAGAGATCTGGGCTGATCTGAGACCTGTGACACTGATGAACATGAAGAGCTGTAGAGATCTGGGCTGATCTGAGACCTGTGACACTGATGAACATGAAGAGCTGTAGAGATCTGGGCTGATCTGAGACCTGTGACACTGATGAACATGATGAGCTGTAGAGATCTGGGCTGATCTGAGACCTGTGACACTGATGTTGCCGGTCCGCATTCCAGCCCGAGGAACGAGGACGGAAGAGAGAGAACATTCCCGTCACACACACACTCTTCCGTCACACACACTCTCCCGCCACACACACTCCGGACGACCATGAGAGCAGCTGCTCGCGCTGGAACACACACACACACGCACGCGCGCGCCGTCATGCACAGGTAATCTCTTTACTACAGTAAACTAGTGGAAATTACACCGTTTGAGGGTAAACGAGGAACACAGAGGAGTTTGACTGAGATGTGAGTGTAGATAACAGAGTTTAATTATCACTAATGCTGAGGATTATTCAGGCATGCTTTCCTGAAGGGATATTGATATTATCATAATCATAATCATAACGTGTTGTTTGTGTCAGAAGAAAAGATTAATATTTAAACTCAGAGTGTGTTTGAGAGATCTCAGATCAGATCGAACTCTGAACCGGTTCTCGTTTGCCTGATGAATGTGGTTCTCTCTCTCTCTCTCTCTCGCTCTCTCTCTCTCTCTCTCTCTCTCTCTCTCTCTCTTTTTTTTCTTGGACGTGTTTATTCATGTAGAAAATGTGTTTTCATCCAAAACAACTTTATAATGAGGAAAAACACGCGCAGTTTCTCAATAAAACTTCGGTTCCATGAAGAACCTTTAACATCCAATGGATTGTTTAAATATTGCTTACACTAAAGGTTCTTTGGGGAACCAGAAATGGTTATTTATTTAATGGCCCTTTTGGAACCTTTATTTTGTAATAGTGTATTTTAGACGTAGAACAAATGTGAGAGAAAAAGAAAACGAGTTTTATTGAGACGCTGTTGGTTTGTTTTTCTCACATGAGAACAAAGAACGAGCTGTTTTTGTGGAGGTGTTTCTGTGTAATGAGTTATTGAAACACTGAACGTGTGTGTGTGTGTGTGTGTTGGTTATGATGTGTGTGTGTTGGTCATGATGTGTGTGTGTGTGTGTGTGTGTGTGTGTGTGTGTGGCTCCACCACAGATTTGCATGAACGTGAGCTGCCAGTATTTGAATGGTAAATTGGTACCGTTGGCATTTGGAGACTCGCTTGTTTTCCTCCTGAATCGTGTGTTTTAGGTCTGGATGTGTGTTTAAAGGGGTGGTTGATTATGATTTGACTTCTCTAACTGTAGTTAGTGTGTAATGTTGCTGTTTGATCATAAACAACATCTGCAAAGTTACAGCGCTCAAAGTTCACAGCAAAGGGAGAGATTTGCTTTTAAAGAAATAGTTTTTTAAGGACCACAACAAACGGCTTCACCAACCCTAGAGTTTACATAAGCCCCGCCCCCTGAACACGATTTATAGATTATCAAGACAGAATATGCTAATCAATAACTAGAAGATAACTACACATAAGCTGCATAAATTCATCAACTAACCATTCAGAAATGTCCTGTTGCTTCTACATGTTGTCACTTCTTCTAGAGTCTCTCCATCTTTGACTCCGGTTTGAACATAAAAGGCTAAAAAAAATTGACATTTTCAGTGCATGTGTGTGTGAGGTAAAAGGACACAAGCTCCGCCCCCTGTGCCGGGAGCAGCAGCTCATTTGCATTTAAAGGGACGGACACAAAAACAGTGCGTTTTTGCTCACCCTCAAAAAGTGACAGTTTTAACATGATATATATAAATATGTGTGGGGTATTTAGAGCTGAAACTTCACACACACACACACACACACACACACACACACACACACACACACACACACACACACACACACACACACACACACACACACTCTGGACATCAGAAACTTATTTTACATCTTGTGAAAAGGGCATTATACCTCCCCTTTAATCTTCATTAGACGTGTGAGCGTGTCATAAACGACATGATTCTCATAGTTTCAGGAATATGTAATGTAATCTGATCCTCTTGCTCTGTGACGCGCATTATTGTGACATTGGAGATGATTATCATAAGTGTGTGTGTGTGTGTGTGTGTTGAGCGTTTGACAGCTCATCATGTCCTCTTGTGTTCTTCCGTTCTGTCTGAGAGGCTAATAGGAAGTTAATGTTGTATTATTGATTTCGGGGAGTGTGTTCAGGGTAATATACAGCATTATATAGCACAAGCCTGATTATATAGCACTGACTTTACAAACGCTTTAGCCAAAACAGGAACTTTCAGTGTCAGGGCACTTCCTGTCTGAGACCTGAAAGCACTCTTATCTCTCGCTGTAGCGAACACACACACACACACACACACACCTGCAGTTTCTCATGAGTAAATGCATACAATTTGGGGGTCATTATGATTTTGTTTGTTTGTTTGGAAGAAAATAATAATTTTATTCAGCAAAGATGCATTCAATTGTTCAAGTGATTCTATTCTAGATCAATTCGGTTCTTTGGATCTTTCAATGCATCAAAGAATCCTGGAAAATAAAATGTTTCTTAATCATCAAATCCTGATATTAGAATGATTTCTGAAGGATCGTGTGACCCTAAAAATTCAGCTTTGATCACAGGAATATATTACACTTTACTATATATTCACATAGAAAACAGATGATTTACATTAGAATAATATTTCACAATTTTTACAGTATTTTTGAATGGTAGATTAAGAATTACATCACATAGGAATGTAACAGATATTGCTAGCAGAATTTTTATGATTTTTTTTGACATATGGTAAACCTTTAAGTATCCAGTGTTATTTTACTATATAACTATATAGTACTATATTTTACTATAAACTACATTGTTGTTTTTGCTTTTTAAACAAATGTCTATATAATTTTTATACATTTTTGTTTCAGTTTTTGGTATTTTAGAACATCAAGTTAAACTAAATGAACATGAGACATGTTCCCTTTTTATTTTAGTTAATGTTTATTTTATTTCGAGTAACGTAATGTTTTTAGTTGTTTTAGTTTCAGTTATAATAATAATAACCCTGGTTCTATTGTGTAACAATTTTTACAGTATAGTTTCACCTACATATCAAAGTACCACGTGATGCCGTCATCATACCATGGTAAAGCCACAGGAACTCATCATATATCTCATGATTTGCTCTTGTTATATTGATCTGGATGAATAAGAGTAGAAACGCTGTTCTCTTGAAAGTGTCACGGCGGATGATGAACGAGTGTTTGTGGTTTGTTCTGGTTTAGTGTCGGCTAGTCATCACGAGTGACGAAGACGACTGGACACTAGCGCTCTTCATCTGACGCTCTTAGTCATTACTGCTCCATTAGCTCATGAAACCGGCCCATAATTCACTGGTGCAAACGTCTCCAGCACTGATGTGAATCTTTACAGTCCCGAGCCGCTCTATCGATCTGTTTTCCAGCTAATGCTCCGGCTTTTAACCGGCTGAAGTGCTGCGATTTGCTGACGGTGGTGAAGTGCTCGGGGTAAGTTGGGCCGGGCTGATTAAATATAGTGTGTGGGGTGTTTAGGGTCAGACTCCAGCTGCGGACTGTGCTTTAAACCCAGTAAATCAAAAGTACACTGTAAAACATGATTGGGATTTTAATGATAAAAGACTACAGTGTAAAAGACTGTAAAAGACTACAGTGTAAAAGACTGTAAAAGACTACAGTGTAAAAGACTATAAAAGACTACAGTGTAAAAGACTGTAAAAGACTACAGTGTAAAAGACTACAGTGTAAAAGACTGTAAAAGACTACAGTGAAAAGACTACAGTGTAAAGACTACAGTGTAAAAGACTGTAAAAGACTACAGTGTAAAAGACTGTAAAAGACTACAGTGAAAAGACTACAGTGTAAAGACTACAGTGTAAAAGACTGTAAAGACTACAGTGTAAAAGACTGTAAAAGACTACAGTGAAAAGACTACAGTGTAAAGACTACAGTGTAAAAGACTGTAAAAGACTACAGTGTAAAGACTACAGTGTAAAAGACTGTAAAAGACTGTAAAAGACTACAGCGTAAAAGACTGTAAAAGACTACAGTGTAAAAGACTGTAAAAGACTACAGCGTAAAAGACCACAAGATTTACGGTAAAAGACTGTAAAAATGCTACAGTGAAAAACTGTTTATTGGTTAACAGAAAGTTTCTGGATATACAGTGAATGACTGTGATTGATTAACCGTACATTTACATTTTACAGTAAAATACCGTCGTTTTTGGAAGTGAAAAAGAACAAGTCATTGTATAATTGACAGTGAAAACACGTAAATTAACATTCCCACAATGTGACACTTCACATCTGATGTATTTTTGTTGAAATAACCGTTTCTTCATAGTTTGTACATTAGGGTTTTATGTTACATTTAATGTTGTTAAACTAATGTTTATTGCATTTTTAAAACCTCATGTGTGTTAGCATCAGTGTGTGCGTGTGTGTGTGTGTGTGTGTGTGTGAATGACAGTGTTCAGCTTCTATATCTCTGTATGATCTTTCTCATGATGAGCTTTGATTCATCATGTGACTCTCATCTCTGCTGTGATTGGTGGATCTTTTACAATTGTACAAAACATTAGTCGGCTACTTCAATAAGTCAGTAAATTAACATTATATCAGATAATAAAATTTTTTTTTTTACGGTAAATTTCTGGCTGCCAGTTTTTTTTACCGTAAATTTACCGGATTTGTGTTGTTGTACAGTGTAGATCTGTGAATATTACACTAGTCAAGCATCTCTATTATTAGTAAGGAAGCACCTTCATCACAGTCTGGTTTTGTTTCTCAGTTTGAGTTTTCCTCAGGTTCCTCAAAGGTATTTTTAGACGGCAGATGTTTCTCTTTAAGGCTTCGGGAGGAAAGACGCTTGCGTTCCCGATGGATTGATGATAGTTTGTGCCGCCCGGAGAGTGAAAACAAACCCGAGAGCCAATATTTCAGGGTTCAGACGCTTGGCACGGTCTCTCTGATGAAGCGGGCGCCTGTTTTCATCAGGCTTTATTTGATTAAATGAACGACCCTCTGCTCACCTTCGGTAAGATCTAGTTTGAGAGTCTCTGGTTTGCGTTCCCGGAGGAATGAGCTCATGATTTCGGAGGCGCGCAGGAACCCTGACATGTGTTTTGAGTTTAGCTTGACCTACATTCATCACGGGGGGTTCGGGACACGGACTGAAGACTGACAGAGTCATCGTGAAAATCAGGATCCTGAGATCGTGTTCTTCCGCAGAATCTCTTGTGCAGTTTCTGGGTTTAATAATGAAACTAGTTTGTTGGAAAATCTTCAGAAGAGTGTGTGTCTGAGTGACAGGAACATGTTTAATCTGTGACGTTGAATGGTGTTTCTATGTCAAGAGATGGTCTGAAAAATACGATATTTATGAGGACAAGCATTTTCCCTTCTGTATAATAATGTGAAGTAGGAATATAAATAGTCTTGACTTATATAAATGACTTTTTAACGAGTGATTTTGAGCTTTAAACCTTGAAACACTGTTTGTGAGATGATTAAGGCAGAAACACCAGAGGTTTTCTCATGTCGTGTCTCGGGTCGTTTGAATAAAAAAACCAACAAAATCAAAATTTTGAGTTGCATATAACTTGCAATTGGGAGTTTCTATCTCACAATCAGAGAAAAAGGTCAAATAAATATATATAAACTCGCAATTCTGACTTGTTTCTCATAATTCCACCTTTTATATCTCACAATTCTGTTGTTTATATCTAAAAAAAAGGCCAGAATTCTGACTTTCTTCAGTTCTGTGGAGGAAACGTTCCAATAGTCGGACGCTGATGGAGTGAGATGTTTGTTTAAGCCGGAGAATGTTGGTGTTGGGAATGTTGTTGTGGTCATTATCCACATCTGGAAGCGGTTTTCCTAAATTACACTCGTTTCTGTGTGTCTGAATGAGGAGAGCAGAGATGAGCTTCAGGAAGAGTTGTAAACGGAGAACACAATGGACAGATAATGACGAGAGAGAGAGAGAGGTCAGATCAGTGGGTGGAGAAACACACACACACACACACACACACACACACACACACACAGAGGAAACCCTCACCGCGTCTCTCTCTCTCTCTGTGTCTGCCTGATGTCTCTCTGTATTGACTCTGAACAGGACCTGAATGAGAACACCCACATGCTCCTAAAGCTCTGAGAGTGTGCGTATCAGCTCCAGTTCTCTGGAGATCCGCGAGTCGCTGGTGCGTTCAGGAATGAGCTCAAACGCTGTGGATTTATGGAGTTTATACAGGACCTGATTGACACCGTCCGCTGGATTCGTTCGTGTTCGTTTCTAGTTTCATTCAGACGTTTGGAGGTTCACATAGTTTGGGCTTCCCGATCCTGAGTTCACGTCCCGTGTTCGTCTAAACACACACAGTGAGTCTGAACATGCTTTAGTTGCTGCTCGAGATCATCTGAGTGTTGTGTGTGGAGAAAGAGAGCGTGTTGTGTGTATAAATGTGTGTGTTTGGCCTGTTTTTCCTCCAGGTGTCGTGATGCTTCATGTGTTCATGTGTATCTCTGTTTGAAGGGATTTTCCAGGTCAAACACAAGCTGAGTTCTGGGATTGACTTTTATTGTGCACTCTTAAAAATAAAGGTTCTCCTAAAAGATTTTTTTTTTCTTAGTTTGAAGAACTTTTTTTTTTCATTATAAAACCCTGGTTACACTTTATTTTCAGGTGTCGTTGTTACAGTGTAATTATATATTTAAGTACTGAGTAATAATAATTAACTACATGCACTTACTATAGGATTAGGGTTTGGTTGAGGGATAGTTGCATGTAATTATGCATGATTTACTGTTATCACTATGGTAAGTACATGTAACACATGTAACAAGGACACTGTAAAATAAAGTGTTACCAAAAACCTTTTGTGCGATGGAAAGATTTGATGGATGTTAATCTTTATTTTTAAGAGTGAAGTGGATTTATTTGAACACGTTGATTTCTGTGTGTTTACACCTGAGATTTGACAAAAGTAGCAATTCTAAACATGTTTAAGGGTCTCTGTGTTGAATTATGTTTATTGACTCTATTAAGGCTGTTGAGAACAAAACTCTAGATATAGTTTTATTTGGTCAAGAATACTTTCTATATATCATTCAAAAGTTTGGGGTCACTGAGATTTTCCTTTTTTTTGTGAAAGAAATTGATACTTTTATTAATCAAGGAAACATTAAACTGATTATAAGTGAGAGTGAAGACATTTATAATGTTGCAAAAGATTCTATTGAAAATACATTTTTGAACTTTCTATTCATCAAAGAATCCTGAAAAAATATGTTTCATTGTTTCTACCAAAAGTTTTCAACACTGATAATAATCATAAATGTTTCTTGAGCATCAAATCATCATATTAGAATGATTTGTGAAGGATCATGTGACACTGAAGACTGGAGTAATGATGCTGAAAATTCAGCTTTGATCACAGGAATAAATTACACTTTACTATATATTCACATAGAAAACAGATAATTTACATTATAATAATATTTCACATTTTTACTGTATTTTTGATCAAATAAACGCAGCTTTGAGCAGAAAACACTCTTTCAAAAACATAAAAAAATCTTACCAACCACGAAATTTTGAACTTTAGTGGGTTGCATCTGTAATATTGCTCTAATGTCAGGACTGTCTTATAACATCAGCAATAATCAGATCATAAATGTGTGTATGCATTAAAGTGTCCTGCAGAAATGTGTTCAGAAATCAGATGAGAAGAGAAACCGAAGCGAACACACACACACACACACACACACACACACACACACACACACACACACACACACACACACACTCTTCATGCAGACGTCATTGTGTTTTCCAGCTAAAGCTTCGAGTGATGATTGCAGGTAAAGTGCGTTTCCACTGAAGGCTTGATGTGTGTAAACAGGGAAGAACTTTTGAAGGCAATTAAGTTCTTCGTGTAACACAATTTAGTCTCCATCACGCTGATCGATAACTTGCTCTGAGTGACGCCGGTTCACTTACTAGCGATGAGAGAGACCTTCATCATCTTCATCTTCATCATCAGATCCTCTAGCCTTATCAATATTTGATAGAAACCCGGAGATGAAGCTGATATGAGCTTTAAGTAACTGGTAGTTTATGGAAGTGCTGTAGTGTCTCCATCACTGGACATGCAGTTATGAATTATGATCTGACCATCACTGAACTTACTTGAGATGTACTTGAGAATATTTTCTTCTAGACACAAACTTTGTTGCATTATTTTCCTGTTATCTCTGTAAATCTGCTTTGAAACTCTCTGTGTTGTAAATGTGACGCTGTTCCTCATGATGGTGAAGCTGTTCTGTCTGTGTTTGTTTGGTTTGTATATCAGCGTGTAAGTCTCTGTCTCTGATGATTCACGGCTTCTTCTTCTTCTTCTGTGTTGTCAGGAAAGCTCAGTATCCGAGGATAGGCATGAGTTCTCCCGGCTCCGGGTCTCCTCTCGCTCCGGACCGCTCCGTGTCCCGTGACTCCATGGAGGATTACTGGAGTGAGATGAAGAACATCCAGGAGGACCGGCAGGACCGGCATGAGGATCTGGTGGAGCGGGTCAGCTCAGACGGTGCGTGTCCGGTCGGCTCAGTTTACCCCCGCGGGCCAAACCAGTGCACAGAGAACACGGTTCGGCCCGACGGTAGAAAAGCAGCCGTTCACTCACAATCATGTCCCTCAAACCCGTATTAATGACTTTCCTCCATTAATGCAGAGAAGTGATGTTTAGTAGACTGATCATGTGACTCGTTTTCATACAATGATGGTGTGATTCCCAGAGAGGACAAAAAACACCATAAAAGTAGGAAAGTTCATGGCAGCACATGTTTTTTACTATGTTTTCAAATCAATTAATTGTGATAAATCGCTTCTAGCTTAAACGTTTGTATAGATTTATATGTGTATGTGTGTGTATATGTATATGTATATATATATATACATACACACACACACGCACGCACATATTATTAAATATATAACTAGTTTTTATGTTAGATGTGATTAATCAATTTGACAGAACTAGTTTTTACATTAACTAAATCTTAATTTAATTTATTTGAGATTCAACTAGACAAGATTTTTTTTAAATGAGTGGAAATGACACGTACCACCACTTTGATTTTATTTATATAAATTTATGGAAGCAACTTACTGTTTTAAACTTAAAGTCCCCCTGTAGTCAATAATCGTATCTCTTAAAACTCATCTCTGATCACCAAAATTACATATTTAAACATTTTCCCCTCAAAATATCTTGAATGTAACTCGACACCCTCGCCTCATTTAGTATGCGTGGTTCTATGAATATGCAAATGAGCCCCGCCTCCACTCACTCACTCAGCTCAGAGATCCACTGGTTGACGATCACACGTTGATCTGATTGGTTACAAGGTAGTTTGTGACGTCAGAAACACCAGCGATTTCAAAGCGTGTGTTTGAGACTGTCTTTGGTTCACTGCAGTTTTAAGGAGGAAATACTCAGCAATGCTGTCGACTTATGAACTTACACATGGTTTGTCTTAAAGCACATTAATAACTCCACATAGACACATAAACTACATTAAAAGCTGGATTTTAAAGTCCTGGATTATGGACATTTGTGACAGATTGTATTTTTATGGTGCTTTCGGTCCTTTGATGGGGGTCACGTCCACTTTCATTGTATGAGAAAGAACTAAAACATCATCAGTGTTTTTGAACGCAAGTAGATGATGATGATGATGAACCCTGTTAAAGTCCACATGAAATCAGCATTTACTTTTGAACTAAAATCATGTCTTTTTAATCTTTTATGCAAAGTTCATCACTCAGTTCAACTAAGAATGTGATGTCACCTCGACTAAATGCTTGCCATCATCATTTTTACATCATGTGATTCTGCATTCTAATTCGTGTGTGTGTGTGATTGGTTCAGAGGCGGAGCTTGAGGAGGCGTGGCTCCAGGAGGCGGGGCTTAGCACGCTGGTGACGGGAACTCAGAGCGACGGCCCGGCCGAGGCTCTTCTCTCCACGCTCACGCGATCACAGGCCGCTATGGTGAAGAAGCGGGTCGATAACTACACGCAAACACTGCGCAAGAGGAACCGACAACCCATGAGACACGTGCGGGACGTCTTCTCCATGCCAGACGCCTCGGTGAGCGCAAGCCAATCCATGAAGGCGACCTGCAATCGGGCGGATGGAAGCTCCTACTGAATGCTAGGAAGTACTAGTTTATCAAATGGATTCCTATGAAGGTAAAAGAGTAGCAAAACTCGAGAGCATCTCCCTAGCATTCAGTATGAGCTTCCATCCGCTCAGCACACGATTGCAGGTTTGAAGGTGTCGTCTTCTCACAAGCGTGTCATTTTGATGATTTCCCATGATCCTTTGCTGCCGCAGCTGTTGTGGCCGGTTGTCCGGCGTGTGAATGTGTCTAAGAATAACCAAGACTGGAATGGGACACATGAGGAAACCCCAGACGTGTTTAAAATTAGCCTCATGACAGCAGGAGACAACAAACCTTCCACATTCCTGCTGAAATGACACATCCCAGTTTGGCTTCTTACCTCGTAAATGCTTTAAATACAATACAAAATGTCATTGAGTGTCTTTGAGGAGCTGAAGTCAAGAGGAATCAGAAGAAGTGACAGACCTTTTCTTTCGTACTGTGATGTACATGCGAGTGTTAGTTTATCGGGAAATGTAGGGCGGGACTTGGTTCTGTGCATCGGTTGTTGATTGGATGTTGAGATGTGGGCGTGGTTTTAAAACTGGAGGCGGAGAATTCATTCAAAATAAATATATTTTATAAATTGACTGCATTTTGTCAGAACCTCTAGTGAATTACACGTTATTTTGTTTAGTTGTCTATTCAGAATCGTGGGAGAATTGTGACACAAAAATGTGGTCAGACAGACAGACAGACAGACAGATAAACAGACAGACAGTCAGATGGACGGACACAGACAGACACACAGACAGACAGACACACACACAGACAGACAGACAGACGGCACACGAGTGTTCAGGGTGAGTCAGTGGTGAGTAACGGTCAGCTGCTCTGACAGCTGAAATATCTCATAATGTGATTGGATATGAAGGACAGATTCAGTGGACCGAAATAGTCCAACAAAAGTCCAGTGTTCAGCAGGACATCATCTATCCGGACATTATATACGCAACTCATGCTAACACATGCTAACACATGCTAACTCATGCTGAAATGATGAATATATGTGGGATGCTATTTCTTTTCACTTACAAAAAGTACAGTAGAAAGGCCTGTCGCAATTATTGATTATGGGTTATTTTATCATATCAGAACACGTTTACCTCATGAGCGCTCTTTCGTGTGTGTGTGTGTGTGTGATGATGTCATTGTGTTCTCTTACAGTCGGAACTGACGCCTCCCATTTCTCCAAACGGACAGATCGCTCCCAAACTTCCCCAGTGGAATCCTCCTAAAGGTTGGACAACGTTTGAGCCTCTAGATATACAGTCCAACCAAACATTACTCAGACACCAGAGATCATCTGTGATGTGTTTCACTAGTGTGTGCAGGACACTATAGTTCATTTATGTAACACAAACTGTGACATGTTATACCCAAAAACTCTTCATACAGAGACTAAAATGATTGGGACACTTTGAGCTGATCATGTTCTGCTGAAGTGTTTTGTCTTTAATTGCTAATGCTCTTTTTACACACAGACTGAACAAAATGAAGCATTGCTTGGTGATTGGTTGAGCTAAACTGGTATTATCTAATTGTGTAGTTAAATTTAACAGCTGACAGATATTCAACATAATTCATGTGTGAGACAGTCTAACAGAAGGACGGACAAAACCAGTCAAATATCAACTGAGTTCTGCTCATATTTTATTACCGTTTTGTAAACTATAGCGAATAAACTGTGATGATGTGAAGATGTCTGAATACGTTTTGGTTTGACTGTATGAAATGTATTAATTTAGCAGATGCTTTTATCCATAGTGATTAACAAATGAGGAACATCACATAATATGTACAGTACATGATGAGAAACAGAAGCTAGAGTTATTATTAGTTAGTTTTGCTTTAGCTCAGAGCTCATTGGTGATTAGATGAGGTTTTAGTGAGTTGTAATGTTGTTTGGTTAAGTAATAGTCCATGTTTTGTGTGTGCAGTTCCTCCAGCGTGTGCAGGCTTCACTCCGCCGGACAGTAAGAGCTCGAGCGGCGGGTCAGAGCCCATCGTGTTAGCGTTCGACGTCCCGTATTCAGAAGCGGCTCGAGCGCATCGGAAGGGCCGGGAATGCCACGACTGCAGGAGGATCCGTAAAGACGACAAGGATTTGCCGGTGTGTATTAGATAGTTTAGTTTATTTAACATTTAAAAACAACATGAGATGATCCTGATCTGACACTAGACTGTAGGAAAGAGGAGTCACTTCAGTTTCAACCGTGTCTGTCAAAAAATGAGCGACTTTTTTTTTTTTGTCAATGAAATTAATGTAGTATATTTTAGTTTGATAATGTTTTTTTATTAAATATTTTGTGTTTTTAGGGGATTTTTTTTAATTCTAAATTATATTTACGCTGTATTTATAATCCATTTATTCACGTTTTGAGCACAGACCTGAAAATTAAAGTTCCAGCTTAAACTGTGGTAAATCTAGAACGCTTTAGAGCGACAGACTGAAGTTTGATCTCTTTTCAAAGACGACACTTGGCAGATTATTGCTGAAGTGAAAACGTTTTTAAAAAGTCAACTTTAAAAAAGTAACAGAATTTGACGTGTATTGTTATGAAAAATGCACAAAATGTTTTTTTGTTTTTTTTACATTTTTATATTAAATATATATTTTCAAAAAAAAAATCACGATTTACTCTAAAACTGCAAGAAAATCAAAGGCATAAATCTAAAAAAGTTTTTTCAAAATTTTACCCTGATATCTCAGTAAATGAGCTTTCAGTGAGAGTGTGTTCGGCTGCAGTACCAAACGCTTCCACTAGAGGAAACTCGTCTCATTCATTTCCAATGCGCTCATGTTTGACCGCGAGGAGCACAAGTGGGACTAGTTTTACCAAGTTTTGTATCATTCCAATGAAGATTTTAAATGTTTTTATGCTCACCAAGGCTGCATTTATTTGATCAAAATACAGTAAAATGTGAAATATTATCACAATTTGAAACAGCTGTTTTCTATTTGAATTTATAATAGTCATTTATTACTCCTGTGATCAAAGCTGTATTTTCAGCATAATTTCTCCAGTCTTTAGTGTCACATGATCCTTCACAAATCATTCTAATATGACGATTTGCTGCTCAAGAAACATTTATGTTTATTATCAGTGTTGAAAATAGTTCATATGTTTGTGGAAACCATCATACATTTTATTTTTCAGGATTCTTTGATGAATGGAAAGTCTTTACTGTCACTTTTGACCAATTTTAATGCGCCCTTCCTGAATAAAAGTATTAATTTCTGACTGAGCCCAAACGTGTGCATATCAGCTCCAAATAAAACAAACTAAACCCTAACCATGTCATCACAGGAAAGAAAATGGGAAAGAAATGCGCATTTACCGGAAGTGTTTACCCTTCTGTTGCTTGAAACAAAAACGCAGCATTTACTGAAAGCATTTTGGATGGTGAGGTCAGATCAGATGCTGTGGTGTAATGAGGTTTGTGGTGTGTGTTCTTCAGGGTTTTCAGACAGTGAGGCCCAGACAGGGTGTGACGCGGGTGAACGATCTGTCGTCGGAGGACATCAGGAAGATCGGATACATCTCTCTGATCGAACTGACCACATTCTACGACATCATGGGCATCGAGATGAAGAGGAACCGTGTGGAGCGCAGCAAAGCTCGAGGTGCGTCTCAATCACCCAGACTCAGAAACCACGTGAAACTGACTCTTAAAGGGATAGTTCACCCAAAAATTTAAATAAGCCCATGATTTACTCTCCCTCAAGCCATCCTAGGTGTATATGACACTCTTCTTTCAGACGAACACAATCAGAGTTATATTAAAATATGTCCTGGCTCTTCCAAGCTTTATAATGGCAGTGAATGGCTGTTTCTGTTCTGAAGTCCATCATAAGTGGATCTATCCATCATAAAAGTGCATCTATCCATCATAAGTGCATCTATCCATCATAAAAGTGCATCTATTCATTATAAAAGTGCATCTATCCATCATAAAAGTGCATCTATTCATTATAAAAGTGCATCTATTCATCATAAAAGTGCATCTATCCATCATAAAAGTGCATCTATTCATTATAAAAGTGCATCTATTCATCATAAAAGTGCATCTATCTGCAAACGTGTTTTTGTAAAATAATGGCGCTTTCTGTCGACTCGGTCTTGAATTTGAGCGCGTCTCATAAATGAACAGAAGCTCGGCATATACTCGCCTCACAGACATGAGAAATATATCTATAGAAAGCTTGACATGTCTACATTTGAATGAACAGATTCCAATGGAAAATAAATATTCTCAGATTATGTAATCCGTATGAAACGTGCATATATGACGGGTCGGCATCGCTGCAGAAAACATTACCAATAAATTATAAAATGTTTAGACAGTCTCATTCTGTTATTCATAATCATTATGTTTGCCGGTGCGCTGATTAGGGCATACGTATATTATATAGGCAATTAAAGACGCATTATTATGATTTTTGACTTATTAATATAAACGTGCGATTAGTCGACCAATGGCTTACATGAACGACTAGGCCTACTAGTCGACTAGGAACATCTTTACTCCAGGGCAGCGCTGCTAATAACGCTGTCGCTTCTTTCCCACAGACAGCGGGATATTCGGCGTTCCTCTCACTACGCTGCTGGAAAACGACCAGAAGAAATATCCCGGCTCCAGAGTTCCTCTGGTTTTCAGGAAGGTACGTGGCTCTTCTTTCCCTCTTCGGTTGTTAGAAACGAGGTTGAGACACTGGAATGTTGTGATCAAGATTGTGAGCGCAGGCTTTTCCGGAAAGTTCCTAGTCAGCACTTCTCGCTATCTCACATTATCCTGACCTGGCGGCCCACGCTCCTCTCGCTTTTCCAAAAAACAAAGGCGGTGGCCAGAAGTGCTCTGGTTTGCTTTACACGGCTGTCTTGACCTCGATGTCTCTGTGTTTAAGTGGAATGAGGAAGGCCGTTTATTGTTTCTCTGCTTCACCCCTTCAGGCGCTTGAGGGATTTACTGAGGGAACACTTACAAACAGGATTAAAATAGACGCTTTAATAAACGGTCAGGAGTGACTCTGCTCGCTAGGAGATTCTTCCCACAGTGCAACACTGTCAGTGTGTAGAGAAGCAGAAATGCAGCGTTGACAGCTGATGAGTCCTGATCTCTTATCTGATAAAGACACTCTGTGTGTCTGAATGAGCTGGAATCTCAATCATCTCTGTCAGAAAACAACAGTTTTGTTGTTACCATGGTACATGTAGAAAACTTAAGGTGTTACCATAGTAGATGCCTACAAAACATGGCGTTATTGTGGAAGACATGGCGTTACCATGGTGAATGTCCAGAAAACATGGTGTTACTGTAGTAAAAGCCTGGAAAACATGGTGTTGCTGTAGTAAATGTCCAGAAAACATGGCGTTTCTTTAGTAAAAGCCTGGAAAACATGGTATTACTGTAGTTAAAGTCTGGAAAACTTGGTATTACTGTAGGAAAAGTCTGGAAAACATGGTGTTACTGTAGGAAAAGTCTGGAAAACATGGTGTTACTGTAGGAAAAGCCTGGAAAACATGGCGTTTCTGTAGTAAAAGCCCGGAAAACATGGTGTTTCTTTAGTAAAAGCCTGGAAAACTTGGTGTTACTGTAGGAAAAGCCTGGAAAACTTGGTGTTACTGTAGGAAAAGTCTGGAAAACATGGTGTTACTGTAGTAAAAGCCTGGAAAACATTGTTTTGCTGTAGTAAATGCTGGGAAAACATGGTGTTACTATAGTAAAAGTCTGGAAAACATGGTGTTTCTGTAGTCAATGTCCAGAAAGCCATGTTAATACCCAGCACAAGTGTTTGTGTGTCTCATGTGATAATGATTATGTTTCTGTTTTCAGTTGTTGTCTAAACTGGAGCAGACGGGGTTACAGACGGAGGGAATCCTCAGGGTCCCGGGATCAGCATCCAGAGTGAAGGTAAATAATCCATCATCACTCCAGAGGAACACAGTATTTGTGTTGTTTTGCTCAGTAAAACATCCGTAAAGCATCTGACCTGGATTTCTCCCACTGATTCCAGCTTTAATTTAATTTTAATTCAGTGTTATTTGACCGGTTCATCAACTGATGAATTTGGCCACGAGTAACTCCTGCTGGTTTCATGTCATGTCAAGTCAAGTCTCCTGCATTTATACAGCGCTTTAACAATATAGAGCGTTTCACAGCAGCTTTACAGTGATAACAGGAGATTACAGTAACAGAGATTGTTTAGGCTTTATAGCAGATCTAGAATAAAGTTATTGTCCAGATAAAGTTAGTTTTGAGAAATGTAAAAAAAAAAATGTAAAGCCTCATCATCTCTGCGTAAACTTCAAAAACGCGAATCTGTGAAAACGCTGACGGCGCGCACATGCGTATTACGGGTTTAGTCTATAGTTATGCGCGTTTGAATATGTGCGCAGGCGTGTAATCCTTTACAAAATGACCTCAACAAATTTCTTGTCTGGCCTTAAACATTCCTAACATTCCTAAATGCATGTGTTTGTAAGTAGTCTACCGCTTGGTGCAGGTGAGGACACATTTGAGCTTCACGCACTGCAGTCTGAGCTGGAAGCTGTTGAGAAACAGATCCACAACCTTTTATTGAGACAGGCCGAGCTGAGAGACCGGTGTTTGGCTCTTGAAACATCACGCGCCGACGCACACAAATCAGTGTTTAACGTTACTAACCCGCTGACTCCGACCGCGTCTACTCCGTGCGTTCCTCAGCATCGGTCGCAATCAGCCATGGTCTCGTTCACTCCGGCTCCAACACGCCACCACGAAGCCTGGGTGGTTCCGCAGCGGAAGACGCGAGTCAGGTTTAGACCAAGACTTTCTCCGACCCTCCCGGTTTTCGAGTTATCGACACAAAACCGCTTCTCCCCTCTACGCGAAACAGAACGCGATGCTGTGATCATCGGCGATTCCATCGTTCGGCACGTACACGCTACGTTAGGTAAAAGTAAGGTGCAAAGTCACTGCTTCCCTGGTGCTCGTGTTTCTGAAATCGCTGCTCGCGTTCCCGAGATCCTGAACGGTGACGAGCGCGTCGGAACTGTGGTCCTGCACGCGGGAGTGAACGACATCAGGCTGCGCCAGACGGAGATTCTGAAGAAAGACTTCAGGAATCTAATCGATACGGTACGCAGCACATCGCCTGAAACAACGATCATTGTGTCAGGACCGCTTCCCACGTACCGACTAGGGCATGAAAAGTTCAGCAGATTATTTGCGCTAAATGAATGGTTAATGTCATGGTGCAATGAGCAGAAACTGCTCTTTGTAAATAATTGGAATCTGTTTTGGGAGCGTCCTAGGCTTTTCCGTGCTGATGGCTTACACCCAAGCAGATTCGGAGCGGATCTTCTGTCAGATAACATCTCCAAAATGTTAAATACCCTTTGACTAGTAACCAAAAGTCCAAATCATAGTCTCTGCTGCACCAATTCAACTGATATAAATACTAGTGTAGAACATTGCATAGAAACCGTGTCTATTCCTCGTTTAGTGAGATCAAATAATAAATCTAATGCAGGATCTAGGAAAAATCTAATTGTTATTAAAACAGAAAATGTTGCTATTAGTAAACAAAAACTATTTCTAAAGCTAGGTCTTCTAAACATTAGATCACTCACACCTAAGGCAGTTATTGTAAATGAAATAGTCACAGATAATAGCTTCGATGTACTTTGCCTTACTGAAACCTGGCTTAAACCAAATGATTATTTCGGTATTAATGAGTCTACTCCTCCTGGATACTGTTATAAGCATGAGCCCCGTCTGATTGGCCGTGGCGGAGGTGTTGCAACCATTTATAAAGATATTCTAAATGTTACTCAGAAAACGGGTTATAAGTTTATTTCATTTGAAGTACTTGTACTAAATGTTACGCTCTTAGATGTTAGAAAAACATCCCTATTATCTCTAGCCTTGGCTACCGTATATAGACCGCCAGGGCCTTACGCTGATTTCCTAAAAGAGTTTGCAGATTTTCTCTCAGACCTATTAGTCAATGTCGATAAAGCATTAATTGTTGGAGATTTTAACATACATGTAGATAATCCAAATGATGCGTTAGGAGCTGCGTTTACAGATTTATTAAATTCATTTGGGGTCAAGCAAAACGTCACCGGACCAACTCATCGTCTTAATCATACACTCGATTTAATTATATCACACGGAACCGATCCAACCGATATAGATATCATTCCACAAAGTGATGAAGTCACTGATCACTACATGGTAACTTGCATATTACGTACTGCTGTAATATGTCATGCGGCGTCGCGTTATCAACCAGGCAGAACAATCCTCCCATCCACCATAGATAATTTCTCAAATTGCTTATCTAATCTGTCTCAGCTGCTGCCTGAACCCAAACAAACAGATGAACTAGAAGAACTAACTAGCACTATGAGCACCATTCTCTCTAGAACATTGGATGTGGTTGCACCTATTAAATTAAAAAAGGTCAGAGAGAAAAATAAAGCACCATGGTATAACAATACTACGCATGTTTTAAAGAGAGAAACCCGTATTTTAGAGCGTAAATGGAAACAAACTAATTTAGAGGTCTTTAGAATCGCGTGGAAAGACAGTATGTCACGTTATAAAAAGGCCCTAAAAGCTGCCAGGGCTGAGCACCTCCGCAAACTAATAGAAAACAACCAAAACAATCCAAGGTTTCTATTTAACACCGTGGCTAAACTAACAAATAAACAGACGTCACCCGAACAAAATATCCCGTTACAGTTCAGTAGTAATGATTTCATGAACTTCTTCACTGAGAAAATAGAAAGCATCAGAACCACAATTATAAACGTTCAATCTTCAATCGCGCCTTACAATTCAGCTTCAATTATCACCCCGAAAGAACAATTACAGTGCTTTACAACTATAGAACAAAAAGAGTTAAATAAACTTATCACCTCATCTAAAACAACAACATGTTTATTAGATCCTATACCAACTAAACTACTGAAAGAAGTGTTATCTGTAGTGGAAGAGCCTCTCCTCAATATTATTAACTCGTCTTTATCTTTAGGTCATGTTCCAAGAACATTTAAACTGGCAGTTATAAAACCTCTCATTAAGAAACCACAATTAGATCATAATAATCTAGCAAATTATAGACCCATTTCAAATCTTCCATTTATGTCTAAAATATTAGAAAAAGTGGTGTCCGCTCAACTGGGCTCTTTCTTGCAACAAAATGAGATCTATGAAAAGTTTCAGTCTGGATTCAGACCGCATCATAGCACTGAAACTGCGCTCGTTAAAATCACAAATGATTTACTTTTAGCTTCTGACCAAGGCTGTATCTCAATACTAGTTTTACTTGATCTTAGTGCTGCGTTCGATACTATAGATCACACAATACTCTTAGATCGACTACAAAATTATACTGGTGTTCAAGGACAAGCACTAAGCTGGTTCAAATCATACCTATCTGACCGCTACCATTTTGTCTATTTAAATGGAGAAAAATCGATCATAACTCCAGTAAACTATGGAGTGCCGCAGGGATCTGTATTAGGCCCTCTGTTATTTTCAATATATATGATGCCACTTGGAAATATTATAAGGAAACATGGAATTAGTTTCCATTGTTATGCTGATGACACTCAAATATATATTTCATCACGGCCGGATGAAAACGCTACATTTTCCAAATTGACAGAGTGTGTTAAAGATATAAAAGATTGGATGACGCGTAATTTTCTTTTATTAAATCCAGACAAGACAGAGGTAATACTTATCGGTTCAAAAAACCGCCCACAAAACCTCGCACAATACAACTTTAACATCATAGGATGTCCTGTTACTTTATCCTCTACAGTAAAAGACCTGGGTGTTATACTCGATTGCAACCTGTCTTTTGAAAATCATATTTCTTATGTTACAAAAACAGCCTTTTTCCACCTTAGAAACATTGCTAAGCTACGTAATATGCTATCAGTTTCTGATGCAGAAAAGTTAGTTCATGCATTCATGACCTCGAGACTGGATTACTGTAATGCTTTATTAGCTGGTTGTCCTGCATCCTCAATAAACAAGCTACAGTTAGTCCAAAATGCCGCCGCTAGAGTTCTTACGAGATCAAGAAAATATGATCATATAACACCGATTTTATCATCATTGCATTGGTTACCTATAAAGTTCCGTATTAATTACAAGGTATTGCTACTGACTTATAAAGCCCTAAACGGCTTAGCTCCAGTCTATTTAACGGATCTTCTATCGCCCTATAATCCATCGCGCTCTTTGAGATCACTAAATTCAAGGCTTTTGGTCATACCTAGGATATCCAGAACCACCAAAGGAGGGAGAGCATTTTCACATTTGGCTCCAAAACTCTGGAATAGTCTTCCTGATACTGTTCGTTGCTCAGACTCGCTCTCCCAGTTTAAAACTAGATTAAAGTCGCATCTCTTCAGCCAGGCATTCATATAATCCTACAGTTCAAACTACAATCCGGCCTCTATCCAATGCCAGAGGAGAACTGGCCCCCGACTGAGCCTGGGTTCTCCCAAGTTTTTTTTTCTCCATTAAGGCACCTGATGGAGTTTTAGGACACCATTAGGTCACTTGATGGAGTTTTTCGGTTCCTTGCCACTGTTGCCTTTGGCTTGCTCAGTTGGGGATATTTTGGGGATATTTAATTTAATTTTATCAATCAATAAATTCCTCTTGAAACAAACTTTGTTGTATTATTTTAATTTAATACTGTGAAGCTGCTTTGATGCAATCTGTATTGTGAAAAGCGCTATACAAATAAACTTGACTTGACTTGTTTGTCCTCCACAGCACCTGCGTCAGGAGCTGGAGCTGAAGTTCTACGAGGATCGCTTCGACTGGGATCAGGTGCGTCAGAACGATGCGGCGGGTTTGTTGAAGATGTTCATCCGTGAGCTGCCGTATCCTCTGCTAACCCAACAGCATCTGCCAGCGTTCACAGCGGCTCAGAGTGAGTCTGAACACACACACACACACACACACACACACACGAGTCCACCAGTAGCCACTTTTCCATTACAGATTTGCGCCAAACTTTTGCGATATTTTCTAAATGTTGATAATAAACTATTGCGAAATGACCACGTTTCCATTAGCCGATGTTATATGACTAAAACATAATGTTTTCCTCTCTTGATGAGTCATTCCAACAATTATAGCAACGGATGTTGGTAGATTTACATATATCCCAGCAGCCACCGCAGTTTTATTTTTAACCGAGGGAGACGTAGGCGTGTTTTCCAGGCATGAATGATTAGCATAAATAATTGATAGCATTAATATCTGCTTCAAGCTCTTGATTGTGGCATTTCTTTGTAGTTTAGAATCCAGTAGCTATTCCTGTAATACTCTTGGCTTTTATGAGTTTAATAAAGAACTCTGTCTTGTCTTCTGTCCACACACACCGCGCCTTCTTTAAAGAATGATACATTTCTCGTTCGTCAGGTGACCTGTAATTGCGCAAAAACTGTTTCCATCTCAGTTTTGCGAAATATTCCTTTTTCGAACTGCCTGAAAAACACCTCATGCGAGTATAACAACTTTTTTAGCGATATATGGGAATTTTTCACGCAATTTTTCCATTGAGCGTATTTTCAATTCGCATTTTCAATTTGCACAATTTTTCCATTGAGCGTATTTTCAATTCGCATTTTCAATTTGCACAATTTTTCCATTGAGCGTATTTTCAATTCGCAATTTCAATTTGTGCAATTTGAAGGGTAAAGGAAACGCGGCTAGTGTCTGTTCTGAGTCACGTCACTCATCTCTCTCTCTCTCCATCTGTGTGTCAGGTATCTCATCAGCCAAACACCAGTTCCAGGCTCTTCATCTCCTCATCATGCTGCTTCCCGAAGCCAACAGAGACACGCTGAAGGTCTGTTCATCTCCACACACTGTTTATGAAGATCATCAGCTCAATAATACGGGTGTACCGATCCCCTCATGTCACGATTCGATACATATCCCGATACTGAACTCACAATACCATATTATTGCGATACTCCAAGACATATGATAAATGGTAAACAACATTTTTTATGTTGATTAAAATGCTAAATTTGATATTACATTGGTGTGTAAATGAATAGTCTTGGACTTGGTGCTGAAACCCAAAGCACAGGACAATAGAGACTCCAGAATAACAATATTCATGATTCTGAAGCTGAAAATACTGAATTATTGTAGATGAATATGCTTGATCTGTCACTGACTAGATATATTTAAAATAATGTCGGACACTTTTTACTGGGAACATCAGATATTTGTCATTATCAGGAGCCATAAATATTCCCACATTGCATTATTCTACATTATATATAGTAGTCTAATGTAGTTCTGACACTAAAACTCTAAAAACATGAATTTTTTCTCACACAGTAATTTTTATTTTGGGTGAACTAGCCACAATAAATATAGTGGAATTTTTGTATTGTAATATATTGACATGATATATTGTTACACCCCTAATAAATAACTATCATTTAAGGCTTTTTGACTCCAACACCACTAATTTTCAAAGACAATAAAAGACCCTCAATGTATTTATGATACTTCTGCTATAATGACATTTTCAAACCGTTTATTTACTAAAACTATGACTGGCGGTAATTTTAAATAATATAATTATAAATAATTAAGTTCCATTATTCATTATTGTAGTTAACTAAAACCATAAAAACATTTCCGTTACTTGAAATATAATGTTAACTGAAATAAAATAATAATAATAAAACAGTTGCCAAAGCAACATTTCCCATTTTCATTTAGATTAACTTAATATATTAAAATAACTAAAACTAAAACTGAAATATAAATGAATAAAAACAATATGGACATATTTAACAAAAAGCAATAATTAATAGAAACACAACAAATTCTTTTTTTTAAACTAAAATTAAAATGGAAACAGAAAATTCAAATATATAAACCTAATTTAAAATATAAAAAACATATATAATAGTATCTCAATGATACTAAAATCAAATAACACTTGCTCACAGTTTTATTTCCAATGATAAATTATAGTTTGTGGTTTTTAGAATTAGTTTTTACTCACAATAGCCAAAAACCTATTATGGAGCTTGAAATGAAATGAAATGAATGAATTTGCTCACAGAACATTATATCCAGGATCAGGAGAAACACGTATAAAACACAACAAATGGCTGTTAAAATGAGAAATATGATTTGAGCTTACATCTTCATTTTCAGCTTATTTAAAAGCTTGAGAACTGCTTCTTTAAGGTCAGATTTCTCCCCAGACATGAGCTAAATCTGACAAAACCTGGCATTCATAAAAACCAGATCTATAGAAGTTAAGACAGAATAAAATACATTTTAAATAGTCTGTAGTTTAGTGTAAATAAAACAGTACGAGTCTATGGAATGTCCCTCTTTAGAGAACTGAGTGTGTGTTTAAATGAGCATGTTCTCAGATGAAGTTGATGAACCGGTCGGACGAGCGGCATTAATCTGTGATGACACACACACACACACACACACACACACACACACACACACACACACACACACGCACACACACACACAGACGTGAGAGAGAATCAGGCTTGTTTGACGTCATGTTTGGTGCCCATATTCTCATGTGGAGATTCTGTTCCTGCTGAAATCTGCTGAAAACGCAGTACAGATGCAGGAGACGTCAGCAGAGGTCACGGGTTCGACTCGAGAGAATGAAGCGCGAGTCAAACTTATGCATGTTTCCAGAGAAAACTCCTGTTTGGAGTTAGTTGGTATTCTGTAGTAATATAAACCTGATGATGTTTGCGGTGTTTGTTCTCAGGCTTTTCTGGAGTTCCTGAGAAAGGTGGTGGCGTACGAGGCGACGAACCGCATGAGTCTGTGGAACGTCTCCATGATCGTAGCACCAAATCTCTTCACTTTCCGCGGGAAGAACGCCAAACAGGAGGAGATGCAGGTCGCCGTTGCTGCCGCCCAACTCGTGCGTCTCCTCATTACCCATCAGGACCTGCTGTGGACGGTGAGCATCTGCAGCTACATGAGCCACGGGATCGCTTCATATCCAGAAATATTCAAAAAAAGTGTGGAAACCGTGGTGTTACTGTAGTAAAAGCCTGGAAAACATGGTGTCACTGTAGTAAAAGCCTGGAAACATGGTGTCACTGTAGTAAAAGCCTGGAAACATGGTGTCACTGTAGTAAAAGCCTGGAAACATGGTGTCACTGTAGTAAAAGTCCAGAAAACATGGTGTTCTTGTGGTAAAAGCCTGGAAAATATGGTGTCACTGTAGTAAAAGCCTGGAAACATGGTGTCACTGTAGTAAAAGCCTGGAAACATGGTGTCACTGTAGTAAAAGCCTGGAAACATGGTGTCACTGTAGTAAAAGCCTGGAAACATGGTGTCACTGTAGTAAATTGGTGTCACTGTAGTAAAAGCCTGGAAACATGGTGTCACTGTAGTAAAAGCCTGGAAAATATGGTGTCACTGTAGTAAAAGCCTGGAAACATGGTGTCACTGTAGTAAAAGCCTGGAAACATGGTGTCACTGTAGTAAAAGCCTGGAAACATGGTGTCACTGTAGTAAAAGCCTGGAAACATGGTGTCACCGTAGTAAAAGTCCAGAAAATATGGTGTTCTTGTGGTAAAAGCCTGGAAAATATGGTGTTACTGTAGTAAAAGTCCAGAAAATATGGTGTTATTGTGGTAAAAGCCTGGAAAACATGGTGTTATTGTGGTAAAAAACTGGAAAATATGGTGTTACTGTGGTAAATGTCCAGAAAATATGGTGTTATTGTGGTAAAAGCCTGGAAAACATGGTGTTATTGTGGTAAAAGCCTGGAAAACATGGTGTTGCTGTGGTAAATGTCCAGAAAACATGGTGTTACTGTAGTTAAAGTCCAGAAAATATGGTGTTATTGTGGTAAAAGCCTGGAAAACATGGTGTTATTGTGGTAAATGTCCAGAAAACATGGTGTTACTGTAGTAAAAGTCCGGAAAACATGGTGTTACTGTAGTTAAAGCCTGGAAAACATGGTGTTGCTGTAGTAAATGTCCAGAAAATATGGTGTTCCTGCAGTAAAAGTCCGGAAAACATGGTGTTGCTGTTGTAAATGTTCAGAAAACATGGTGTTATTGTGGTAAAAGTCCAGAAAATATGGTGTTACTGTAGTAAAATCCAAAAAACATTAGCCATCAGGACATGCTGTGGACGGTGAGCATCTGAAAGCTACATTAACCATGTTTTCGCTTGATATTCAGAAATCAGCTGGGCTCATGAATATGTCTTTGAGTCGCTGACGTCTGATACTCGTATCCGCAGGTCCCGTGTTTCCTGATCTCCCACGTCAGAAAAATGAACGAAGCCGCCATGGGCAAGAAAACACCGACCTCAGAGAAAACCAAACGCAGACTATTGAGGAGATGGAACGTGGAGAAGGACCGAGACCGCAGCGAGGTGAGTGCTCATGGGACTGAACCTTCATTCCTTGTTTGGATAAGTGTCGTGAACCAGGGATATTATAGCTAACCAAAACCATTAAAAAAACTAAAAAACATTTGGAATAAAATGAAAGTTAACTGAAACTGAAAGTTAACTTAACTGAACTAATAAATTTTTTGGCAACATTTAGTTTCACTTTAAGCACTAAATTATACTAAAATTGAAATAAAATGAATAAAAACGATTAATTAACCATAATATAAATTCATAACAAAGTTAGTGCTGTTAAATCGATTAATCGTATCTAACATAAAGGTTTGCGTTTATATAATATATATGTATGTGTGTGTGTGTGTGTGTCAATATACATACAAAACAGTATCTAAAACAGCATCTAAATGATGCTAAAATAACATTGCGTGAACGTGATTGTGTTGTTAAATTATTGAATTAACTTAAAATCTCAGAAGGACTTCAAGTACATATTTGAGTTCATACGCGCTGATGAAAACATTGGAGAATTTCTGGTGTATCCTAATATTATGATGTGGCCGTTTATACAGAACGAGATTTTATGATTTGTACAGCGTCTGAAATGTTGAAAAATCTAAGATGGCGGACGCGCTGACGTATCCCGAGCGGCCGAATGGCATCTATAGGCGTTTACTTATGTCACATTAAAATGTATATTACATATTTTAACTTGAGCGCCTCAAACATCACTTACATCAGCCGATATGAATCTATTCAGATGGATTACTACGATTCAAATGTGCCGTTGATAGTAAACAGATCCGTTACTAATTAACTTTTCTCCGTTAACGTAAAGTCATTCAGAACGACGGCGTGGGCTAGTTGTAGTTACAGCACTGTAGTAGCTTATTATATAGAGTATGAGAGAAAGAGAGAGATAAACTGAGCGTGTGCGATTACCTTCGTCTGTTAGAGCTTTTATTCTCCAGGTTCAGCCATAAAGTCGTGAAATAAAGCATCGTGACACTGGGGAACATCCTTTTGGCGCTGATTTCACGTGACGTCAGTCAGTCAGTCAGTCAGTGCTGATCGATATTGGCGCGTAATTTCCTCGGTGACGCGTTGCTCGACAGTTGAGCCTTATAAGGTGATGTTCAAAAATAATTATAATTTAAAAAAGATACAAAAAAGTAACAATAAAGTAATTATTAAAATAATGTCAACCTTGTTAAGTTCCTAAATTAATCAAGAGTTTTTGAGCGAATTAGCTGAATGTACTACTACTCACTCACAAAGACGTCATTTGGCGCCACCTACTGGCGAAACACATGTAACTTGCACTGAGTGTGTAAACAAACATTGGGATACTCCATATAAAAGACATATGATAAAAGATTAACAAAAAATGTACTGTTGATTAAAATGCTAAATTTGATATTACATTGTGTGTGTAAATGAATAGTCTTGGACTTGGTGCTGAAACCCAAAGCACAGGACAATAGAGACTCCAGAATAACAATATTCATGATTCTGAAGCTGAAAATACTGAATTATTGTAGATGAATATGCTTGATCTCTGTCACTGACTAGATATATTTAAAATAATGTAAGACACTTTTTACACAAATATTCCCCCATTGCATTATACATTATTTTGAACATAATACATAGTAGTTTAATGTAGTACTAACACTAAAACTCTGAAAACTTCTTTATCACACAGTAATTTTTATCTATCCACGATACATACTGTTGCATTTTTGTATTGCGATCTATTGTGACACCCCTACTATTAATAATAACATAATAAAGTCTGTGTGTGTGTGTTCCTCAGGTCACTGATCTCCGTGACGGAGTCATCAGAGTTCACGCGCCGCTTCACGCTAAGGTTTCGATGGCGATTCAGTTGAGCTGCGAGATGAAGGCCAGAGACATCACGGCACGCTTCGACATCGAGAACGGGTTAGTGAACCACGTCAGTACACACACGGGTCACATGACCCAACCAACCGATGGTGTTAACCAATCACTGTCGATTACAGGCGCGGGTCGCGAAGCGGTAGTCGACGACAGAGACAGTGTCTGTTCGAGGTGGGAGGAAACATCGGTGAGTCGATCAGTGCCATTATATTAGTGAATAATAAATAGTAATTATTATATGACATATTATCAGTAAGTGAGTGAATAACTGAAGCATTAATCTGAAGAACGCTTGGCTCTCTCTAGGCGAGCGCTGCCTGGATCCAGACGCACATTTACTAGACGTTTACCACGCTAATCCTCACTGCGAATGGGTGTTAAAGTCACGCTGACCTGAGAACAGTTTTCTGCAGAGGTTTCTCCGGAGGTCAGAGGTCAAACCCTGAGGTTGACCTTTGTGGCGTGGTTCAATGCTGGTCATTGAGTTTGCCTGGTGCCAAAACTGTGTGACCGTCCCGGACAGAAGCATGTTTCATCACTTCTCAACGCTAGCCAGTGTAAAAAAGAGCATGTACATAAAATATTTATACCACTAATTTATCCTGCTGTATGATAATTATTTTGTATTGTTTCTATAAGCTGCATGTTTGTGATGAAGCCATGTGAACTGAAGCCTGCGAGCGGCTCGTATTCACCCCAAAATACAACAAAAAACACATTTTATATCAAATTCTCATTGTTGATGAATTACTAAAATGGGGGGAAATGTTTACATTAATATTAGAGCCGGGCAACGATTAATCTCATGCAAAGTAAACGTTTGTTTACATAATATAAGTGTGTTTACTGTGTATAATTATTTTGTATATGTAATTACACACACATGCATGTTTATATTTAAGAAATACTTTCCTGTACATATATATTTATATATAATTTATATTATATATAAATAACACATTTTCCTTAAATATATACATGCATGTGTGTGTGATTATATATACACTAAATAATTATACAGTACACACACACACATATATATAATGTTTATTTTGGATGCGATTAATCGTTTCACAGCACTAATTAATAGCTGATGTAGTGCCTTTAATTAATGCATTACTGTTACAATAATAAGAATGACCATTAATCAAAAACATAACATGCCCTGATGTATTACAATGATTTTACAGTAATGTGAATTTGTGTTTGAATGTTGAAATAATGTCATTGCCATTTTGCCTTTTGATTTTGGTCTGAAATATGAGCTGCACGGGTGAATATGACCTCAAAGTAAACCAGATGAATATTAATGCCGATGTCATCAAACACTAACCGGACTGATGAAGGACTCGAGTGAAAACTGAAACATTAAAAGTTGATGAACATATGAAAACAAAGATCATTCAGAGGAACCTTTGACCCCTGATGATTTACTTCAGTGCCTGCCAGTAATACTTTTGATGCTCTGAATATGTTTGTTTTTCATTTTAAAGCTGTTTTTTTATGTATGATGTACTGAAATGTGCACTTATTGATTGGATTTTTTTTTTATTGGATTTTTTTATTGTAACACGTTCTTGACGTTGCCAACCGAATATGTGCATCGAATCCTTTATTTTCCTCATTTGAGTTGTGGAAGCTCGTGATGAATGCGTTTGCTTGTGTTTTATCATAGAGACCGTTTTACAGCAAAGCCATGGGGATATGTTCTGTAGCCTCATTTCATCAAAACCACATTATTATTAATATACGCCGGCCAAACATGAAGTCACAGTGAGTATTATGAAGAAGATGTAGCCATATCATAGATTTCATATCATGATGTTAAATATGGAATGAAGTTGCTGTAATATTTGGGTGAAACTACAGGTCATTATGAAACTAATCCAATTAAAACACATGAAACCTCATCAGTGTGTCATTGTTGCATAAGATCAGTCATCTGAACAAGTTTATCCATCAGGACCTGCTGTGACGAAGAGCATCTGCACATCTAACCATGTGATCGCTTGATATTCAGTCTGGAAAACATGGTGTCACTGTAGTAAAAGCTTGGAAAACATGTGGTAAAAGCCTGGAAAATATGGTGTTACTGTAGTAAAAGCTTGGAAAACATGTGGTAAAAGCAAAGCCTGGAAACTGTAGTAAAAGCCTGGAAAACATGTGGTAAAAGCCTGGAAAATATGGTGTCACTGTAGTAAAAGCCTGGAAAACATGTGGTAAAAGCAAAGCCTGGAAACTGTAGTAAAAGCCTGGAAAACATGGTGTTACTATAGTAAAAGCCTGGAAAACGTGATAAAAGCCTGGAAAATATGGTGTTACTGTAGTAAAAGCCTGGAAAACATGTGGTAAAAGCAAAGCCTGGAAACTGTAGTAAAAGCCTGGAAAACATGGTGTTACTATAGTAAAAGCCTGGAAAACGTGATAAAAGCCTGGAAAATATGGTGTTACTGTAGTAAATGTCCAGAAAACATGGTGTTACTGTGTTAAAAAACTGTGAAAATGAGTGAAAAACTGAAACAGTAAAAGATGATGAACTAAAGAAACAAAGATCATTCAGATGACCTTTGACCCCTGATTTACTTTGCAGTGCCTGCCAAAAATATCTCAAGAAGATACATATCATAGATTTCATAGCATGATGTTAAATATGTAATGAAGTTTCTGTAATATTTGGGTGAAACTACAAGTCATTATGAAACTAATTCAATTAAAACACATGAAACCTCATCGTTGTGTCATTGTTGCATAAGATCAGTCATCTGAACAAGTTTGTGTCTCTAAAGCTCTTTGTTTGAGTCCGTGTCAGTATCAGCGTTCTGGAATGTTCCAGATAGTGAAGGAATGTTGGTTTCATCATCAGTAACACAAGCGACACGCTCCACTAAGAAACAAGTTGCGTTTTATTAACAAGTTTCAAATCTGGTAAACCGTCACAATAAGGTTTCAGTTAACATGAACAATGTAAAACTCTTAAATGTTAGACATTTTTAAAATCAAATGGATGCACTGTGAACTAACATAAAAATTAACAATTTGATTTTCACAAATTTTACTATTCAAAAATAAAAGCAATGTTAACAAATGAGACCTTATTGTAAAGTGTTACTTAGAGTCAAAGTTTTGGGTTAATCTATGATTATTCTCAGAACATGATGAATTATGGTTTTATGCAGGGCAGGAATGAGGAAACACATGTGTGTGCGTGAACGCGGCGCTGAAGTCCAGAACGTCAGTCACGTGACCCTTGAAGACGCGCAGGTTCTTCATGCAACCGCGGAACGACTCTCTGGTGCGAAGACAGTTCTGCTTCACCTCAGCTGTGACACACACACAAACACACACACACACCGTCAACCTCAACAACTAAAAATCATGACATACTAAGTCATAATTATAGATAAAAAGTCCTAATTATGACAAAAAAGTTTTATAACAAAGTCAAGATCATGATTCATGACAAAAATTCTAAATTATGACACGTTATTATAATTATAGAAAGTCATAATTATGACAAAAAATTACAATTACCCCAAAAAAATTTATTATGAAAAATAGTCAAAATCATGACATACTAAGTCATAATTATGTCAAGAAAATTGACAAAAAAGACATAATTATGACAAAAAGTCAGTGACATTACGCCGTTCCCATGGAAACGGGCTGATGCTGAGGTCAGTACCTGGATGTCCGCCCACATAGATGGGGTTTTTGGTCTCGGCCGATGTGGATGATGAGTACGGGTTCTCCACGGTCACCGTCTTGCCGTCGACGGTCAGACTCAAGCTGTGCTTCTGCTTGTTGGCCACCAGGGTCCGCCAGCGCCCGTCACACATGCTCACGCTGCTCCTGCTGCTCGCCGAGATCCGGCCCGCACCGTTATTCACGCTGAACACCACCTGCGACGGGTCGAGCGTCAGTCACGGGCACCGTAACACAGGTCACTGGAGGCTAACCGTACTGGAGGCTAACCGTACTGGAGGCTAACCGTACTGGAGGCTAACCGTTCTGAAGGCTAACCGTACTGACTAACGGTCACCGTAACACCGGTCACTGAAGGCTAACCGTACTGGAGGCTAACCGTACTGTAAGCTAACCGTACTGAAGGCTATCTGTACTGGAGGCTAACCGAACTGAGGGCTAACTGTACTGAAGGCTAACCGTACTGAAGGCTAACCGTACTGACTAACGGTCACCGTAACGCCGGTCACTGAAGGCTAACCGTACTGGAGGCTAACCATACTGAAAGCTAACCGTACTGACCAATGGTCACCGTAACACCGGTCACTGAAGGCTAACCGTACTGGAGGCTAACCGTACTGAAGGCTAACCGTACTGGAGGTTAACCGTACTGAAGGCTAACTGTACTGAATGTTAACCATACTGAAAGCTAACCGTACTGACCAACGGTCACCGCAACACATACTGGAGCGGAACCGTACTGGAGGCTAACCATAATGAAGGTTTACCGTACTGGAGGCTAACCGCACTGGAGGCTAACTGTACTGACCTGTCCGTTGAGCAGCTCCAGGCCGATGGCGTCCACTTTCGTGCTGCTGATTCCCAACAGAATCCCGTCGGGAGACGTGGAGCGGAAGTCCAGACTCACCGTCACGTCCGAGCCCACGTTATAGCCCTCCTTCACTGCAGGAGCAGACACACTCAATCAGGGCAATTACACGACAACATTAGCACACAAAACAGATGAACTTATGACAAAGTTGAAATTATATGAGGAAAAAACGACAAAACAAGTCAAAATTATGAAACAAGTCAATTGACAGTTAAAATTATAACAAAAATGCTAAATTAAGTCAGTGACATTAAAGTCAAAATAATGACGACAAATGTCAAAATCATGACAAAACGTCAATCATAGATCAAATGTCATAATTATGACAAAAGAAAATTATGGCATAAAAAGTAAAAATGATGACATAATTTTGAGTCTAGAGGAGGTTCTGTTCTCTGAGTCGTGTGTGAGAGAGTTCTAGATGAGGTTCTGTTCTCTGAGTCATGTGTGAGAGAGTTCTAGATGAAGTTCTGTTCTTTGAGTCGTGTGTGAGAGAGTACTAGAGGAGGTTCTGTTCTCTGAGATGTGTGTGAGAGAGTTCTAGATGAGGTTCTGTTCTCTGAGATGTGTGAGAGAGAGTTCTAGAGGAGGTTCTGTTCTCTGAGATGTGTGAGAAAGAGTTCTAGAGGAGGTTCTGTTCTCTGAGATGTGTGTGAGAGAGTTCTAGATGAGGTTCTGTTCTCTGAGGTGTGTGTGAGAGAGTTCGAGATGATGTTCTGTTCTCTGAGATGTGTGAGAAAGAGTTCTAGAGGAGGTTCTGTGCTCTGAGATGTGTGAGAAAGAGTTCTAGAGGGGGTTCTGTTCTTTGAGATGTGTGTGAGAGAGTTCTAGAGGAGGTTCTGTTCTCTGAGTTGTCTGAGAGAGTTCTAGATGAGGTTCTGTTCTCTGAGTCGTGTGTGAGAGATTTCTAGAGGAGGTTCTGTTCTCTGAGTCATGTGTGAGAGAGTTCTAGAGGAGGTTCTGTTCTCTGAGTTGTGTGTGAGAGAGTTCTAGATGAGGTTCTGTTCTCTGGGTCGTGTGTGAGAGTTCTAGATGAGGTTCTGTTCTCTGGGTCGTGTGTGAGAGTTCTAGATGAGGTTCTGTTCTCTGAGATATGTGTGAGAGAGTTCTAGAGAGGTTCTGTTCTCTGAGTCGTATGTGAGAGAGTTCTAGATGAGGTTCTGTTCTCTGAGGTGTGTGTGAGAGAGTTCGAGATGATGTTCTGTTCTCTGAGTCGTATGTGAGAGAGTTCTAGATGAGGTTCTGTTTTCTGAGGTGTGTGTGAGAGAGTTCTAGATGATGTTCTGTTCTCTGAGTCGTGTGTGAGAGAGTTCTAGAGGAGGTTCTGTTCTCTGAGTCGTGTGTGAGAGATTTCTAGTTGAGGTTCTGTTCTTTGAGTCATGTGTGAGAGAGTTCTAGATGAGGTTCTGTTCTTTGAGTCATATGTGAGAGAGTACTAGAGGAGGTTCTGTTCCCTGAGATGTGTGAGAGAGAGTTCTAGATGATGTTCTGTTCTCTGAGATGTGTGAGAGAGAGTACTAGATGAGGTTCTGTTCTCTGAGATGTGTGAGAGAGAGTTCTAGATGATGTTCTGTTCTCTGAGTCGTGTGTGAGAGAGTTCTAGAGGAGGTTCTGTTCTCTGAGTTGTGTGTGAGAGAGTTCTAGATGAGGTTCTGTTCTCTGGGTCGTGTGTGAGAGTTCTAGATGAGGTTCTGTTCTCTGGGTCGTGTGTGAGAGTTCTAGATGAGGTTCTGTTCTCTGAGATATGTGTGAGAGAGTTCTAGAGAGGTTCTGTTCTCTGAGTCGTATGTGAGAGAGTTCTAGATGAGGTTCTGTTCTCTGAGGTGTGTGTGAGAGAGTTCGAGATGATGTTCTGTTCTCTGAGTCGTATGTGAGAGAGTTCTAGATGAGGTTCTGTTTTCTGAGGTGTGTGTGAGAGAGTTCTAGATGATGTTCTGTTCTCTGAGTCGTGTGTGAGAGAGTTCTAGAGGAGGTTCTGTTCTCTGAGTCGTGTGTGAGAGATTTCTAGTTGAGGTTCTGTTCTTTGAGTCATGTGTGAGAGAGTTCTAGATGAGGTTCTGTTCTTTGAGTCATATGTGAGAGAGTACTAGAGGAGGTTCTGTTCTCTGAGATGTGTGAGAGAGAGTTCTAGATGATGTTCTGTTCTCTGAGATGTGTGTGAGAGAGTACTAGAGGAGGTTCTGTTCTCTGAGATGTGTGAGAAAGAGTTCTAGAGGAGGTTCTGCTCACTGAAAGCTGCGTATCCGTCTCCTCTGAAGAAGGTCCCGTCCTGAGCGCCTCTAAAGCAGGAGCTCGTCCCATCAGCCACCAGTGGCCTGTTCAGGTCCATACGCACACCATTCAGAGTCACGTCCTGAAGACAAGCTGCCAGACTGTGTGTGACCTGCAGAACCACACACACACACCTCAGGTTAACTCGGACATTCCGGTGCTTTTTACACTTTTAACTCATAGTAAAGACATCTTCATCTTTCTTTAGTGTGTAATGTTGCTGTTTGATCATGAAAAAGCTCAAAAAGCAACATTACTGCAACAATGGAGAATATGAGGAAAATAATCAACATTCTAGCAGGAAAACCTGCTCTAGTAGAGCCGGAAAACAACATCAAGACTTTATATGAAAACATTTCAAACTGGTTTTGAAGTGAAAAACATTAGTTACGTTTCCGATCCTCTTGGCTGTGTATGTGGAAGGAATTCCTCCGAGGTACAACTTCCCCTCGACGTCGAGTGTGTGTCCTTTAGTGGAGATGCGGTCGGAGTCGCTGCCGTCCACACTGACCATCACTGACTTCTTACTGAACTCGGCCTTCACCTGCACACACACACATTAGTGTTATTCAAGGACTGTCTGACTCAGTCTGTTTCAGACGAACACAATCAGAGTTTTATTAAAATATGTCCAGGCTCTTCCTAGCTTTAATATAACTCTGATTGTGTCCGTCTGAAAGAAGAATGTCTTATACACCTAGGATGGCTTGACGCAAAGTAAATTATGGGCTAATTTTCATTTTTGGGTGAACTATCCCTTTAATGGACGGCTAGTCAGGGTGGAGGTGGTTTAACTCACGGTGTGCCAGAGGCCGTCGCTGATGCCAGCAGGGATCGTGGCGCTGGCGGGTCCTCGGCCCAGGTCACATGACAGAAGCAGACGGCCCGCCTGAAGCTGCAGAACCGCGTAATCCTGCTGGTTAGCGTTAGCCATGTAGAACAGAAGGCCGCTGTGAGCGAACGTCCGCACGGAGAGCTTCACCACGAAACTGAGACAACACACACACACACACACACACACAGTGAAGCGTTACATCATTACCTGTTACAATCTGTGAAAAGACTGTAAAGTGAATATACAGTAGTGGGGGGAAATTATGGAAACTTGTGTCCGCCACAGAATAAATAAATAAAAAAGTAATTGCGACTATTTTTCTCACAATTGCATGTTTTTATCTCGCAATTCTGACTTTATAACTCGCAATTCTGACTTTTTATCTCACAATTCTGACTTTATAACTCGCAATTCTGACTTTTTATCTCACAATTCTGACTTTATAACTCGTAATTCTGACTTTTTATCTCACAATTCTGACTTTATATCTCGCAATTCTGACTTTTTATCTCACAATTCTGACTTTATAACTCGTAATTCTGACTTTTTATCTCACAATTCTGACTTTATAACTCGTAATTCTGACTTTTTATCTCACAATTCTGACTTTATAACTCGTAATTCTGACTTTTTATCTCACAATTCTGACTTTATAACTCGCAATTCTGACTTTTTATCTCACAATTCTGACTTTATAACTCGTAATTCTGACTTTTTATCTCACAATTCTGACTTTATATCTCGCAATTCTGACTTTTTATCTCACAATTCTCAGAATTGCATGTAATGTAAACTCGAAATTGTAAGATAAAAAGTCGCAATTATCTTTTAAAATGTTTTATTCTGTGGCGGACACAAGCCTCCATAGAAAATTGACATCTTTATTCAGATATTATGAAAAAGATTTTGTAATCATATTAAGTAGTCGATTGTTTTATTTGTGATAACGCAATGAAAAATGGCAAATTGTGTGACATAAAAGAATTTATAAACATGCAAAAATAAGAGAGAAGCAACCAAATATTAATAACTGATTATGTTGTAGTCAGTGTTTGCTTTTTCCTCTCAGCTTTTAGTTTTTCTATGCTTTTTTTTCATAGTAAAATAAAACCTGTGGCTGTAGTTTGACTTTTTTTGACAAATAATTTTGTCAGATAAATACCTTACCAAGTTTAGTGTTTGTTCTTACCTCATATTTACAAATAAAAATACAATATCATATAAATATAAAAAACAATTTACTCTCCAGACATCACTTTTGGAAAGGTAAATAAATCATTTACTGGGTATGAAATAATACATTTTATTAATTTATTAATTTTATATTATTTAAATAAATGTTATATTATTGTATAATAATTTTAAATATTTAACTGTATATATTTTACCCCAGTTAGTTATAATATTATAATACTATTATATAATATAATAACCTTTTTATTTTATATATAGATATATATATATATATATACATACTTTATTTTATAAAATATATAAATATTATATAATATTGATGTGTCTATAATTTTCTTTTATTAAACAGTTCTTTCTTTTTTTCTTATTTTGTTGCTCAGAATCATGTGACTGTAAAGGTTCATTTATTGTTGTTTTGAATTTGTAATAAAAAGTTTATTTTTTGTGCTTTCTGATTTCAAGTGTCCAATCATTGTTTATTTGAATGTTTATTGAGATGCTCTTCCATCGTGAGCTCATGAACATGTGATTTTTGCTTTTATTTTTGAATAATAATATCAACATGGAGTCATATTGAACACAGAATGTTGGTTTAAAGAGAGTTTAATACCCAGTTTGTCTGATCAATGAAGCGTTATGAGAGTCTATGACAGCAGATTGATGGGTAATATATGATTACGAACGGGTCGTGTTGATTGGTTTACCTGGTTCTGACGGTCTTATTCTTAAAGCCCAAGATCATGTGACTGTGTCGAGACAGTCCGAACTGGTGGGATTCTGGGATGGTGTGTGTTGGGTCCGGGGCCGCACACTGAGGAAGGGAAGTTCAGTTAAAGTTCAGTTTGTACAGACACTTTCACAATACATGCCGTGAAACGCTTGTGTGAATGTTAGAGTTCAGCAGGCGCCCATATAAGGGCGTGATATTCTTACGATCTTACAGATGTTCAGTGTTTACAGAAACTCTACGCTATCTGAAGAATGTCACACAACATGCCTGTCATAGTGAGTTGCTAAGAAATATTTTGGTACTAAAATAATAAAAAACACCTTCATTACTTGAATAAAATGAAATACAACTGAGCTCTCACATGACCTTTATAAAGTTCACCGTGCAGATAAACAGCATCCAGGTGATGATGTATGAATATAAATATATTTGCACTGCACTAAATATTTATAAACATTCCCTTCGCGCGTCTGCAGGTGTGTGTGTGTGTGTGTGTGTGAGTGAGTGAGTGTGTGTGTGAGACTCACGCTGGTGCTGCCCGGTGTGAGTGCGCTCAGCTCCACTGCGGGGGTCAGGGGTCGTGTGGAGGGGTCAGAGGTCGGCTCCGCCTCCAGGTCGTCAGGTAAAAGCACACGTTTGGGTCTCTCCTCCAGTAAACAACTGTCCATGTCCACGTGCTCGTAGTGCAGCGCGCCGGACAGATCCAACAACCTGATGCACAGACACACACATTACACCTTCAGTCGCTTTCTGTGATGATATTTTCATATCTTTATATATATATATATATTTGTGCTGTGCAACGATTAATCACATCCAAAATAAAAGATTGTGTTTACATAATATATATGTGTGTACTGTGTATAATTATTTTGTATATACAAATACACACACATGTATGTATATATTTAAGATTTTTTATTTATTTATATATAAAATATAATATAAATTATGTATAAATAAATATACATATATACATGAAAATATTAAATAGACATGCATGTGTGTGTATTAATATACAAAATAATTATACACAGTACACACACATATATTATGTAAACACAAACTTTTATTTTGGATGCGATTAATCGCGATTAATTGTTAATTGTGTGTGAGTGAGTGAATGTGTTTGTGTCTGTGAGTGAGTGTGTGTGTGTGTATGTGTGTGTGTGTGTGTGTGTGTGTGTGTGTGTGTGTGTGTGTGTGTGTGTGTGTGTGTGTGTGTGTGTGTGTGTGTGTGTGTGTGTGTGTGTGTGTGAATGTGTGTGTGTGTGTCACTCACGTGCCATCCACTGCTGTGTTCCTGATGCAGCCGTAGAAGGAGTCGGAGGATCCCGGAACAACAGCTCGTTCTCCTGGAGGAACACCACCGAAGAAGAGCTGGTCCAGAGCCAGAGCTTTCTCAGCAGACGAGCCCAGCTTCAGAACCACCGGGTTCTGCTCGTCCACCAGCACTGAGATCGACCTGGAGATGGAGACATGGAGATGAAGAAACATGGAGAAACATGGAGAGGAAGAAACATGGAGAGGAAGAAACATGGAGATGAAGAAACATGGAGAGGAAGAAACATGGAGATGAAGAAACACAGAGATGAAGAAACATGGAGAAACATGGAGAGGAAGAAACATGGAGAGGAAGAAACATGGAGAGGAAGAAACATGGAGATGAAGAAACACAGAGATGAAGAAACATGGAGAAACATGGAGAGGAAGAAACACGGAGATGAAGAAACATGGAGAAACATGGAGAGGAAGAAACATGGAGAGGAAGAAACATGGAGAGGAAGAAACATGGAGATGAAGAAACACAGAGATGAAGAAACATGGAGAAACATGGAGAGGAAGAAACATGGAGAGGAAGAAACATGGAGAGGAAGAAACATGGAGATGAAGAAACACAGAGATGAAGAAACATGGAGAAACATGGAGAGGAAGAAACACGGAGATGAAGAAACATGGAGAAACATGGAGAGGAAGAAACACGGAGATGAAGAAACATGGAGAAACATGGAGATGAAGAAACATTGAGAAACATGGAGAAACATGGAGAAACACGGAGAGGAAGAAACATAGAGAAACATGGAGAAACACGGAGATGAAGAAACATGGAGAAGAAGAAACACGGAGATGAAGAAACATGAAGAAACATGGAGAAACATGGAGATGAAGAAACATTGAGAAACATGGAGAAACACGGAGAGGAAGAAACATAGAGAAACATGGAGAAACACGGAGATGAAGAAACATGGAGAGGAAGAAACACAGAGATGAAGAAACATGGAGAAACATGGAGAGGAAGAAACATGGAGATGAAGAAACATGGAGAAACATGGAGAGGAAGAAACACGGAGATGAAGAAACATGGAGAAACATGGAGAGGAAGAAACATGGAGAGGAAGAAACATGGAGAGGAAGAAACATGGAGATGAAGAAACACAGAGATGAAGAAACATGGAGAAACATGGAGAGGAAGAAACACAGAGATGAAGAAACATGGAGAAACATGGAGAGGAAGAAACACAGAGATGAAGAAACATGGAGAAACATGGAGAGGAAGAAACACGGAGATGAAGAAACATGGAGAAACATGGAGAGGAAGAAACATGGAGAGGAAGAAACATGGAGAGGAAGAAACATGGAGATGAAGAAACACAGAGATGAAGAAACATGGAGAAACATGGAGAGGAAGAAACACGGAGATGAAGAAACATGGAGAAACATGGAGAGGAAGAAACACGGAGATGAAGAAACATGGAGAAACATGGAGAGGAAGAAACATGGAGAGGAAGAAACATGGAGAGGAAGAAACATGGAGATGAAGAAACACAGAGATGAAGAAACATGGAGAAACATGGAGAGGAAGAAACACGGAGATGAAGAAACATGGAGAAACATGGAGAGGAAGAAACACGGAGATGAAGAAACATGGAGAAACATGGAGATGAAGAAACATTGAGAAACATGGAGAAACACGGAGAGGAAGAAACATGGAGAAACATGGAGAAACACGGAGATGAAGAAACATGGAGAAACATGGAGAAGAAGAAACACGGAGATGAAGAAACATGGAGAAACATGGAGAGGAAGAAACACGGAGATGAAGAAACATGGAGAAACATGGAGAAACATGGAGAGGAAGAAACACGGAGATGAAGAAACATGGAGATGAAGAAACATTGAGAAACATGGAGAAACACGGAGAGGAAGAAACATTGAGAAACATGGAGAAACACGGAGAGGAAGAAACATTGAGAAACATGGAGAAACATGGAGAAACGCGGAGATTGAGAAACAGAGAGGAAGAAACACGGAGAAACATGAAGATGAAGAAACTAAAGCTCAAGCATGGTCTCACTGGTCACACTGCTGCTACACACCTTTTGTTCCTCTGCAGTACGAGCGAATGCTCCTGTCCGTCACTGAAGGAGCCGTTCTGTGATTGGACGACGGCTTTGTGCACGGCTCCGCCCTCTGCCAAGCCCACATGGACCTCCACCAATCCGGACGCGAGCATCACGAGCAGGAACGGCTGAGAGCAGAGCGACAGATTAAACACACGCATGATCGGACAGGTTTACAGAGACACTGAGGGTCGAGTCCTGAATCTATTTGTCCGGATTGCAAAAAAAAATTTTTTTGTGTGTTTACTTGTCTTTAATAATGTTTGAAGTTTATATTAGTCAGGCTAGTTGTTCTTCTATGGTGTTTTTAAACCACAGGCAAACGTTCCTTGAGTAAGTGTTCTTTAGCCTGTTGATTTTTGTTCATGATATTCCGCTAGAATTAAATGTTTTACAATAAGACTAAATGTGAATGATATCCAAATATTTTTTTTACCTTATTGGAATCAAAATTAGGAATCGATAAGAATCGGAATCAAAATCAGAATCGTTAAAATTCAAACGATGCCCAACCCTACACAGGATCGTATCCTGACCTGTGGCGTGTGTCGGCGCGAGCGTCCCGCGGCTCGGCTAAATCCCGCCAGGATGATCCCGTGATCTCGTGTGCTGGAGAAGCTGCTCACGATCTCCGTATGGGAACCCAGGAGAACACCGGGCATCTCCAGAAAACCACTGCCGAACACAGACACGCTGCGGATGGGCTGGAAACACACGCAAACACAACTTTAAAAATCTAAATAATACTAATAAATAACTAAAACTAATAAATATATATATACAGTTGCAATCGATATTATTCAACCCCCATTGCAAATCAGGTTTACTGGCAAAATGTACAGACTTTCAGCAATGAACAAACAACACAGATGAAGCATATGGCTTCATCAAAAGCAAATCAAACACAAGTAACTGAAATAGCTCAACACAACAAATGTTTCAAGTGGTTTCCCCAAATTCAACTAAAAATGCAACTTTTATTGACTTCTGCAGTTTCAAAATTATTCACCCCCTTCATGGCTTCATCTTTAGCACTCAGTAGAACAACCTTTTTCTGTTCTGAGCGGCTGCAAGTGAGATGTATAACCAGACAGTGAGTTTCTGAGGACTCACGTTCCTCATGAGCAATGGCCTCCAGTTCAGGAATACTCCTGGACTTCTTCAAATCCCACCAGAGATTTTCTATGGGGTTCGAGTCATGTGATTTCTTCGAGACAGGACTTCTTCTGCAACCAATCCTGGGTGGAATCTGAGGAATGCTTGGGATCATTGTCCTGTTGAAGGACAGTCCTCACTGACGGCATGATGTTCTCTCCCAGGATCTCCTGATACTTCAGTGACTCCCTCTCTCCTTACCCACGCTGCAGGATTCCAGAGCCGGAGGATATACATCAGCCGAGAGCATCACGAGCTCCTCATGCTGAACTGTAGACAGAGTTCTTCACAGCTTATGCTTCATTCTTCCTCCTCCAGACACACCGCTGATCCAGAGGGCCGAAAAGTTCCAGTTTTGTTCCATCGCTCCACAGACAAGAATCCCAAAACATCTGGGGCTTATTTATATGATTTTGAGCACTTTTCTTGTGCTTTGGGTTTATTCCTTGAGCTCTGGCATACGTTTAGTACGAGCTTTCCTGTTCAGCTGAAACCCCAGAGTCTGTTTCCACTAAGTCTTGCTGCTGGTCTTCTGCAGTCACTCCAGGGTTTCTGCCCGTCCAGGGAGTCTAAACACTGTTCTTTTAACTTTAAACTTGCAAACTATGCTTCCAACAGTGTCTCTAGCAACATTTAGTGCTTTTTATATCCTGCTCCTTGTTTGTGAAGGGTGATGAAACCTTCTCTTAACTTTTTGGACCATTCTTTAGCCATATTTCTAACTTGCAGTCAAACGTGACACTCAACAAACCTCGCCAGTTCAGATATGTTGTGTGTTCTAGCTCAAGCACACCTGGTGCAACTAGTGAAGCCCTTGATTAGTTGCATCACGTGTGCTTGAGACAAATTTTTTTTTGCAGATCTGTGTTGTTGTGAGAGATTCTATCAGGGGGGTGATTAATTTTGAAACTGCAGAAGTCATAAAAAGTTAAATTTTCAGTTAAATTTGGGGAAACCACTTGAAACATTTGTTGTGATGAGTGATTTCAATTACTTTTGTTTGATTTGTTCATTGCAAAAAAAGTTTTTTGTAAATGAGTGTTGTTTGTTTGGGCTGGTTACTATTGGGATGTTGTTAAAAATCCAAACTCCGATACAGATCCCATCCCATCCCAAATATGTCTATATATTTTTTATAACTTTAACTAGTTTTTATTATTTATTTCAATTTTAGTTTTTCGTTATTTTAGTTCAAGTCAAGTTGCTTTGGCAACTAGCTGTAATAAAATAAATTTCACTTAACATTGAAAAAACAAAAGAAAATGTTTTTAATAGTTTTGACTATAATAACTGTACCTTGAGGACGCAGCCTTTCTTCACTCCGTACGCCTCTCTGAGCAGGTCGAAGTTTGTACGAGCGATTTCAACGTTCTTCATACACCCGACAAAAGAGCGAGCGACAACCTGCCTCCTGCGAAGAGCCAAAGAAGAGTTGCATTTAAAGACAAAAAAGGAATTATTTTAAACATTTAAACACACGATGCAACTCCAGCATGTCTTGAGAGGCTGGTCTCACCTGATTGGTCGAGAGGCTGGTAATCCACCGATGTAGATGGGGTCGAGGTCAGAGCGATTGAGGTCAGAGGCCGAGCCCGGTGACTCCGCCTCCATGACCTCTCTCTCGGACGGGTTATCAGCGGCCATCACCGATAAATGCCCTGCGGACAGAGCAGACGTTGTCTCATGTTAACCCTCATCCTTCCTCACGGGTCAAAACAACCCCAAGCCCTAAAATTATACTTTTTTTCAGAAAGCTTATTTTATTACAGTTTGATCATATTTTTTCTATTTTTTTATGCAATTTTTTTGGAGATATTTTGTGATTTTATTTACCTTTAAATTACTAGATTTGATCAATAAATAATAAATAAATAGTAATTTAAGCACATTCCTCACATTCTTTCAACAAATTCAAAATAACTCACAATTTCATGCATAACTCTTTTAATTCAGCTCTAAATATCTTACATTGGGTGTCTTTGCCGACCTCTTGTGGAAATAAAATATTATAACATGATAATGTTAATTTATAAAAAAAATTGTCTGTGTATTCATGGTTCAAGTACGGCAAAAGTCCTGAGGTCTTGGACCCTCTGATGAACACTAAATAAAATATTTTTAGAGTCAAAATGACCCGTGGGAAGGATGAGGGTTCAACAACTAATCAATAAGAATGGAGAATAAAACGGCACCTTTGCGCTTGTTCCTCTGCAGGGCGATTCTGTACCAGGATCCGGTGTTGTATGTTCTGTTCGAGGTCATGGTGAGTGCGCCTGAGCCCAGTTCAAAGGTCAGGTGAACCTTCCCTTCCACCAGCTCGACGGACAGAAAGTCTCTCTACAAGCACAGAGGACAAACGTGAGGGATAAACGAAATTGTGCAGCGAGGCGGATTAGCTGAGGTGACGTGACGCTAACACTAGCAGAAAAACGGCTAGCAGTGACATCAGCGGCAATCCACCTGTCACTCAAGTGGCCACACCCTTAATTATGCAGAACTTTAAGACTTAATATAATTTAAACGGATGAGTTATAAAAATATTCACCCGCCTCACAGTCGTCATGAAGGGCAACATTAGCTTTATAGACCAACACCACTTTTTGCACCAGACTGTAAACATGTGTGTTTCTGCTGTAAAGTTGGGCAGTTTAACATGCGTGTCTATGGGACTGAGTCTCTTCTGCAGCCGGCCTCTAGTGGCCAGTGGATGAACTGCAAGTTAACATGCGTGTCTATGGGACTGAGTCTCTTCTGCAGCCGGCCTCTAGTGGCCAGTGGATGAACTGCAAGTTAACATGTGTGTCTATGGGACTGACTCTCTTCTGCAGCCGGCCTCTAGTGGCCAGTGGATGAACTGCAGTTTAACTCACTCAGTGTTGGATTAAAGAGAGAGACGGGCAGTGTTGTGTGTAACTTATTACAAGTAACTTGAGTTACGTAATCAGATTACTTTTTCAAGTAACTAGTAAAGTAACGCATTACTTTTAAAATTTACAACAAAATATCTGAGTTAGTTTTTCAAATAAGTAACGCAAGTTACTTTGTTTTCCCATTTATTGACTGACCGCTCTCCTGTCCTCATGTTGAGACAAATCGAAGTGCAGAGGCGTTGTGTGTGTGTGTGTGTGTGTGTGTGTGTGTGTGTGTGTGTGTGTGTGTGTGTGTGAAGATTCAATATTCCTCAAAATGACTAAAATCTGTGAAATGCAGAATCAGAATACTATGCAAACCTCCAATGACTAAATATGTTAAAACATAAATTTGTATGCATTTAATCTCACTTTATCGACCTATGTACTCGCTTCTGACCTTCGATGATTCAGGTAAACCATAAGCAAAAAGTTTTTACTGGTAAAGTGTTAAACTTGTTTCTCCTGCATCTTCCGTTATCCTGAATATCAGCTGGACGGTTTGCTTGAGCTGTACTCTACTGTAATCCACCTTTACTGTACAGTCAATCTGCATTTCCTTCAACCTGAGGATTATTATTTCACTTTTGGTGTGAAAGGGTCTTTACATTTGCCCAAAAATAGAACTTTTTTGTTTGTAACGCATTACTTTTCCAAGTAACTCTTTCCCCCACACTGGAGAGGGGAACGTACCGTGCCGTTGGAGGCCAGATACAGCATCAGGCCGTTGGGAGAAAGCGTTCTGAAGAACATGACGACGCTGGTGGACATGGAGCGGAGAGACTTCTGGACCACAGAGAACCCACTGCCGTCGAAGTGGAACGAAGTGTCTTCAGTGCGGGGACTGGAACAGGGAACGAGTTCAGAGTTCAGCCGCTGGTAAAGAGTGTGTGTGTGTGTGTGTGTGTGTGAGTGTGTGTGTGTGTTTCACCTCATGAAGCAGCCGCCACACTCGCCCTGTCTCTCCGCGTAGTTCCACAAGCCGATGTTGTTCTCGTTGAGCGACGCTTCGCCCATGCAGCCTCTGAACTGGGTCGTTCTCACCGCTGGGGGTTTCTGGGAAACACAACACATGTTAATGGGGTCATAAAGGTGTTATTTTAATGTTCAGTGAGGTTCACCTATAGTAGTTACAAAACAAATCATAAATATGTGTGTCAAGTCACGTTTATTTATATATAGCGCTTTTTACAACACAGCTTTACAGAGATAACAGGAGAATAATGCAACACAGAAGAGAATGTCTAGAAGAGAATAGCGTCACAGTCCAGCTTAAGGAAGTTCAGTGATGGTTCATTTTTGTTTTAAAATTTAGTATTTATTAATTTAGTTAATTTATATATATATATAGCCGCTCTGGAGTAAACCGTGATGTCATCGTCCAGCTCAGTTCAGTTCTTGTATAATAATGTCAGTGCAGGAGATCAATAATATTGTTGAATATTAAATTATTAAATTAAATGTTAAATTGAATGTCCCCAACTAAGCAAGCCAAGCCAATGGCAACAAAGGTGGAAAAAAGGCGACAGTGTGTCGAGTGTGAGTGTAGGAGTGAGTGTGTGTGTGTGAGTGTGTGTGTGTGTGTGAGTGTGTGTGTGTGTGTATGTGTGAGTGAATGTGAGTGTGTGTATATGTGTATATGTGTGAGTGAATGTGAGTGTGTGTATATGTGTGTATATGTGTGAGTGTGTGTGTATATGTGTGTATATGTGTGAGTGTGTGTGTGTATATGTGTGAGTGTGTTATTTTATTATTATTATACATTTTATTTATAGGCGCCTTTCATGGCACTTAAGGACACTTTACAAAATCCATAAAAGCGATGACGTTAAACAATAAAACCAGTACAGCAACAAACATTAAATCACATAAAAGCCTGTGTGTGTATATGTGTGTGTGTGTGTGTGTGTGTGTGTGTGAGTGTGTGTGTGTGTAAGTATGCATGTGTGTGTGTGTATGTGTGTGTGTTAAAAATGATCAGTTCATCCCTCAATCTGAGCCTCAGTCTGAAATGATCAGTTTTGATCTGGACTCTGATGATGATGATGCCGACGAACACCCGTGTGGATCCACTGACATCCGTGTGTGTGTGTGTGTGTGAAGCGTCTCACCTTGACCTGAGCACCGAGTCCCCCGACAAACACCCGTGTGGATCCGCTGACGTCCATGACGGTGGAGGAACTGGACGCTGAGATCTTCACTGCGGGAAGCGGATCCGAGTCCGTCTGCTGGACGCTGAGGGTCCCGTGTCTCCCGAACCTGCATCCACACACACACACACACACACACACACACACACACACACACACACACACACACACACACACATCAGTGTTCCTCACTCAAAGGAAGAGCTAAAACACCTGACATCAGCGCTGAGAGTCACACACACACCGCGTCGCATTGATCCGGTGCCACTTGTCGTTGTTGATGTGAACGCCGGGATACTCCAGTCTGGTGTGTCCTGAGCCAGTGTCCCAGAGGAAAGACACCTTCCCATGACGCATTTCCAAAGCCATAAAATCCTCCTGATGGGGATTTAAACACTGATGAGACTTTAAACATTGACATATTCATACAAACATACTGCATGCATTAATAACTCTGAAACCATAAATGTTGTCAGCCATAAATAAGTGTTTTGTCTTTGATGGGCCGCTTAAAGTAACAAATCATGCAAATGTTGTGCAAAAGTAATAAATACACAGAGATCAAAAGTCAGCCGGGTTATTATCCATTAACTAAAACTTAAAAAACTTTTTTACTGAAATAAAACCAAGATAATCCACAAAAATAAATATTAGATTCAAATCAGAAAGGTGTGTGTGTAGCGGGTGACGTACGCCGGCGCCGCCGCCCATGTAGAAGAGCAGGTTATCCGGCTCTGAGGTCTTCATGGTCAGCGTGAGTGTGTTGAAGTTGCTGGACGTCACCTCAGGTCTGTACGCTCTCACACACCCCCGCTCGGCCGACACCGCCACTTTAATCTGCAAACATCAGAGCGTCAGCGTGATGTGTTTGTGAGGAGTGTGTGTGAGTGTATATGAGTGTGACTCTGTGTGTGAGTGTGTGTGTGTGTGTGATGGGAGTGTGAGTGTGTGTGTGTGTGTGAGATGGGAGTGTGAGTGTGTGTGTGAGTGTGATGGGAGCGTGATGTGTTTGTGAGTGTGTGTGTGTGTGTGATGGGAGTGTGAGTGTGAGTCTGTGTGAGTGTGAGCGTGAGTGTGAGTGTGAGCGTGATGTGAGTGTGAGCGTGAGTGTGTTTGTGAGTGTGAGCATGATGGGAGTGTGAGTGTGTGTGATGGGAGTGTGAGTGTGAGTGTGATGGGAGTGTGAGTGTGAGTCTGTGTGAGTGTGAGCGTGAGTGTGAGTGTGAGCGTGATGTGAGTGTGAGCGTGAGTGTGTTTGTGAGTGTGAGCATGATGGGAGTGTGAGTGTGTGTGTGAATGTGACAAGATGGGTGTGTGTGTGTGTGTGTGTGTGTGTGTGAATGTGAGCGTGATGGGAGTGTGTGTGTGTGTGTGTGTGTGTGAATGTGAGCGTGATGGGAGTGTGTGTGTGTGTGTGTGTGTGTGTGTGTGTGTGTGTGTGTGTGTGTGTGTGTGTGTGTGAGAGAGCGTGAGCGTGATGGGAGTGTGAGTGTGAGCGTGAGTGTGTGTGTGAGTGTGAGCGTGAGTGTGTGTGTGAGTGTGATGGGAGTGTGAGTGTATATGAGTGTGAGTGTGAGAGTGAGTGAGAGTGAGTGTGAGTGTGACTGAGTGTGAGTGTGAGTGAGTGTGAGTGTGAGAGTGAGTGTGAGAGTGAGTGTGTGTGTGTGTGTGAGTGTGATGGGAGTGTGAGAGTGAGTGTGAGTGAGTGTGAGAGTGAGTGTGAGAGTGAGTGTGAGTGAGAGTGAGTGTGACTGAGTGTGAGAGTGAGTGTGAGAGTGAGAGTGAGTGTGAGAGTGAGTGTGAGAGTGAGTGTGAGAGTGAGTGTGAGTGTGAGAGTGAGTGTGAGAGTGAGTGTGAGTGTGAGAGTGAGTGTGTGTGAGCGTGAGAGTGAGTGTGAGTGTGAGAGTGAGTGTGTGTGAGCGTGAGAGTGAGTGTGAGTGAGAGTGAGTGTGTGTGAGCGTGAGAGGTCACATGACGCGAGACTCACCGAAGCCGCCTGTTTGCGGGCCTGATTGATGAGTTCTCTGATGTCCGACAGGTTTCTGCTCAGGGTTTCTCCCAGAGTCTGCAGAGGCTTCAGCCGCTCGAACAGCCGCTCCGCCTTCAGGTGAGCCTCGTCCAGGCGGGATGAGGCGGCGCTGGCTGAGGGCGAGAAGAGAGACGCGCGTCATTTAATGTTATTTATACATATACATTTATGTTATTTATTTATATCTTATGTTATTTATATTTATACATCATTCAGAATATTTAGAGAACATTCAAAAGTAACATTCCCATAATGTTTGAAGAATGATCCAATGGAATGTTTCTCACACACACACACACACACAAACACACACACACACACACACACACACACACACACACACACACACACACACACACACACACACACACACACACACACACGTGAGACCCTCATGAGGTGCTCTGACTGGATCTCTCACCGGTCTCCTGTGAGTCTCTTGGCGCTTTTCCACTGCATGGTACGGCTCGGTTCGGCTCGGTACGGTTCGACTCGGCACGGAACGGTTCGGCTCGCTTCGCTTTTCCACTGCGTGGTACGACTCGGCTCGGTACGGCACGGTTCGGTTCGCTTTAGCTCGGTTGCTTTTCCACTGCAGTTAGTACCGCTTCAAAGTGGGTGGGACTGATCGTTATATAGTTGCCGTCTCTACTGCCATGACATCATCATATTAAATACGAATTTTTCATTCCGTGTTTCCCCATCCGCTCCTCTGCAACCAACGAGAGGAACGTCTGCACCTCGTCCACTGACCACGATTCAGCCATTTCTTTTTTTTAAAGCATTTTTGAAGCAAATACTTTTAAAACAGGCGCTGTGTTGGCTGTTGTCTACTGGCTATTTAAATCTAGTGGGTTTAGTGTCTCGTGTTGTAAATACAATGACGCTGGTAGTGATGATTCTGTCTGACCAATCAGTGATCTGCAGTGTTTGCACGTCACATTTTAGTATCGGTACGGTACGCTTGGAACCTCAACAGAGGTGGTACCATTTAAAGCGAGCCGAAGCGAGCCGTACCGTACCGTACCATGCAGTGGAAATGCGCCATAAGTGAGCCGTACTGAACCGAGCCGTACCGTACCATGCAGTGGAAAAGCGCCAAAGCGTGCCGTACCGAACCGAGCCGTACCGTACCATGCAGTGGAAAAGCGCCATCTGATGAGCTGACACACACACACACACACACACACACACACACACACACACACACACACACACTGGATCTCTCACCGGTCTCCTGTGAGTCTCTGATGAGCTGGATGTTGCTCCTGCTGCTGCTGTTCACGGACTCGACCGCAGAGAACGACTCGTCCAGCTTCACACGGTAATCCTCCAGACGCTCCAGCGCTCTCTGTAGAGTGGCGTTCACTGCCTCTGCCTGTTGCTTCGCCTCGAGGATCTCATCTCTGCTGCCTGAGAGAGAGAAACATCTGATCTACCACAGAACAGGGAACCTTCTGGAAGATCCTCTCAGAGTTATGGACAAACACTCTTCCACGTTAATAAAATGTTTATTCTATATATAAATAAAACAGTTCTCAAAACATTATTTATACATCATTCATGGAACATTTTTTAAATGTTACCACTTGTTTAAAAGTAACATTTGTTGTGAAAAGTAACTGTTCTCATGGTGCATTTTTGTCAGCTGGATTACACACACACACACACACACACACACACACACACACACACACACACACATGCACTGATCTGTGTCACGTACCGTTCGGCAGGTTTCTCAGGACACTGAGGGCTTCTGGGAGCAGATGAGTGAAGTTCTGAACATTCGCTCTAACTCGACTCAACCTGCGAGTTACTTCAGTGACGTTAAACACCAGCCCTGGAACACACACACACACACACACACACATGAAACACCAATACATCAGTGTGTGAGTCGACAGCTTTACACTTCAGTCATTCCTTCACGTCTACAGTCATTACTTCTCAGCGTTAGCTAAACCGTGAGTGTGTTTCACCTGCAGTGAGTGTGTCTAGGGCTCCGCTGGCGTCCAGAACCTCCTCGCCCGCCTGAAGCGCCCTCGTCCCCTGTGCAGTGAGCGACTGCTCCCACGTCTTGCAGGAAACAGGCCAATCAGCATCACGTTATTATATCATTCTGCATTTTCAACAACTTTTGATGATGTATAGCAGCGATTCCCAAACCTTTTTCCCACTCGAATCACTTGGACGTAAAATATTCACCATTTTAAGTAAATATTTTAATAATTTAACAACAAATTAGCATTTTTGTGGAAACATGACATGCAAGCGAACAGATAAAATATATAATCTTTTTTTAGTGTTTTTTTTTATTCAAATAATGTATACAGGCCAAAATTTTATTATTTATTATATTATATAATATTATAATATATTTAAATGAATGAAAGTAGATTTAGTTTTAAACAACAACCCTGGTTTTAGGTGAATTACTCTGAGATTAATATAAAAGTATATATAAATAAATAAATCATAAATAAATATAAATATAAATAATTTCAATAAAAACGTTTAATAGTTTTAGATAATAATAACCCTGGTTTTATGTGCATTACTCTTCACAATAAAAAAAAAAAAAAAAAAAAAAAAATTAAATATAAAAAAAATTTAATAAAAAAAAAACTTTTTTAGTGTTTTATTTTGATTAAAATAATGTATCCAGGCTAAAATTTTTATTTTTTTATTTTACTGTTACATCCGATTTCATTAATTATTAGCTAATTTGTGAAACCTCCCTGTACGCTTTGATTGGTGGACGTACCAGATTGAGGGCGGAGCTTGCGCTGTGATTGGCGGCGTGGGCCAGATCTCCCGCCATCTGAATATTCTCTCTGATGTTGCTGTTGGTCTGACTGACGCTGGTCGCGTTTACTGATTCAGATCTGACCTCGGATAGAGAACTGACCGCAAAAAGAAAGATATCGAGTTATTTACAATACCAACAATATATATGATACGTTCTGTGGGATTTTTAGTGTGACGCACCTGTTAAGGGCTTGTGCCTGTTTGCTGAGGGCTTGCGCGTGATCCTCAGCCCGGTACACCAGCTGTAGGGCATCTCTTTTGGTCAAATCCATCACTAAAGTGTCCACATGCTTCCTGAGATTCACACTCCAGCCTTCCAGATGGTTCTTCATCTCATCCAGAGTCTGGAACGACAAACGCATCATCTGAGATCACATTCACCGTGCCGTATGTGTGTCATAATCACATTCACCGTTCCGTATGTGGTGTGTCATAATCACATTCACCGTGCCGTATGTGTGTCATAATCACATTCACCGTGCCGTATGTGTGTCATAATCACATTCACCGTGCCGTATGTGTGTCATAATCACATTCACCGTTCCGTATGTGGTGTGTCATAATCACATTCACCGTGCCGTATGTGTGTCATAATCACATTCACCGTGCCGTATGTGTGTCATAATCACATTCACCGTTCCGTATGTGGTGTGTCATAATCACATTCACCGTTCCGTATGTGTGTCATAATCACATTCACCGTGCCGTATGTGTGTCATAATCACATTCACCGTGCCGTATGTGTGTCATAATCACATTCACCGTGCCGTATGTGTGTCATAATCACATTCACCGTGCCGCGTATGTGGTGTGTCATAATCACATTCACCGTTCCGTATGTGTGTCATAATCACATTCACCGTGCCGTATGTGTGTCATAATCACATTCACCGTGCCGTATGTGTGTCATAATCACATTCACCGTGCCGTATGTGTGTCATAATCACATTCACCGTGCCGTATGTGTGTCATAATCACATTCACCGTTCCGTATGTGGTGTGTCATAATCACATTCACCGTTCCGTATGTGTGTCATAATCACATTCACCGTGCCGTATGTGTGTCATAATCACATTCACCGTGCCGTATGTGTGTCATAATCACATTCACCGTGCCGTATGTGTGTCATAATCACATTCACCGTTCCGTATGTGTGTCATAATCACATTCACCGTGCCGTATGTGTGTCATAATCACATTCACCGTGCCGTATGTGGTGTGTCATAATCACATTCACCGTGCCGTATGTGTGTCATAATCACATTCACCGTGCCGTATGTGTGTCATAATCACATTCACCGTTCCGTATGTGTGTCATAATCACATTCACCGTGCCGTATGTGGTGTGTCATAATCACATTCACCGTGCCGTATGTGTGTCATAATCACATTCACCGTGCCGTATGTGTGTCATAATCACATTCACCGTGCCTTATACGTGTTATAATCACATTCACCGTTCCGTATGTGGTGTGTCATAATCACATTCACCGTTCCGTATGTGGTGTGTCATAATCACATTCACCGTGCCGTATGTGTGTCATAATCACATTCACCGTTCCGTATGTGTGTCATAATCACATTCACCGTGCCGTATGTGTGTCATAATCACATTCACCGTGCCGTATGTGTGTCATAATCACATTCACCGTTCCGTATGTGTGTCATAATCACATTCACCGTGCCGTATGTGTGTCATAATCACATTCACCGTGCCGTATGTGGTGTGTCATAATCACATTCACCGTTCCGTATGTGGTGTGTCATAATCACATTCACCGTGCCGTATGTGTGTCATAATCACATTCACCGTTCCGTATGTGTGTCATAATCACATTCACCGTTCCGTATGTGGTGTGTCATAATCACATTCACCGTGCCGTATGTGTGTCATAATCACATTCACCGTTCCGTATGTGTGTCATAATCACATTCACCGTTCCGTATGTGTGTCATAATCACATTCACCGTGCCGTATGTGTGTCATAATCACATTCACCGTTCCGTATGTGTGTCATAATCACATTCACCGTGCCGTATGTGTGTCATAATCACATTCACCGTTCCGTATGTGTGTCATAATCACATTCACCGTTCCGTATGTGTGTCATAATCACATTCACCGTGCCGTATGTGTGTCATAATCACATTCACCGTTCCGTATGTGGTGTGTCATAATCACATTCACCGTTCCGTATGTGTGTCATAATCACATTCACCGTGCCGTATGTGTGTCATAATCACATTCACCGTGCCGTATGTGTGTCATAATCACATTCACCGTTCCGTATGTGGTGTGTCATAATCACATTCACCGTTCCGTATGTGTGTCATAATCACATTCACCGTGCCGTATGTGTGTCATAATCACATTCACCGTGCCGTATGTGTGTCATAATCACATTCACCGTTCCGTATGTGGTGTGTCATAATCACATTCACCGTGCCGTATGTGTGTCATAATCACATTCACCGTGCCGTATGTGTGTCATAATCACATTCACCGTGCCGTATGTGTGTCATAATCACATTCACCGTGCCGTATGTGTGTTATAATCACATTCACCGTGCCGTATGTGTGTCATAATCACATTCACCGTGCCGTATGTGTGTCATAATCATGAGGTATAGAAACGTCACTTACATCCGTCCCGTTGTCCATGTTTTCTGCTATTTTGAGGGCATCAGTCAGCAGGTCTTGAGCTTCCTGTACTTGTGTTTCTACTTCCTGGTTCAGATTGTTGACATTGTTGCTGGAGATCTGGAGAAAGAGATTTTTTTAATGTCTCTCTGCTCATCAATTTGATCAAAACTAATATTATTGCACGTTTTCTATGTGAATATAAAGTAAAGTGTGACACTGAAGACTGGAGTAATGATGCTGAACATTCAGCTTTAATCACAGGAATAAATTACACTTTACTATATATTCACATAGAAAACAGAGGATTTACATTATAATAATATTTCACTGTTTTAACAGTATATCTGATCATATAAAGGCAGCCCTGGTGAGCAGGAGAGATGATTGTGTGTGTTTCTGCTGGAGACTCACCGTGAGCTGACTCCGGCTGATCATGATCTCCTCCGTCAAGCGTCGGCTCTGGTTAGTGAGGCTCTCGCTCGTGTTTATGATCTCCTGGATCTGCAGGATCTGATGCTCGAATCTTCTGAGTGTCGAGGAGACGTTCTCCAGTCTGAACTGGTTCTGTCCGAGCGGATGCTTAATCTCCTCCTGAACCCTCCGCAGAACAGACACTGCAGAGCTGAACACACACACACACACACACACACACACACACACTACTTTACAAACACTTACGGTAACACTTTATTCTGATGGTCCCTTTGGAACATTCTGTTGACTATAAGTAACTTTGAACTGCATGTCAACATGCTCTCATTAGTTAGAAAGTAGTCCGTTTCTTTAAAGAATCCACTTTTCCTATTATACTGATAATTATGAGATGTTCAGTTTTCAAAGATTCAAAGAGGCAGGATTTACAATCTGTGCAGATTAATTTAACACTACATTAGAAACGTTCCCGTAACACTGTACAATAAGGTTCATTAGTTAACATTAGTTTACTACCTTAGTTAACATGCACTAAGAATGAACAGCATTTATTAATCTTAGTTAATATTCATTTCAACATTTACTAATACTTTATCAAAATCAAAGGTTGTATTTGTTAGCATTAGTTAATGCACTGTGAGCTAACATGAACAAACAATGAACAGCTTAACATTAACAAAGATTAGAAGCTGATGTAACAAATGTATTGCTCATGTTAGTTCATGTTAGTAAACTAATGTTAACTAATGAACCTGATTGTAAAGTGTAACGGGAACGTTAGACGTACGTGTGTGTGCGCAGACGAGTGTGTGTGTGTGTGTGTGTGTGTCGTACCTGAGTTCGCGCAGCGCAGTCGCACTGCAGTGTGTCAGACTGAAGATCCTGATCTTCTCCAGCGTCGTGTTCATCTCCTCCATCAGGAACGTATCGTTCACTTCATCAAGATCATCGTCCGTCGTCACGTTCACAGCATGAACCTGCTCCGTCAGGCCTGGACCAATCACAGAGCAGCAGCGGTGAGCACAGCAGCCAATCACAGAGCAGCAGCGGTGAGCACAGCAGCCAATCACAGACCAGCAGCGATGAGCACAGCAGCCAATCACAGACCAGCAGCGGTGAGCACAGCAGCCAATCACAGACCAGCAGCGGTGAGCACAGCAGCCAATCACTGACCAGCAGCGGTGAGCACAGCAGCCAATCACAGACCAGCAGCGGTGAGCACAGCAGCCAATCACAGACCAGCAGCGGTGAGCACAGCAGCCAATCACAGACCAGCAGCAGTGAGCACAACAGCCAATCAAATCATGATCTTATCAACCAAGTAACTGAGCATCTAAAATAGATCTGTTTTTTATTTACATATTTAGATGGATTGAATCTGCCATTCTAATATTATTTGTGTACTATTATAATATTTATTAATATTTTGAATTATTATATACTTTCATTTTTATATTTTCATTTTTAAAGTTTGTTAAGTTTTATTTTATATGATTAAATTCAATTAATGAAAATGTTTTCTTTAAATACTTTTAGTTAATTATAACAATACTGGTTTTAGGTGCATTGCTCTGAGATTAATTTAAATAAAACAGAAATAAATAAATCATAAATAAATATATAAATAAATAATTTCTGCTTTATTTAAAAAAAAAATAAAAAAAAAATTATAGTTTTATTTTAGGTAATAATAACCCTGGTTTTAGGTGCATTACCCTACAAAATAAAATAAAATAACTGAGATCATCTTTCTTTGGTTACCGTGGACGGCAGAGTGAGTGTTTCTGATGAGCTCCAGCAACCGTTCGCCCAGCGTGAGCTTCTCCTCAGAGTTCAGCAGCACCGCTTCACTGCCGTCAAACACACTCTGGACCTGCACACACACACACACACACACACACTGAGCATCAGCATCAGTCTCCCGTCGCCATGGTTACCGTGAGGAGGGATGCGAGCGTACCTGTTGCTGCAGGTCAGTGATGTCATCGCTCAGGTGTCTCAAGCTCCGCTCTCCTGCGGTCAGGTGATAATCTGGGCTCTGATCCCACGACATCAAACTCTGGAAATGAGGTTTACATATGAAGTATTCATGCATGCAGTGTTACATGAGGGATGGTTTATGCAGGCTGGGTCACGTGACTGACCTTGACCTCTCGGGTCTGGTTCTCGAGGGTCATGAGCTGGCTGTAGGGGGCGATGATGACACCCGACAGGTTTAGAGACGCGACTGACCCATCTATAGAGTCCAGATCGTCCAACAGCAGTCCTGTGCATCCGTCATCACACGCTGAAGAGACACGAGCTGGTCATCACACTGACACACTCAACATACACACTCAACTCAACACTGAACTCAACTGAGCTGAATCAACACTGAACTGATCTGAATCAACACTGAGCTGAATCAACACTGAACTGATCTGAATCAAGACTGAACTCAACTGAGCTGAGCTGAATCAACACTGAACTCAACTGAGCTGAATCAACACTGAACTGATCTGAATCAACACTGAGCTGAATCAACACTGAACTGATCTGAATCAACACTGAGCTGAATCAACACTGAACTGATCTGAATCAACACTGAGCTGAATCAACACTGAACTGAATCAACACTGAACTGAATCAACACTGAACTGATCTGAATCAACACTGAGCTGAATCAACACTGAACTGAATCAACACTGAGCTGAATCAACACTGAACTGATCTGAATCAACACTGAGCTGAATCAACACTGAACTGATCTGAATCAACACTGAGCTGAATCAACACTGAACTGATCTGAATCAACACTGAGCTGAATCAACACTGAACTGAATCAACACTGAGCTGAATCAACACTGAACTGAATTAACACTGAACTCAACTGAGCTGAATCAACACTGAACTGAATCAACACTGAACTCAACTGAGCTGAATCAACACTGAACTGAATCAACGCTGAACTCAACTGAGCTGAATCAACACTGAGCTGAATCATTACTGAACTGATCTGAATCAACACTGAACTGAATCATTACTGAACTGATCTGAATCAACACTGAACTGAATCAACACTGAACTCAACTGAGCTGAATCAACACTGAACTGATCTGAATCAACACTGAGCTGAATCAACACTGAACTGAATCAACACTGAACTGATCTGAATCAACACTGAATTGAATCAACACTGAACTCAACTGAGCTGAATCAACACTGAACTGATCTGAATCAACACTGAGCTGAATCAACACTGAACTGAATCAACACTGAACTCAACTGAGCTGAATCAACACTGAACTGAATCAACACTGAACTCAACTGAGCTGAATCAACACTGAACTGAATCAACGCTGAACTCAACTGAGCTGAATCAACACTGAGCTGAATCAACGCTAAACTCAACTGAGCTGAATCAACACTGAACTGATCTGAATCAACACTGAGCTGAATCAACACTGAACTGAATCAACACTGAACTCAACTGAGCTGAATCAACACTGAACTGAATCAACACTGAACTCAACTGAGCTGAATCAACACTGAACTGAATCAACGCTGAACTCAACTGAGCTGAATCAACACTGAACTGAATCAACGCTAAACTCAACTGATCTGAATCAACACTGAACTGAATCAACACTGAACTCAACTGAGCTGAATCAACACTGAACTGATCTGAATCAACACTGAGCTGAATCAACACTGAACTGAATCAACACTGAACTGATCTGAATCAACACTGAATTGAATCAACACTGAACTCAACTGAGCTGAATCAACACTGAACTGATCTGAATCAACACTGAGCTGAATCAACACTGAGCTGAATCAACACTGAACTGAATCAACACTGAACTCAACTGAGCTGAATCAACACTGAACTGAATCAACGCTGAACTCAACTGAGCTGAATCAACACTGAACTGATCTGAATCAACACTGAGCTGAATCAACACTGAACTGATCTGAATCAACACTGAGCTGAATCAACACTGAACTGAATCAACACTGAACTCAACTGAGCTGAATCAACACTGAACTGAATCAACTCTGAACTCAACTGAGCTGAATCAACACTGAACTGAATCAACACTGAACTCAACTGAGCTGAATCAACACTGAACTGATCTGAATCAACACTGAGCTGAATCAACACTGAACTGATCTGAATCAACACTGAACTGAATCAACACTGAACTCAACTGAGCTGAATCAACACTGAACTGATCTGAATCAACACTGAACTGAATCAACACTGAACTCAACTGAGCTGAATCAACACTGAACTGATCTGAATCAACACTGAACTGATCTGAATCAACACGGAGCTGAATCAACACTGAACTGAATCAACTCTGAACTGAATTGAATAATTGATAAAGTTCGACATGGTTATTTTCCCGTTTATCACGGTGAAGCTGCATTGACACCATCTGTAGAAGTAACGCAGACTTACACACACACTGCTCGCTGACCAGCACGTGTCTCTCCTCACACTGGTCACACAGATGACCTCTGACCCCTGGCTTGCACTCGCACCGGCCCGTGCGTCCGTCACACACACCGTGCACCGACCCGGTCCCGTTACACCGACACACCTGACACCGGCCGCCCGGCTCCGACGGGTCGCCATGGTAACCTACCGAACACCTGAGACGCGGAGAGAGCGTTAGCAACGGTTGGGGATCGTTTGAGTTTTAACGATTCCGATTTCGACTGCTTATCGATTCCGATTCTGAATTCAGTTCCTAATTTCGATTCCAAAAAGGCACACAAATCAACTGGCTAAAGAACACTTACACAAGGAGTGTTTGCCTGAGGTTTAAAAATACCATAGAAGAACAACTAATATAAACTTTAAACATTATGAAAGACAAGTAAACACTCAGTAATGAAAAAATAACAAATAAAGCAAATAGATGCAACTAAACAAAGACAGGATTGAAAGAAACAGTGTTTTAAGATTTTCAGATTTTCAGGTTCAGAAACTGTAATCAAATGTACAACAAGACTGCAGTTTATAAATAAAATATACATTATAAATATTAGGGGTGCAACGGTACAGATAGCCCACGGTACGATCCGTACCTCGGTTTTTGGGCCACGGTCTTGGTTCGGTTTCGGTACATGTTTTGTGCAGAAAGAGACGGCTATTTCATCCCAAAAATATGTTTTATTTTTCTTATGAGCATAAACAGAATATCACAGTAGGAAGAACATCAATGTATGGAATAAATTAACATGAAATACAAAATGTAAACAAACAAACTTCAAAATATTCAAGTGGATCCCAATTCCAAACCTTGATAACTGGTATATGAAGTGATCAATGTGAAAGAAAAAGTGCACTTTTACCTTTAACAAACATAAATTAGCTTGTGCTTTGAATAAAAAAAAAGCAGAGCAAAATAATATAATAAAAAAAATACTGCATTCAGGATACAAAGTGCAATGTTATTTACTCATCCACTATTGAGAGATTCTTGTGCAAAAAGATGAGTCTATCAACACTGTCTGGTGCAAGGCGAGACCGGTTGGCACTAACGATGTCCCCAGCAGTGGAGAAAATTCTCAACTTTTCAGAATGCCGCAAGAGCACCGTAGGTCACGTGACAAGAACCAACCAGAGCGCAGCTGATGGTTGCTTTAGCAACGACAGACGCCTCCGGAGCGCAACCGCCCAAGCGCTTTGGAAAAAGGAGAACGCGGCGCGCCTAGCGTTTTCTGCGCGTTTTTAGGCGCGATATGTGAACGGCGCCTAAAGCAAAAACTAAAAGGATCAGCGCGAACTCAATGGCAAAACCGAAGTCCCGCGGGACACGAGAGTAGATTGTCCCGTGCAGGACTGACCGAACGGTCCGGGATTTTACCGTGTACCGTTGCATCCCTAATAAATATAGTTACAAAAGTTATTCAGTGAAGAACGAGTGAATTTTCTCTGTCTTCTGTTGTTTGATTATTGTTATTGTAGAGCAGGAATATTAATTATATTAAGAATATTAGGCTGCTGTCACTTTAAGAGCTGCACAGATCCAATATCCTGATACACATGAGAACAGAAAACAGAGTCTCTCGCGCTTCAATGGTTTAAAGTCAAATTGAAATACACACAGAGGTATTGATAAGATTCCCAACCCTAGCGTTAGCGTACAAGTGTTTGTGTGTGTGTGTGTGTGTGCCGTAACGTCACATGACCTCACCTCTCACAGTAGCGGCCCTCGTATCCCTCCTCACAGTGGTCGCAGCGGAAATCTCCAGCGCCCTCTAACACACACGTCACGCTGAAGCTAAACACACAAAACACACACGTCACGCTGAAGCTAAACACACAAAACACACACGTCACGCTGAAGCTAAACACGCAAAACACACACGTCACGCTGAAGCTAAACACAAAACACACACGTCACGCTGAAGCTAAACACAAAACACACACGTCACGCTGAAGCTAAACACACGCAAAACACACACGTCACGCTGAAGCTAAACACACGCAAAACACACACGTCACGCTGAAGCTAAACACACACGTCACGCTGAAGCTAAACACACGCAAAACACACGTCACGCTGAAGCTAAACACACGCATAACACACACGTCACGCTGAAGCTAAACACACACGTCACGCTGAAGCTAAACACACGCAAAACACACACGTCACGCTGAAGCTAAACACGCAAAACACACACGTCACGCTGAAGCTAAACACGCAAAACACACACGTCACGCTGAAGCTAAACACACGCAAAACACACACGTCACGCTGAAGCTAAACACAAAACACACACGTCACGCTGAAGCTAAACACAAAACACACACGTCACGCTGAAGCTAAACACACCCAACACACACATCACGCTGAAGCTAAACACACAAAACACACACGTCACGCTGAAGCTAAACACGCAAAACACACACGTCACGCTGAAGCTAAACACGCAAAACACACACGTCACGCTGAAGCTAAACACGCAAAACACACACGTCACGCTGAAGCTAAACACGCAAAACACACACGTCACGCTGAAGCTAAACACACACGTCACGCTGAAGCTAAACACACGCAAAACACACGTCACGCTGAAGCTAAACACACGCATAACACACACGTCACGCTGAAGCTAAACACACACGTCACGCTGAAGCTAAACACACGCAAAACACACACGTCACGCTGAAGCTAAACACACAAAACACACACGTCACGCTGAAGCTAAACACACACGTCACGCTGAAGCTAAACACACACAAAACACACACGTCACGCTGAAGCTAAACACACACGTCACACTGAAGCTAAACACACATCACGCTGAAGCTAAACACACGCAAAACATCAGCACACGCATGCAGCCGACAACCTGCCGAAATAAAAGCTTAATGGTTTAACACAGTGGTTCTCAAAGTGTGGGGCAGAAATCAGCAGAAAAAGAAAAAAACGCTGTTGCAACCTTTATATACTGTCTATGGTTGCGACTGCGTTCAATTGCGTGACTAGCGGTTAGCGCTCTTCCTTTATATAGCGCCATCGAATGGCAATCACACTGAATCGTTCTTCTTCAGACTCGTTCTTCTTGTCACCGCTGGAACAAGCAGCTCTTCAGTGAATCACAAGTGTGTTACTGATGTGATGACTCCGCTGATGTGTGTGTGTGTGTGTGTGTGTCCCCGTGAGAAGACCAATCAGAAGCTGAGCTTGTGAGGCGCTGTCAAAACCTAGTGTATATTTGCGCTTTTATATATTGTTCATCAAAGCATCACTGAAATGTTTACATGTTTTTGTGTATTTAAAGGAGAACTTGGTAACTTTTTTAACTTAATAAAACTGTCTAGAAATCATTTGGATGGTTAAACAACCTGTTCTGGTGATATTGGTGACTTTCCCAGCTCCCCCCAGCGTTCCCAGGCGGAAAACCAACCTTGCAACTTGCGCACTGCCGTCCCGGCAAAGTGAAATTGGAAGTCTCGTGAGAACCGAGAACGAGAAGAGAACGAGCGCGAAACACAAATTGCTTTACGGCAATTCGACATAAACACACACGCATGTATGATGTATTACCAGATTACCCACCTCGGTAGACATAGCTCCACACGATACAGTTGGCTTGCTCCGATCAAAACAAACGCACATGAGCAGCGGTAGAGAGGGGGAGGAGGCCGCCGCAAGTGAGTTTTTTACGACTGTGTTGTGAAATATACGCCCCCCCACAGCTGTAGGGGGAGCTCGTGGGGAAAACATGCGACAACAAAAGGGAAAATCAGCGAAGAAGTGACTAGAGTTCGCTAGAGTTACAGAGTTCTCCTTTAAATTAAAAGTAAAGTTCTGTATTATTATTCTCTCTTATTGCAGGTGTTTTTCATTGCACGTTTTTAAAGGTTTAATGGGGCCGTGACGAAAAACATTTGAGAACCACTGGTTTCCCATGACCTCCACACAGCCGTAGTGTCATGTGACCTCACCTTTGACCCCGCAGTGGACAGGCACACAGCGAGCAGTCGCTGACCGAGCCCCGAACCTTCCCATAATGCCCTGCGGCGCACAGGTGACAGTGCTCTCCTGCGGTGTTGTGCTGGCACCCCTGAACACACGGTTCATTAAGCATCAGAGTGTGCCTTTATTATCAGTCTGATGTGGATAAAGCGGGTTTATCGATCTGGATTTGCTCACCATGCATTGGCCCGTCTCCAGGTCACATGACACACTGTGGTTGTTGCACCGGCACGGGACGCAGGGCCGGATGAGCGGCCGGTTTCGGCCCTTCATGTTGAGCTCAGACACGGCCTGCCGGTAATAACCCGGAGAACACTCCTGCAACACAGCATTCAATCCAGTTTCACTTCACATTAGTGTAGCGCTTTACACAACACACATCATCTCAAAGCAGAGTCCACATTACAGTTTACAGTGTTATCAGAGGAGACTGTCTAAGTTATGTATTTCAGAAATGTACATATACTAAACCACAGTTAGCGAGATAGGTATTAAGTTAAACACCAGAACTGAACCGTAAGGGATGTGGAAGAGTCTCAGTCGAGCAACAGGAACATATGGCCCGTTCACACCCATAACCATAACTATATCACATCACTGTTTATTATAAGCGCTGCAGTTCGAGCTCTTCCACAGGATGGATTCTGATTGGCTGTCGATGTTTTTATCGTTCATCAGCGGGAAAATCCTCCTGAAAGCGATTCCAACAATTTCTCTGTTGCTATAATTGTAGTTGTGGACATAAAATTATATTTAGATTATTTAGAACTACATCATTATCGTTGTAGTTATCGTCCTTGGTGTGAACCGGCCTTTATTTATTTAATTTATATTTTATATATTATATTGTCTTAAATTATATAATCAATTATTAATTTTATATTATTTATATATTTTTTGTATTTTAAATTATCTTATAATATAAGACAATATAATATATAAAATGTAAATGGCATATAAATCATATAAAATTAATAATATAATAATATACTATCAATTACAATTTACATACAATTTTATTTTATTTGTATATATTGTCTAATATTAATAAAGATTTTTTGATTACTAATTTGTTTTTATTATTTGTTTTTTGTATATCATATTGTCTTATTATATAATATAAAATAATATAATACAATATAATGTATAAAATCTAAGTAACATAAAACTAATAATGCACTATTAATTATATATTATTTATATATATTACATTGTCTTATTATATATATATATATATATATATAATATTTTATATTGATATTTAGAATTTTGTATAATAAAAGACAAGATAATGTATAAAAAATAAATAGAATAAATATAAAATAATATACTATTAACTTTTAATTATATATTATATTGTCATATTTTTAAATATTAATTTTATATTGATATTTCAAAATGTGTTTATTATATTATAAAAAGTATAATATAATAAGTTTCTAAGTTTCTAAATTCAGATGAAGGACAGGAACTATTATACATATTTCCAGATGTATTATGAGTGACAGAAGACTTGAGGGTTTGTGGCCGATGACCGTGAGTGTTTTCCCGGACCTGACACGAGAGTCCAGCGTATCCCAGAGGACACTCGCACGCCTCCACCAGTCGAGCCACTTCTCCTTCTGTTCCCTCGGGAACATCCTCCGCATCCAGAGACACTTCCATCGAGATATTAGAGATCCTGGAGAGAGAAACACAGATTAGAGAAACACGGACTCTTACTGGGAGTGATTCATCATCAGGGATGTTATTCTGAGGGAACATCTTAGTGTAGTTGCTCCAACTATTCTCATCCTTCCCTCGGGTCATTTTGACCCGGAAAATATTTTTAAAAATGTGTAAATAATTGAGTGTTGATCGGAGGGGTTCAAGACCCCAGGACTTCTGTCGCACTTGAACCACAAATACAAACAAAACATTTTTATGGATTCAAGGAGTTTTGTGGTTGAAATTTAAAAAAAAGTAATAAATCCTAAAAATAAAGCAATGCATGGAATGTGAGGAATGCTTCAGTTCACATAGAAAAACCTAAAAATGTTCAAAATTCGAACTAAAAATGCTAAAACTTTACCAAAAACTGATTTTATATTGTCTACATGTGTATTTGAATGCACACTGAAGGGAACTGACTTTAGGACCCAGAGGAACAGCTCATTTACTCCATATAGAGCTATAAGGCCATCTAGAGTCATGAAATATCATCTTATAATATTTATTTTTCACCAGAGGTCGACAAAGACACCCGATGTAAGATATGTAGAGCTGAATTAAAAGGGTTATGCATGAAATTGTGAGTTATTTTGAATTTAAGTTGAAAGAATCTGAGGAATGTGCTTAAATAATTTTTTATTTATTGATCAAATCTAGTAATTTAAAGCTAAATAAAATAAAAAATAACAAAAACATATATATATATATATTTTTTATATTATCAAAATGAAATAAAATAAGATTTATGGACAAAAACAAATTTAGTGTAATTTTAAGGCTTGGGGTCCACACACACACACACACGCACGCACGCACGCACGCACACACACACACACTGACCGACTCTGCTGCAGTCCTGAGCCGTACGAGGCTTTGATGATGATGTACTCCACGTTACTCAGCACAGACAGGAAGTCGGCGTGGCTCACGGCTTCATCCGACACTGAGTTGAAGTACTTCCACTTGTGCTGCACACAAACAGGAGAAGCTGTATCATATACCTGGATATTTATGAGCAATATCACACTCATAGCCATGAGAAATACCTCTATATCAGACGGACTGCAACTTTAATTTTGTGTGAAAAGATTGTTTTATCAATAAAATTAAAAATACATTTTCCATATATATTTTCAAGCACTTCTTCATAAAAACAGCTGTTTTCAATGGTTTTCCAGGACTATTCACTTACTTCAATAATTGATACAAGATACTTTAAAGTACCTTAAAGGTGCAGTGTGTAATATTTAGGAGGATCTGTTGACAGAAATGCAATATCATATTCATAACTGTGTTTTCAGTGGTGTATAAAGACCTTACATAATGAAGCGTTATGTGTTTATTAGCTTAGAATGAGTCATTTCTCTCTACACACACCGCGGGTCCGCTTACATCGATGTGTTTCTACGGTGGCCCTGAACGGACAAACGCGTGTCGTCACTATGTTGTTCTTCATGTAAAGAAGCTTCAGCTAAAGTCAGCGAATAAACACTGACACAATGATGAACAATAATATTCGCAATAAAATATCGTTTTACTGAATAATTATGTAAACATAATTTCTAAATGTATCTTTGTAAAGAAACCTCATTGTTAACTGGCGACTCTCTGCTGTCTCAGACGACGACATCACTTCCTGTTGGCCACCGTAACTTCTGTTGGGTGCAATTCACAACCTCACCACTAGATGCCGCTAAAACGTACACACTGCACCTTTAAGCACCTTTACGAACCCTGGTGAGAGAGCGCTGGCTCTATGACACAAGCGCGGTCCTGAAGTCATGTGATCAGACTCACCTCGGTCAGAGGAACTTCTTGTTCAGTGCGAACACCGTTTAGCGGCGCGGGAGCGTCGGTGTAGATGACTAGCTTGCGCAGGTGTCCGCCCCTCATCAGAACCTGAGGCTCGTGATTGGCCAGTCCGACGCCATCGAGAGCGAAGAATGCGATGGTGAAGGAGAGTCTTCCTCCGTACGACAGCAGCTGTGAGACACGAGGAGACATCTCATTCACACATGATCAGCAACACATCAGCTCACATGAGTAAACAATGAAAAATACTTAATCCTAGTTCATTTCAACACTTACTAATGCATTATTAAAATCAAAAGTTGTACCTAATAAATACTGTGACAAATGTATTGCATACATGGTATGCTAAGTATCCATGCGGTTTATATTTTGTTACTGTGATATTTCTGTGGGAATTGTACCTCAATACCGCAACTCATTATCGTTGTACTTCAGTGGGGTTTGTACCTTGTTACCGTAGTATTTCACTGTGGTTAATACCTCATTACCATGGTATTTCAGTGGGATTTGTACCTTGTTACTGTGGTATTTCTGACGGGTTTGCACCTCATTACCGCAACTCATTACCGTAGTATTTCAGTGGGTTTTGTACCTTGTTACCGTGGTATTTCTGTGTGGTTTGTACCTTGTTACCGTGGTATTTCTGCGTGGTTTGTACCTTGTTACCGTGGTATTTCTGTGTGGTTTGTACTGAAGGGTTACAAATTTAAGAATCTATTTCAGATATGCTTACTTACATAACATCACGGTGAAGAATACTGATTTTAGCTTTTAAGGTTAAGATGTCAGCAAAGTTGCAATCTCTATTGTGTTTTAAATGAGTCAGATCACTGAGATTCTCACCTTTCAGCCTAGATGTTGAATCGTTAGGTTGATTGGATTAGCTGTAGGGGAGACTTTCACCTTTTGTCTTTAAAGGCTCTGGGATGGCCCTTGGAACCGGAGCTCCTGGCCAGTATCAGCATTTGAATAGGTATGCTGATTAAATTGAGACTGCCGGTCTGGGGCGGGTTCCTTAACCTGTATACTCATTTACATGCTTTCTTTGAATTTGTCTCCACCTTCAAAAGTCCCTCCTCCTAAAATGCCTATAAGATACCATGTAAAGTTCCCTTAGTTAGATTTTGTTGGACGAACCGCAGCCGCGCTCAAATAAAGAAACTCTTCTGTTTGAACGTGATCCCAACGTCTCCTGGTCTGCTTTGAAGAAAGAAAAAACTTTCCAACAGATGGTGCCGTGTGACCCGGATGGAGAAACTGAAACTCAACAAAGAACTTCAAGCTCAAAGATCTGAATCTTGAAACTTCAAGCTCAACAAAGATCTGACAAAGATTGCCAGACTGAATCTTTCCAGCTTCCTCCAGATTGAAAACTTCAAGCTCCAAAAAGATCTCAAAGCCTGACTGAGTTCCAGACTGAATCTTGAAACTTCAAGCTCAAAGATCTCAACAAAGCTGACTGAGTTCCAGACGAATGTTTTCTGTACAACCAACGATTCGGTGAGTTACACTCTATTCAAAGAACCGATGCAGACCAGTAAAAAATTGGTTTTCCTCTGCGCCGACAGAAAAGAAGTTAACAAACAGCTGCAGGGTTTTGTTAACTAAGTTATCCTCTAAAGTTGTCTTTTAGAGATGAAATTTATCCTCTGTTCTTGTCAGGCAGGGAAGTTTTAGCGTAAAAGTGCTAGTAATTTGTGTTATTGCTCTGGGCAAGGAAGGTTAACAATAGTTGATCTGTGTTAACGTGTACCCTCTGTTGATCAGAGAAGTTTAGTGTTTGTTTGTGTGGTAACATAGAAATTCACAAAATGTTTAGGAGAAGTACTAGACTGATTACAGATAGTGAATTCAAGTCTTTGTTATCAGAGCACATGGACTCCATCGTGACTGAGCCAGTCAGATTGAATTTAACAAAGAAATTTGGCATTGATCCAGACAAAGTATGGTCAATTGAAGATTGTAAGAAATTATTGGGTGCATGTATCAGGAAGAAAAATGTGAAAGGTATTATCTTTTGTCACAGAGAATTTAGCTTATCCATTGCACAAGAACAAGCGCAGTGTATTGCTAAGTTAAAAGAACAGATCAAACAATTGCAGACTCAGGTGTCCTGTCTCAAGACAAACGTGGGCCATAACAAAGCCTCAACCAAATGTGACTCAGAAAACCAACAGTCAGATGAAAGCTATCCTGATTTACAGTCTTTTGATAGAATAGAGGACAATGTCAATGCAGATGTAAATGCAGTTGAAGTGTGCGGAGCTAGACAAAAGGCTCAGAGTAGGGGAAAAGAGGTTGATGCACCAGTTCCATCTGCAACCCCAATACAAGCAGTCAACACAGCTTTAGGTCCTAAGGATCTAGAGAGACTCTACCAGAGTTTACCCTCAGCACGCAAAAATTTTTCTGAATTTAGAAAAGCATTGATCAGTAAAATGTGTCTTTACGACACGTCGTTGCCGGAAGTCACACAGCTGATGTCACAAATTCTAACTGAATCTGAATTCAACAGTTTTGAGTCTGCTGTTACTTCCGAACTGCAACATGCCAGTAAAGGCGATTTGAGAGAAGGTGTTTTGAAAATCCTAAAGAATATCTTAGGACCCAAAATCGATTGGTCGAAAATTACCAATTGTGTACAGAAGAAGGGTGAAACTGTTTGTGAGTACACAGAAAGATTTTGCCAGACCGCTGCCGCTTACAGCGGAATTGCTGACACGTCAGAGAAGGTGTTAGGTGATAATGGTCCCCTAGTTCGCGCATGGTTTCAGGGTCTTCTGTCAGAACATAAAAATGCATTGCCTTACTTAGAATTAACATGGTCCAGTAGAACTTTGCAAAACAACTTGGACAGTTTAGCTACTTGGGAAAGAGACTCTGATGTCAAGGCAAGAGTAAAAATTGCAGCAGCATCCTTTAAGGTCAATTCTGAGAAACAGAAACGCAAATGTCCTAGAGAAGCCAGTTGTTCTTACTGTGGCAAGCACGGACATTTTGGAAAAGAATGTAGAAAAAACAAAAATAACTTAAGACAAGTTAACAATGTTATGCAGCTTTTACTACATTTGTTTGCTACTTTGAAGCAACCCCTCCCCTCGTCATTGGACTCGTGGGTAAGCTTTTTGAGGTGTTAACCATTTGGGCTGTGATTGCTTAATCTCCCCAGTAACTTACAACAAAGATGAAAGACTTATTGACTGTCACAGCCTTTGTTTGGGGGACATTCAGTATACTCACAGCTTTAAATGTTATACTGCAGAACATTACAATCAGACACCATCCTCTGTTATGATGCCTACTAGGACTGATGTTTCACTGGAGAATGGAAATGTGCCAAATTTCTCACACACTGTACAGTGTGCACACAACAGGGACAGAATAGGACACACAGACCAGTGCGGAGCCCAGGGAAGAACCGAAGTGCAACAGGCATCGGGGGCAAAACCTTGTGGTGAAGATTTCCTCATTCCCCCTCTTATCCCCACCTCACTGGTCCATAGGTGTCAAATCAATTAAGAAATAGGGAAAGAATGAAACAACAACAGCAGACTCTAAAAACCACACAACCCTAGTGTTTGAAGAAATACTGCTCTGTTTTCTTTCTTCCTCTGTGCAGATACCACTTGATGGCTGGTTCCGAGATCCATATGCAACGACCGTCTCACCTGCATATGAAGCCACAACCTCAAGACGACAACTGCTGAAAGAACTATCCCAAAAGAAAAAGAAAAAAAATACACAACGCAGAGACCTATGGGAACTTCAGTCATCCATCAGAGAACTTGAACAAACTACAACAAGACATTCTTGATCTTTCAACAAAACTACACCAGATGACTGAAGACAATTATTCATGGTTTGGACACTTGATTGGTAAACCCTGGCTGTGGATTAAAGAAATAGCAATTCTGCTGTTGTTTCTCCTACTGGCGTTCTACGTATGCGTCCACAGTATCAAGTGTTTCATTCAACAAATGACTCATGCCTCACATAAGAAAATGACTGGTCCAACCATAAAAGAATATTACCCGTAAGAACTTCACGGACCCTAATTGCATGTTTGGTTCTGTGTCACCATGCAATTACAGAAAATCAACACAGAACATGCTATGTGCCTGTAACGATCACAAGTTACAAGAATGAACTTTTAAGTGTCTAAATTTGTATTTTGTGAGAGTTATTAGAACTCTCAAAGGGGGAAATGTTGTATTACAAATTTATTAAATGTTTAATTTAGGTTTCAACATTAAAAGTTAAGACTTTGATTTTAGTAGGGTCAGTTTCTATCTAAAGACTCCGGCCAGTTCTGTTTTCTCTATTGTATTTTAAATGAGTCAGATCACTGAGATTCTCACCTTTCAGCCTAGACGTTGAATCGTTAGGTTGATTGGCTCAGCTGTAGGGGAGACTTTCACCTTTTGTCTTTAATGGCTCTGGGATGGCCCTTGGAACCGGAGTTCCTGGCCAGTATCAGCATTTGAATAGTTATGCTGATTCAATTGGACTGGTAGTGCTCTCAGAGTAGGGTGTGTTCCTACTTCATTTGCATGCTTTGTTCAGAGTCTCCACCTCTATGTAATCCCTCCCCCTTGGAATGTATATAACTACAATGCATACTGTATTAGTTTTTAGACTTTTGAAGAACTGCAGCCACGTCAACGCGAAGTCCTCTATAAAGAAATAACTTCTTGAACGTGATCCCAAAAGTCTCCTGGTCTTCGATTCTGAGTTTACAACAGTACCTTGTTACCGTGGTATTTCTGTGTGGTTTGTACCTTGTTACACTTGTATTTCTGACAGATTTGTACCTCATTACCGTAGTATTTCTGTGGGGTTTGTACCTCATTACCGTAGTATTTCTGTGGGGTTTGTACCTCATTACCGTAGTATTTCTGTACCGTAGTATTTCTGTAGGGTTTGTACCTGATTACCGTAGTATTTCTGTGTGGTTTGTACCTCATTACCGTAGTATTTCTGTGTGGTTTGTACCTCATTACCGTATTACCGTAGTATTTCTGTGGGGTTTGTACCTCATTACCGTAGTATTTCTGTGGGTTTTGTACCTTGTTACACTTGTATTTCTGACAGCTTTGTACCTCATTACCGTAGTATTTCTGTGGGGTTTGTACCTTGTTACTGTGGTATTTCTGTGGGGTTTGTACCTCATTACCGTAGTATTTCTGTGGCGTTTGTACCTTGTTACCGTAGTATTTCTGTGGGGTTTGTACCTCATTACCGCAACTCATTATCGTTGTACTTCAGTGGGGTTTGTACCTGGTTACCGTGGTATTTCAGTGGGGTTTGTACCTTGTTACCGTGGTATTAGGGTTAGTACCTCATTACCGCAGCTCATTATCATAGTATTTCTATGTGGTTTGTACCTTGTTACCGTGGTATTTCTGCGGGAGTCTCCAGTAATAGGGTCCGGTGAGGACCGACTGACTGTGAAGGTGAGCCGCGTCCAACATCATCTCTTGATGTGAGTAATAAACGCCCTCTAGCGTCCCCTGCTGGTCGCTCTGAGACACGACACGCAGCAGCGGCGGAGCAGAACCCAGCGTCAAC
>NC_138735.1:34189256-34199256 GCF_965113295.1 Leuciscus leuciscus
GTGCAGCGGGTCAGAACACCAAACACACCGTTACAGTCAGGAGTGCAGCGGGTCAGAACACCAAACACACCGGCACCGTTACAGTCAGGAGTGCAGCGGGTCAGAACACCAAACACACCGTTACAGTCAGGAGTGCAGCGGGTCAGAACACCAAACACACCGGCACCGTTACAGTCAGGAGTGCAGCGGGTCAGAACACCAAACACACCGGCACCGTTACAGTCAGGAGTGCAGCGGGTCAGAACACCAAACACACCGGCACCGTTACAGTCAGGAGTGCAGCGGGTCAGAACACCAAACACACCGGCACCGCTACAGTCAGGAGTGCAGCGGGTCAGAACACCAAACACACCGGCACCGCTACAGTCAGGAGTGCAGCGGGTCAGAACACCAAACACACCGGCACCGTTACAGTCAGGAGTGCAGCGGGTCAGAACACCAAACACACCGGCACCGTTACAGTCAGGAGTGCAGCGGGTCAGAACACCAAACACACCGTTACAGTCAGGAGTGCAGCGGGTCAGAACACCAAACACACCGGCACCGTTACAGTCAGGAGTGCAGCGGGTCAGAACACCAAACACACCGGCACCGTTACAGTCAGGAGTGCAGCGGGTCAGAACACCAAACACACCGGCACCGCTACAGTCAGGAGTGCAGCGGGTCAGAACACCAAACACACCGGCACCGCTACAGTCAGGAGTGCAGCGGGTCAGAACACCAAACACACCGGCACCGCTACAGTCAGGAGTGCAGCGGGTCAGAACACCAAACACACCGGCACCGCTACAGTCAGGAGTGCAGCGGGTCAGAACACCAAACACACCGGCACCGTTACAGTCAGGAGTGCAGCGGGTCAGAACCCCAAACACACCGGCACCGTTACAGTCAGGAGTGCAGCGGGTCAGAACCCCAAACACACCGGCGCCGTTACAGTCAGGAGTGCAGCGGGTCAGAACACCAAACACACCGGCGCCGTTACAGTCAGGAGTGCAGCGGGTCAGAACACCAAACACACCGTTACAGTCAGGAGTGCAGCGGGTCAGAACACCAAACACACCGGCACCGTTACAGTCAGGAGTGCAGCGGGTCAGAACACCAAACACACCGGCACCGTTACAGTCAGGAGTGCAGCGGGTCAGAACACCAAACACACCGGCACCGCTACAGTCAGGAGTGCAGCGGGTCAGAACACCAAACACACCGGCACCGCTACAGTCAGGAGTGCAGCGGGTCAGAACACCAAACACACCGGCACCGCTACAGTCAGGAGTGCAGCGGGTCAGAACACCAAACACACCGGCACCGCTACAGTCAGGAGTGCAGCGGGTCAGAACACCAAACACACCGGCACCGTTACAGTCAGGAGTGCAGCGGGTCAGAACCCCAAACACACCGGCACCGTTACAGTCAGGAGTGCAGCGGGTCAGAACCCCAAACACACCGGCGCCGTTACAGTCAGGAGTGCAGCGGGTCAGAACACCAAACACACCGGCGCCGTTACAGTCAGGAGTGCAGCGGGTCAGAACACCAAACACACCGGCACCGTTACAGTCAGGAGTGCAGCGGGTCAGAACACCAAACACACCGGCACCGTTACAGTCAGGATCTACTTTGTTTATGCAGCTGTCGTGTTAATAAAAAAAATAAAAAAATAAAAGAGTACACCTACCAGACACTCTCCGTTGATGTCGCACTCGCTCGCGTGATCGTTACACTCACACTGAAGACAGTTTCCTCCGAACAGAATCCCACCGACCCGATAAAACCCGGGAATACAGTACTGGAGACACACACACACACACACACACTGCTGGGTGAGAAACCGGCTGATATGTGCATGTTCAGCTCATGTGGAAGCGCATGTGTTCCTCACCTCACAGGAAGAGCCGGAATATCCCCATGGACACTCGCACTGCTCCACATCCAGAGGGAGTTTAGCCGGACCGGAGTGTGTGTCTGCAACTCCCAAAGACACGCCACTCAACCTGCCGAACACAAACATCTTCACACGTTCACAATGAATAATAAACGATTCAATAAAACAATATATATAGAGATTTTTTAAATGTATTATTTTTTAGGTTTATTTTGTTTTGTTTATTTCCGCTTGTTTGTGTTCTAACCGTAGCGTTCCCTCAGCGCTGGCCTCCAGCTGAGCTCGAACCCGTAGCGTAGCGAGGTCCACTAGCAGCGTCATCAGCTCGTCTCTCTGAACGCTCCTGCCGCTGTGAGCGTCGCTGAACGAGTGCGGGACAATCTGAATGGAGACGAGCTGCTCGGTGTGAGCGTTCAGAAGCAGACGAGAGGACGGCGTCTGTCTCAGCGTACGCCCGTTACCCTGAAACACAACACACAATCATACCGGGGCTCTCCTTCACAGTCACATGCTCTACTGGAGCGTTTACATCACAACTACTGTAATTCTGTCAGGACCACTGTTGTTAAATACGATTGACCATTAGCATATAGTTTGGTTTGGCGATCTGGTTCTGTTCTGGGCAGCCTAGCATGGATCAGAGCAGCAATAACCCCCCTCAGGGTGAACAGAACACAACCAACATGAATGTATTGCAGATATCAATTAATTCAAGATTTGAATGTACAATATAATTCGAGAATTTAGTCTGATTCAAAGCCAAATCCTGACGGAGACAGGTGGAGCTGAGGAGGGAGGAGGGTAATCCTGACAGAGACAGGCGGAGCTGGGGAGGGAGGAGGGTAATCCTGAAGGAGACAGGCGGAGCTGGGGAGGGAGGAGGGTAATCCTGACGGAGACAGGCGGAGCTGGGGAGGGAGGAGGGTAATCCTGACGGAGACAGGAGGAGCTGGGGAGGGAGGAGGGTAATCCTGACGGAGACAGGCGGAGCTGGGGAGGGAGGAGGGTAATCCTGACGGAGACAGGCGGAGCTGGGGAGGGGGAGGGTAATCCTGACGGAGACAGGCAGAGCTGGGGAGGGAGGAGGGTAATCCTGACGGAGACAGGAGGAGCTGGGGAGGGAGGAGGGTAATCCTGACGGAGACAGGTGGAGCTGGGGAGGGAGGAGGGTAATCCTGACGGAGACAGGCGGAGCAGGGGAGGGAGGAGGGTAATCCTGACGGAGACAGGTGGAGCTGCGGAGGGAGGAGGGTAATCCTGACGGAGACAGGTGGAGCTGGGGAGGGAGGAGGGTAATCCTGACGGAGACAGGCGGAGCTGGGGAGGGAGGAGGGTAATCCTGACGGAGACAGGCGGAGCTGGGGAGGGAGGAGGGTAATCCTGACGGAGACAGGCGGAGCTGGGGAGGGGGGAGGGTAATCCTGACGGAGACAGGAGGAGCAGGGGAGGGAGGAGGGTAATCCTGACGGAGACAGGTGGAGCTGGGGAGGGAGGAGGGTAATCCTGACGGAGACAGGCGGGGCTGGGGAGGGAGGAGGGTAATCCTGACGGAGACAGGCGGAGCTGGGGAGGGAGGAGGGTAATCCTGACGGAGACAGGAGGAGCAGGGGAGGGAGGAGGGTAATCCTGACGGAGACAGGTGGAGCTGGGGAGGGAGGAGGGTAATCCTGACGGAGACAGGTGGAGCTGGGGAGGGAGGAGGGTAATCCTGACAGAGACAGGTGGAGCTGGGGAGGGAGGAGGGTAATCCTGACAGAGACAGGCGGAGCTGGGGAGGGAGGAGGGTAATCCTGACGGAGACAGGTGGAGCTGCGGAGGGAGGAGGGTAATCCTGACGGAGACAGGTGGAGCTGCGGAGGGAGGAGGGTAATCCTGACGGAGACAGGCGGAGCTGGGGAGGGAGGAGGGTAATCCTGACGGAGACAGGCGGAGCTGGGGAGGGAGGAGGGTAATCCTGACGGAGACAGGCGGAGCTGGGGAGGGAGGAGGGTAATCCTGAAGGAGACAGGCGGAGCTGGGGAGGGAGGAGGGTAATCCTGACGGAGACAGGCGGAGCTGGGGAGGGAGGAGGGTAATCCTGACGGAGACAGGCGGAGCTGGGGAGGGGGGAGGGTAATCCTGACGGAGACAGGCAGAGCTGGGGAGGGAGGAGGGTAATCCTGACGGAGACAGGAGGAGCTGGGGAGGGAGGAGGGTAATCCTGACGGAGACAGGAGGAGCAGGGGAGGGAGGAGGGTAATCCTGACGGAGACAGGTGGAGCTGGGGAGGGAGGAGGGTAATCCTGACGGAGACAGGCGGGGCTGGGGAGGGAGGAGGGTAATCCTGACAGAGACAGGTGGAGCTGGGGAGGGAGGAGGGTAATCCTGACGGAGACAGGCGGAGCTGGGGAGGGAGGAGGGTAATCCTGACGGAGACAGGTGGAGCTGCGGAGGGAGGAGGGTAATCCTGACGGAGACAGGTGGAGCTGGGGAGGGAGGAGGGTAATCCTGATGGAGAAACGAAGCTAGACTAGCGTGACCTGCCAGAACTGACGCTACTCTTGATAACAAAAGGTAACACTTCTTTTTACAGTGTCCTTGTTACAAATGTTACATGTACTTACCACAGTAATAACAGTAAATGATGCATGATTACATGCAACTAACCCTCAACCAAACCCTAATCCTACCCTAACCCTATAGTAAGTTCATGTAGTGCTTATTATTACTCAGTACTTCAATATATAATTACACTGTAACAATGACAGCTTAAAATAAAGTGTAACCAAACAAACTTTTAAAGCGTCACAGATTGGTGTAAGACTTCAACACGGTAAATCATGCAGCAATAAACGATTATACATCTGATATATATTGGGTCACATATGCAGAATAATCATCATCTTACCTCAATAATTACACTGAAATCTGAGCTCAGCGTTTTGTCCACGTTCTCCTCAGATGTGTCGTACGCAATGCTGTAGTTCAAGAAACCTCCATACGACGTCAACTATACAGAGAAATGATGAAGATGCACTAGTTAAACCTGTCAGAATACTGTGGTAATGTGGTTCACTGATGATTGTAGGTCATCAGCTGATGTTTTAGATCAAGTCAGCTTTATTTCTACAGCGCTTTATACAGTACTGACTGTTTCAAAGCAGCTTCACAGTAATAAACAGGAAAATAACAGGGTTAATGATCATCAATATAAAAACTTAATTTCATCTGTACTGAAGACAATACTGCCATGATTCAGCTCAAGTTTAGCTCTCACCTGATAGTGTTCGATATTAGTGAATTCGATAATATTGCTAATGTTAATTGCCTTTTATTCTATATTAGAACATTGTAATATTTTAAAGTCCCCCTGGTGTGCTTTTAATGTTGTTTATGTGTCTATGTGGAGTTATTAAGACGCTTTAACTCAAACCATGAGTAAATTCATAAGTCGACAGCATTGCTGAGTATTTCCTCCTTAAAACTGCAATGAACCAAAGACAGTCTCAAAAACACGCTTTGAAATCGCTGGTGTTTCTGACGTCACAAACTACCTTGTAACCAATCAGATCAACGTGTGATCGTCAACCAGTGGATCTCTGAGCTGAGTGAGTGAGTGGAGGCGGGGCTCATTTGCATATTCATAGAACCGTGCATACTAAATGAGGCGAGGGTGTCGAGTTACATTCAAGATATTTTAAGGCATAAAGATTTTTTTTAAAGGAACAAAATGTTTTAAATATGTAATTTTGGTGATCAAAGATAAGTTTTAAGAGGTTAAATTATTGATTACAGGGGGACTTTAAAAGTAGTTTAAAAAAAATTTGGTAATATCCATCAGTTTTTATTTCATGTTGAATGGAGGTCGGAGCTGATGGAAATGAATGCTATAATTAGATGTTTTAATTTCATTAATCCCCTGGGGACAGACGCTGCGAACGTGTGTAAGCTAATTAGCTGTAAATGTGTTAATGAGTGTGAGTGTAATGACAGGCCAGCAAGAAACACACACACACACACAGAGAGAGAGTCACCTTGTTGTTGAGGAACGGCTCCGGCGCGGCCCACGACCACAGCGACGGCACGCCTGCGGACACCGAGCCGTTCGACACGATCAGATTTTCGTCTGAGATCTGAGATGTGAAGATGCTGGAGCTCTGAGGAGATCGAAGGAGAACCGCGTCTCTGTGAACCACCTGAGAATCAACAACATACAGGCTGTTTCAAACCACACTTAAGTCAAGTCAGATTCATTTATATAGTGCTTTTAACATTATGGATTGTTTTGCTTTACAGTGATAATAGGAGATTAAAGTAACAGAGATTGTTTAGGCTTTACAGCAGATCTAGAATAAAGTTATTGTCCAGCTAAACTTATTTTTTGATTGATTCACTTCCATTGCAGAGATCATTAGTTAGTAACTTAACTTTATTAGTTATAAACAGTATTTATATAGTTTTTACCTCTTGTACACAACCAGGCGCTTGCGCAAACTAAGCCAGAACGCGCCCTCAGATCACTTGGACGTGGCTGTGTACAAGAGGTAAAAACTATATAAATACTGTTCGTTTTCTCACACAAACCGCTCGTTTCGTGTCTTAGGCCATCAATGTGTACTTATGATGGGGAATTGTTTAATTTGGACGACGGGGAATTGTTTTAATTTGGACTCTGTGCATGCTCTTTGAGGTGGTGACCATCGACCTGCATTATATGACTGACAGACAAGAACGGTTTGACCTAAAATTATCAAAATTGAAACTACTGCGGAAACAAAGACACCTACATCTTGGATGCCCTTGAGGTAAGCTAAAACATGCCAAAATTTAATTTCAAAGTGAACTATCCCTTTAACTGCTGCCGTCTATTTACAAATGTTTAATTAATCTGAATGAATTATTTAAACAAACAGTTGAGTGAATGATTTAATGACTCACTCATAAAGACTTCACTCGTTTCATTACTGGATGAATCAGTGTTTCTGAACGAATCTCTTGAATCAATGATTCAACGACAAACACATTTTTTAACAGTCCCTTGTCGCCACCTACTGGTGTAACAATGTAATTGATACAATAATTATTTGAAGTGTCAAGTTACTTTTCAAAAGGTGATTTATTCTGTTTTGATCGCTACCGTAGATATGAGTGTTTATATCCGAACTAAACTTTTATCCCAGAACATCAGTGATGATATGAATATTTGTAACATGGAAATAATAATACTGTGTGTTGAAAAGACTGTTTGTGAAGCTTCTTCATATCTAGATAACTGCTTTCTCGAACACAGATTAGAATTTTCCGGTATAATTTAGTCAAAGGTTTAACAGACACAAGCGAATCGTTGTCATTAAGGAATGAGATCATGTGGGTGTTTGAATCGAGATTATGATCTTTTAACAATTAATCGTGCAGCTCTACTATATTGTAACGATCATGTTCTGTTTAATGGAATTTTATATTTTGTATTTCATTGTTTCCCTGTGTTCTTTAACTGCTTCTTTTATTCCCAATTTCCCGGAATTTCCTAGTAAATCTTCAGTTTCCTAGTTGACTGATTATATACTTATTTGTTGCTATGGTTACTGATTGCTTTGCACACCTGTTTCTTGTTTCTTGTTGACCCCTTGCGTTTAAGCCCTTTAAGTCTTTACTTTAGTCAAGCTGTTACGATGATGTAGTTTTGTTATTTTTGGTGTGATATTGGCAATAGTTAAACATACCGAGCTGGTGAACCAGGTCGAGCTCTCGCACACGTCTGACACTCCGAAACAGAAACACTCGGTGCAGCCCTCGGGATTACTGGCCTGCAGGTTATAGAAACCCTGCTTACACAGATCACAGTTCGAGCCCATCACGTTATCCTGCAGAGAGAGAGAGAACGAGAGGGAGGGGGAGAGAGAGAGAGAGGGAGAGAGAGAGAGAGAGAGAGAGAGAGAGAGAGAGAGAGAGGGAGAGAGAGAGAGAGATGGGAGAAGAGGTTACGCAAGTGTCATTCGATGCTAAAACCCTATAAAGCCTGATATATGAAATAACAGTCAGAAAATCATGATATTTAAAAAAGGTGTTTTTTTGTTGAGTATCATTTTTGATTCATCAGGTTTTTATGGCTCATATAGTCTGATATAGTGAGAATATGGAAGAAAAAACTGCCCAAATTGAGCAAAAATATGCAGTTTGGTGCATCCTGATATTTATATGAAATTCTAATGCTTATAATGTAAATCAATGAGATCTTTATAACCGTTACCTTGCACACACACTCCCTGCAGGGGTCGCTGTTGTGGCTTCCGTCCAGGTTACACTCGCAGCGAGTGCATTGTGGGAAATCTCTGAAGCCGAACGCACAGCGGTCACACTTCTCGCCCGCAAAACCCTCCTTACACACACACTGACCTGCAGACAGACCTACACGACACAAACCAGCAGCAGCGGTCACACTTCTCGCCCGCAAAACCCTCCTTACACACACACTGACCTGCAGACAGACCTACACGACACAAACCAGCAGCTCAGACAACGCCTGAAACACTGCATTCAGAGATATTCGGTGGGAAACAGAAGCAGAAGATGTTTCACCTGTGTCGAGGTTTGCGTGATCATCGTCTCTGATGCACACGGGACTCGCTGAGCCTCTTGCGTCACACTCACACTCAACACACGGGTTATCGGCGTACGGAGACACCTGAAACACAGACACGTCAAAGGGTTTAACATTCACAGTCTTTATTGTGCAGAAGATTCATCATGAAGAAGTTTGGAAACTCTTCTGGAGCTCTAATGGAGACAGTTAACAGGGAACATTCTCAGAATTTTAGCAAACATTCTTCCAGAACGTTAAGTTATGTAAAACATAAGTTATTTTAGATACTAATGAAAATGCACAAATCTTTTTTTCTCATTTTGAAACCACAGCTAAAACTACAAGTGAGTGATATTTTACTTTGTACTTTGTTGTCTGATGAACATTAAAAAACACAGACAGCAGGAATATTAGGCTGCTGTCACTTAAAGAGTGAATGCCCAGATCCAATACTAATACTGTTTTATTTCTCATTCTGGCCCTTTAAAGTTTACCGCCGTCATCTGAACACACACACACACACACACACACACACAGACTCACTCACTGACTGACTCAATCACTCACTCACTCACTCGCTCACTGACTGACTGACTCACTCACTGACTCACTTACACACTCACTCTCACACTCACTCACTCACTCACTCACTCACTGACTGACTGACTGACTCACTCACTCACTCATTGACTGACTCACTCACTGACTGACTCAATCACTCAGTCACTCACTCTCACTCACTCACTCACTCACTCACTCACTCTCACTGACTCACTCACTCACTCACTCACTGACTCAATCACTCACTCACTCTCACTGACTCACTCACTCACTTACTCACTGACTTAATTACTCACTGTCTCAATCACTCACTCACTCACTGACTCACTCACTCACTTACACACTCACTTACACACTCACTCACTCACTCATTCACACACTGAATCACTCACTCACTCACTTACACACTCACTCACACACTCACTGACTCACTCACTCACTCACTCACTCACTGACTCACTCACTCACTGAATCACTCACTCACTCACTGACTCACTTACACACTTACTCACTGAATCACTCACTGACTCACTCACTCACTCACTGAATCACTCACTCACTCACTGAATCACTCACTCACTCACTCACTGAATCACACACACACACACACACACACACACACACACACACACACACACACACACACACACACACACACACACACCTGGTGTGGTCTGTAGTATTCATCCGCACAGGTTTGGCAGTTCACTCCCGCAGTGTTCTGGGAGCAGTTCACACACACTCCTCCGCCCACAAACCGGTCCTGTGTGTTCAAGCTCAGCCTCAGATCCGCCACTGTCTGGTTGTAGTAACAGTCGTCGGCCTTGTTGTGACAATTACACTCTGATCAACGAGAGAGAAAACACACAGATCAGGAGGGTCGTGATCGCTTATAAGCGAAGGTTTGTTTAGTTTTGTGTTTGAGTGAATCTCACAAAATACTGTATGTCCATGTCATATATGTGACGTTATTTATTGTCTTACTCTCGCATGTGTTT
>NC_138735.1:34204256-34221756 GCF_965113295.1 Leuciscus leuciscus
CCTCTTCCTGTCGTCTCAGAGAAATTAAACCAAACTTTTACACTATTTTCCTTCTAATGACCCTCCGTCTCAGGAATGACTCTATCATCCGCTGTCTGTCCCGCTCAGACGAAACAAGTTCTGGCAGGAGAAACCCTCCGGATCTCATGAGTGTGTGTCTCAGATGAGCTGCTTTCATCTCAGTTCTCACTCAGTCTCTGTAGACGAGCACTGGGTTGAGTCTGCTTCACACACACCTCACCTGAACACATGGGCTTACTGTACTGAAGCTATTCTTCTGTGATAATCCACATTATGCTCTAATGGGTTCTGTGATGTAGGTTTAGTTTAAGAGGATACAATACACAGCATAAACCATTACGCCTGAGGAGAATCCCTGTAAACCACATAATACAAGTATGAGTGTGTGTGTGTGTGTGTGTGTACTGGACGCTTAGCAATGTAGAGACGAAGACACACACACACAAACGCGCGTCTTCATCTCGTCTGACTGTAATGACAGCGTTCGAGTGTCTCTGCATTTGATCATGAGATTTCCGGAATCCCCGGAATAAAACGTTTGTGAAGATGCAGGGAAATCACGGATTACAGGGAGTGATTTTCCACTTTCATTCAGCAGAGATGATAATCACAGGCCTTACTGTAGAATTATGGGATGGTTGCTAGGGAAAACAACAACTGCTCCAAGAAATATGACAATAAATGCACCTATGAGTGAACGAGGTGTATTTCTGTGTGAATCTGACGGAGGTCAAGCGTCTCATTCTGACACTGTTGAGTTTCACTGAACTTCACTTTAGACAAAATAATCATTGTTTCCTGAAGATGTAAAACATTGTGTCGTCTGGACAAACTCAAGGGCGTTTGGATAATTCTAACAGCAACAGGCTGAATAACATGTAGATACCCAAACACATTATTGTGCACTTTTTGTTTTCGATCAAGTTTTACTATATTGAAAATCTAAAAAACTATCTTTTTTGATTTTCGTGTAAATGTGTATGTCTGTAATTTAACATTACCAATGATTTGGCAAAGTAAAGACTTCCCCATGTTAATAAGGCTACTGGAATCTTGAACTTATAAGTAAAATCCCACCAAAACTGGATAAATCCCAGTAGATTCACACACTGAAGACGATAACCAGTATCAGAAACCAGTCGCCTCATCCAGCGAACACAATCTGGCCAAACAAACACAAGCCAAGGAGACGTTTGGCCCCCCAGACAGAGACACTATCAGGCCGTAAACACACACACACACACATAGAGAAACACACACACACACATAGAGAAACACACACACACACACACATAGAGACACACACACACACACAGAGAGACACACACACACAGAGACACACACACACACACACACACACACACACATACACGGTCTGCTGTCCAAACACCTCAGGAGGATCTTCAACAGCTGTGTTGGTCACACTCTCTTTATCACTCACTCACACACACACACACGCACTCACACACACACACACACACACACACACTCCCACACACACACACACACACTCACACACACACACACACACACACACACACTCACACACTCCCACACACACACACAGCTGTGAAAGTGCTACTCTACGACGACACTCGATCAAACAGGTGCTGGCGTTTGCTTTGTGTTGTGAGTCAAAGAAACGTAAACATCTCTGAACTCTGACCTTTGCAAAATCATTCATTACAAATACAAACTTGCCCAGTTTGAGCAGCGCGACGTCAACGTCTGTCTCAACCAATGACGTGAGTTTGGGGCGGGGCTATCTGTTTAACTGACCAATGACGTGAGTTTGGGGCGGGGCTATCTGTTTAACTGACCAATGACGTGAGTTTGGGGCGGGGCTATCTGTTTAACTGACCAATGATGTGGGTTTAGGGCGGGGCTATCTGGTTAACTGACCAATGACGTGAGTTTAGGGCGGGGCTATCTGTTTAACTGACCAATAACAGGCGATACAGAATGATCAGGAAACCTGTTTGAAAACAGTAATTTCTGCATTTCCATAGAGGCCAGAAATAGGTTTTTGAGGAACACATTCCAGGATGTTTCTCCATATAGTGTCTTCAATGGGGTCCAACGGGTTGAAGGTCCGAATGTGAGTTTCAGTGCAGCTTCAAAGTCTCGACACGATCCAGCCGAGAAATTATCAGGACATTTTAATTCTGAAGTGAACGACTCCTTTAAACTTCTTTTTTGTCAAAATTCTTCCTTTTCATCTGATGAATGACCAGCAAATTGTGGCTGTAAAGCTTGAAAGCTCACCTGGGCCCACCCGTCCCCTCAGGTGTGTGTGTGTGTGTGTGTGTGTGTGTGTGTGTGTGTGTGTGAGAGTGAGTGTGTGTGTGTGTGTGTGTGTGTCACGCCCCTCCCCCGTGGCCTCACTGAACACAGACAAAGGCCTGACTCATCCTCACTGCAGACGAACACAGAAACACACTCACACACTCACACACACTCACACACTCACACACACACACACACACACACACACACACACACACACACACACACACACACACACACACACACACACACACACACTCGTCTGCTTCCACTAAACCACATCGCAGGATTCTTTAGTGTTTTTCAGCCGGGGAAACGTCTGGTGATTCAGGTTTCTGTGGTCTCAGACGAGTTTCTGGCACTGCATTTTTAAGCACAAATTTCTAAACATTCTTAAACCGACATACATTCACTGGAGAAGCAAAATGACTTGGGAAAAAAGCTAATTTATGCTTAAAATTAGACCAAATATCTCCCACTGGGGCCATAAAAGGGAAAACGAGTTTATTTTTCTCACTTCATTTCGATACTTTTTCAGTAATCAAGTCTTAGTGTCTTCAGTCATTTTGCTTCTTCTCCAGTAAATTAATCTTGATTTAAGAATGTTTAGGAATTTGTGCTGGAAAACGAGACAGAAACACTGAGGAAGAGCATAATTTTTTGCAGTACTGAGCGAGTGTTAATATTTCAATAATTGAAAGTGCATCGCGTGCTCGTAACACACTTCAGTCTTACTACTGTTCACACACATTCTTTTCTCTCTCGTTTTAGAATTGTTTCTTTTTATATGTAAATGGTGCGAAACGTTTCTCTCTTACTGTACAGTTCATACCAAATGTATTTGAGTATTTATGGCAGCTGACGGACGATGAATTGTTCGGTGAACCGGACGCGTTAGTGATGTTATTGTGGCGAGAGTGGAGGAGTCGCTCCATCCGTTCCCGTCAGCGAAAGCTGCGGAGATTTACACTTCGAGATATTTTTGCTGTAATAAAAGACTGGTGAATCATTCAACGGTTGTGATGTCATTTCCTGCTGTTTGTCTTTCCCACTGAGACTCGTGATGTGTTGATCGACTAGTCTTTACATGTTAGTCGTGTTTCTCTCTCTCTAAGCCTGCTCATAAACTCATGAAAAATGTCTACTTTGAAGTATTATTGATTCTTGGTTAACTGCTGAATAAGTTCCAGCTTTTAATGTAGTTTATGTGTCTATGTGGAGTTATTAATACGCTTTAAGACAAAGCATGTGTAAATTCATAAGTCGACAGCATTGCTGAGTATTTCCTCCTTAAAACTGCAGTGAACCAAAGACAGTCTCAAACACACGCTTTGAAATCGCTGGTGTTTCTGACGTCACAAACTACCTTGTAACCAATCAGATCAACGTGTGATCGTCAACCAGTGGATCTCTGAGCTGAGTGAGTGAGTGAGTGGAGGCGGGGTGAATTTGCATATTCATAGAACCGCGCATACTAAATGAGGCGAGGGTGTCGAGTTACAGTCAAGATATTTTAAGGCATGAAGACTTTTTTTTAAAGAAAAAAACATTTAAATTTGTAATTTTGGTGATCAAAGATGAGTTTTAAGGGATAAAATTATTGACTACAGGGCGACTTTAACTAATAACGAGTATTTATTAATCTTTATAAAATTTTGTCAATACAAATACAACTGATTATGTTAGTTCAGATCCATTAAATAATATCAACAGATACAACTGCTGATTATAATAACGTATTAGTAAATGCAGAAATGAACAATAACTAAGGTTAATAAATGCTTTAAGTATTTTCATTGTTAGTTCATGTAGCCGTATTGTAATGTGTTACCAATAAAAATAATTATTAAATGCATTCTAATCATCTGCAAAAAAAAACTTTTTTGCAAATGTCCACCGTTGAGTTTATCCAGCAGTTTTGGGTTCTCGGCAGATTTTAATAGTTGTCATTTGCACATGAACACAAGAGTGACCATCATCACATTCATCATCACATTCATGACCCGTACTGTGGCTGTAATGTGTCCGTCAGATCACGGTGACTGGGTTGTGTGGAATAGTTGTGAGTATTATCAGTGCTGGAATGCTGCGGATTGTTTCTAGTTTTGGGATTAGTGTGTCTCTTGACCTCTCTAGACAAACACTCTTGTGTTCGACGGCCCCCGAGGGCCTGGAATCGCTTCACAACACCACAACTGCTCCTCCATTCACACACACACACACACACACACACAGGAACCCGGCAGCTAGTGTACAATTAGCACAGCATTCAAGTTAACGACGGGACATAATGGCTGATCTACCCCGACAGAGGAGGAGGAGGAGGAGGAGGAGGAGGAGGAGGAGGAGGAGGGGTGTAAAAACAGCTTCATTTCACTGGGAAACGACACTGTGTTTCTTAACTTAAAATCTCTCCAAAATCAAAACTGCAAAACTACAAATGCTTCTGAAACACAATTATCTCCGGATGTCAAGATATCTCATCATCAGGGAATTTGAATAGCATTTTTTCTTCTTTTTTTTTATTTTCATTATGAACATATAACTATAAATGATACTTTGAAACAGCCAAATGTATCAGTTTTTCTTAAATTTGGTTTGGTTTAAAACTAAAGTTTCGATTTAATATATTTTCATGCAAAGTAATAGATTATTTATTATCAAGACCATGCACTTATTTAATATATTTCTTTAGACATAAAACAAAATGCTACTTGATGAAGGTCAATATAATGATTTTGTTGGGCTTTTTACACCATAAACAAAAGCTAAACTAGTTATGATATAAAGTAGAACTTAGAATAAAACTAAATACATCTTATTAGCTTATTAATAAAGGCAACATCAAATGACCTTCATTTCTATGGTCTTTTCTTTTATCTTCCGTTAAGATATTGCAAATAAAGGTTATTGAAACTAAAACTAAAAAACATACAAAAAAAACAATTTCGTTGCTTGGAATTAAATAAAAATGTATTAATAAGTCAAAAACGTATTTTATTTCACCTTCTTGCAAGTTTAACTTGATGTCCTGAAATAAATAAAACTAAACTAAATATTAATACAGTCTATACAGACATATTTAAAAATAAAAAAAGCAATACCCTTAAAATAACTAAAATTAAAATAAAAACAGAATTTAAATATAAAAACTACTTAAAAATATTAATGAAAAACTATACTTGAAATAACACTGATGCAAACTGCTATTTGTTATCATATTATGTAATTATTATTGTAATCATAAACACTAGTGTTATAGCGTAAAATAGTTCTTCTTCTAGTTATTGTATGAAAGCATTGACAGGAAACAGCAGATTCTGCGGATGAGGAGACGCGGACACAGAGTTAGCAGAGTTAGCATCTGAGCACCAGACTAGCGCAGTCTTACCTGTCGAAGGTCCAGCGTGAGCGTGACCCAGTGGAACTGACGCCCGTTCTTGATGCTCGGGCTTTGCCACCACTGGTTAGTGCCGTCGATGGCGTTAGTAATGGGATGTTGCTCTGTTTCAACAGAAATAAACATGATCTACGGTTAACAGGAAAAACCACCATGAATGTTCAAGACTACATACACACTGATGCATTAACTAGACCCACACATTAAAGAGATAGTTCACCCAGAAATGAAAATTAGCCCAAGATGCACTTTTATGATGGATAGATGCACTTTTACACTTTTATGATGGATAGATGCACTTTTATGATGGATAGATGCACTTTTATGATGAATAGATGCACTTTTACACTTTTATGATGGATAGATGCACTTTTACACTTTTATGATGGATAGATGCACTTTTATGATGGATAGATGCACTTTTATGATGGATAGATGCACTTTTATGATGAATAGATGCACTTTTACACTTTTATGATGAATAGATGCACTTTTACACTTGATGAATAGATGCACTTTTACACTTTTATGATGAATAGATGCACTTTTACACTTTTATGATGGATAGATGCACTTTTACACTTCTATGATGGATAGATGCACTTTTACACTTTTATGATGGATAGATGCACTTTTACACTTTTATGATGGATAGATGCACTTTTACACTTTTATGATGGATAGATGCACTTTTATGATGAATAGATGCACTTTTATGATGAATAGATGCACTTTTACACTTTTATGATGGATAGATGCACTTTTACACTTTTATGATGGATAGATGCACTTTTATGATGGATAGATGCACTTTTATGATGAATAGATGCACTTTTACACTTTTATGATGGATAGATGCACTTTTACACTTTTATGATGGATAGATGCACTTTTATGATGGATAGATGCACTTTTATGATGGATAGATGCACTTTTATGATGAATAGATGCACTTTTACACTTTTATGATGGATAGATGCACTTTTACACTTTTATGATGGATAGATGCACTTTTATGATGGATAGATGCACTTTTATGATGGATAGATGCACTTTTATGATGAATAGATGCACTTTTACACTTTTATGATGAATAGATGCACTTTTACACTTTTATGATGGATAGATGCACTTTTACACTTTTATGATGAATAGATGCACTTTTACACTTTTATGATGATTAGATGCACTTTTACACTTTTATGATGGATAGCTGCACTTTTACACTTTTATGATGGATAGATGCACTTTTACACTTTTATGATGAATAGATGCACTTTTACACTTTTATGATGGATAGATGCACTTTTACACTTCTATGATGGATAGATGCACTTTTACACTTTTATGATGAATAGATGCACTTTTACACTTTTATGATGGATAGATGCACTATTACACTTTTATGATGGATAGATGCACTTTTATGATGAATAGATGCACTTTTACACTTTTATGATGGATAGATGCACTTTTACACTTCTATGATGGATAGATGCACTTTTACACTTTTATGATGAATAGATGCACTTTTACACTTTTATGATGGATAGATGCACTTTTACACTTTTATGATGGATAGATGCACTTTTATGATGGATAGATGCACTTTTATGATGAATAGATGCACTTTTACACTTTTATGATGGATAGATGCACTTTTACACTTTTATGATGGATAGATGCACTTTTATGATGGATAGATGCACTTTTATGATGGATAGATGCACTTTTATGATGAATAGATGCACTTTTACACTTTTATGATGGATAGATGCACTTTTACACTTTTATGATGGATAGATGCACTTTTATGATGGATAGATGCACTTTTATGATGAATAGATGCACTTTTACACTTTTATGATGAATAGATGCACTTTTACACTTTTATGATGGATAGATGCACTTTTACACTTTTATGATGAATAGATGCACTTTTACACTTTTATGATGATTAGATGCACTTTTACACTTTTATGATGGATAGATGCACTTTTACACTTTTATGATGGATAGATGCACTTTTACACTTTTATGATGAATAGATGCACTTTTACACTTTTATGATGGATAGATGCACTTTTACACTTCTATGATGGATAGATGCACTTTTACACTTTTATGATGAATAGATGCACTTTTACACTTTTATGATGGATAGATGCACTTTTACACTTTTATGATGGATAGATGCACTTTTATGATGGATAGATGCACTTTTATGATGAATAGATGCACTTTTACACTTTTATGATGAATAGATGCACTTTTACACTTTTATGATGGATAGATGCACTTTTACACTTTTATGATGGATAGATGCACTTTTACACTTTTATGATGAATAGATGCACTTTTACACTTTTATGATGGATAGATGCACTTTTACACTTTTATGATGGATAGATGCACTTTTACACTTCTATGATGGATAGATGCACTTTTACACTTTTATGATGGATAGATGCACTTTTACACTTTTATGATGGATAGATGCACTTTTACACTTTTATGATGGATAGATGCACTTTTATGATGAATAGATGCACTTTTATGATGAATAGATGCACTTTTACACTTTTATGATGGATAGATGCACTTTTACACTTTTATGATGGATAGATGCACTTTTATGATGGATAGATGCACTTTTATGATGAATAGATGCACTTTTACACTTTTATGATGGATAGATGCACTTTTACACTTTTATGATGGATAGATGCACTTTTATGATGGATAGATGCACTTTTATGATGGATAGATGCACTTTTATGATGAATAGATGCACTTTTACACTTTTATGATGGATAGATGCACTTTTACACTTTTATGATGGATAGATGCACTTTTATGATGGATAGATGCACTTTTATGATGGATAGATGCACTTTTATGATGAATAGATGCACTTTTACACTTTTATGATGGATAGATGCACTTTTACACTTTTATGATGGATAGATGCACTTTTACACTTTTATGATGAATAGATGCACTTTTACACTTTTATGATGATTAGATGCACTTTTACACTTTTATGATGGATAGATGCACTTTTACACTTTTATGATGGATAGATGCACTTTTACACTTTTATGATGAATAGATGCACTTTTACACTTTTATGATGGATAGATGCACTTTTACACTTCTATGATGGATAGATGCACTTTTACACTTTTATGATGAATAGATGCACTTTTACACTTTTATGATGGATAGATGCACTATTACACTTTTATGATGGATAGATGCACTTTTATGATGAATAGATGCACTTTTACACTTTTATGATGGATAGATGCACTTTTACACTTCTATGATGGATAGATGCACTTTTACACTTTTATGATGAATAGATGCACTTTTACACTTTTATGATGGATAGATGCACTTTTACACTTTTATGATGGATAGATGCACTTTTATGATGGATAGATGCACTTTTATGATGAATAGATGCACTTTTACACTTTTATGATGGATAGATGCACTTTTACACTTTTATGATGGATAGATGCACTTTTATGATGGATAGATGCACTTTTATGATGGATAGATGCACTTTTATGATGAATAGATGCACTTTTACACTTTTATGATGGATAGATGCACTTTTACACTTTTATGATGGATAGATGCACTTTTATGATGGATAGATGCACTTTTATGATGAATAGATGCACTTTTACACTTTTATGATGAATAGATGCACTTTTACACTTTTATGATGGATAGATGCACTTTTACACTTTTATGATGAATAGATGCACTTTTACACTTTTATGATGATTAGATGCACTTTTACACTTTTATGATGGATAGATGCACTTTTACACTTTTATGATGGATAGATGCACTTTTACACTTTTATGATGAATAGATGCACTTTTACACTTTTATGATGGATAGATGCACTTTTACACTTCTATGATGGATAGATGCACTTTTACACTTTTATGATGAATAGATGCACTTTTACACTTTTATGATGGATAGATGCACTTTTACACTTTTATGATGGATAGATGCACTTTTATGATGAATAGATGCACTTTTACACTTTTATGATGGATAGATGCACTTTTACACTTTTATGATGAATAGATGCACTTTTACACTTTTATGATGGATAGATGCACTTTTACACTTTTATGATGGATAGATGCACTTTTATGATGAATAGATGCACTTTTATGATGAATAGATGCACTTTTACACTTTTATGATGGATAGATGCACTTTTACACTTTTATGATGGATAGATGCACTTTTATGATGGATAGATGCACTTTTATGATGAATAGATGCACTTTTACACTTTTATGATGGATAGATGCACTTTTACACTTTTATGATGGATAGATGCACTTTTATGATGGATAGATGCACTTTTATGATGAATAGATGCACTTTTACACTTTTATGATGGATAGATGCACTTTTACACTTTTATGATGGATAGATGCACTTTTATGATGGATAGATGCACTTTTATGATGAATAGATGCACTTTTATGATGAATAGATGCACTTTTACACTTTTATGATGGATAGATGCACTTTTATGATGAATAGATGCACTTTTATGATGAATAGATGCACTTTTATGATGGATAGATGCACTTTTATGATGAATAGATGCACTTTTATGATGAATAGATGCACTTTTATGATGAATAGATGCACTTTTACACTTTTATGATGGATAGATGCACTTTTATGATGAATAGATGCACTTTTACACTTTTATGATGGATAGATGCACTTTTATGATGAATAGATGCACTTTTACACTTTTATGATGAATAGATGCACTTTTACACTTTTATGATGGATAGATGCACTTTTACACTTTTATGATGGATAGATGCACTTTTACACTTTTATGATGAATAGATGCACTTTTACACTTTTATGATGGATAGATGCACTTTTACACTTTTATGATGGATAGATGCACTTTTATGATGGATAGATGCACTTTTACACTTTTATGATGGATAGATGCACTTTTATGATGGATAGATGCACTTTTATGATGGATAGATGCACTTTTATAATAGTATAATAGATAATCAGAATCGTCAGTGGCATTATTATTGATAAAATCTTATCAATTCCCATCCCTATGTGAAGACAGTAAAATTATAATCAAACATCAAAGAACATACATGTTTTTTTAATAGTTTTTTTTAGAGTTAAAAGATTAAAACATTTTTCTAACACGTTCTTGTGTCACTGTCAGTCTTTTTACATCAGTGCAAAACTAGGGTAGGCCTATGCAGATTAAGACCACTATTCATCAGCATGCATTGACTAATCCCATGGCATGTAGCAAAAAAAAAAAAAGGTGCGACCAAATCATATACTGGTGCGACCAACTGAGAAAGTTGGTAGCACCAGTGCAACCAGTGGAAAAGTTAGTCTGGAGCCCTGTTTATGATGGACAGATGCACTTTTATGATGGATAGATGCACTTTTATGATGAATAGATGCACTTTTATGATGGATAGATGCACTTTTATGATGGATAGATGCACTTTTATGATGGACAGATGCACTTTTATGATGGATAGATGCACTTTTATGATGGATAGATGCACTTTTATGATGAATAGATACACTTTTACCATGAATAGATGCACTTTTATGATGGATAGATGCACTTTTATGATGGATAGATGCACTTTTACACTTTTATGATGAATAGATGCACTTTTAAACTTTTATGATGGATAGATGCACTTTTATAATGAATAGATGCACTTTTACACTTTTATCATGAATAGATGCACTTTTATGATGGATAGATGCACTTTTATGATGGATAGATGCACTTTTACACTTTTATGATGAATAGATGCACTTTTACACTTTTATGATGGACAGATGCACTTTTACACTTTTATGATGGATAGATGCACTTTTATGATGGACAGATGCACTTTTATGATGAATAGATGCACTTTTATGATGGATAGATGCACTTTTATGATGAATAGATGCACTTTTATCATGGACAGATGCACTTTTACACTTTTATCATGAATAGATGCACTTTTATGATGGATAGATGCACTTTTATGATGAATAGATGCACTTTTATCATGGACAGATGCACTTTTACACTTTTATCATGAATAGATGCACTTTTATGATGAATAGATACACTTTTACACTTTTATCATGGATAGATGCACTTTGATGGACTTCAGAACAGAAACAGCCATTCAACTGCCATTATAAAGCTTGGAAGAGCCAGGACATTTTTTAATATAACTGATTGTGTTCGTCTGAAAGAAGAATGTCATATACACCTAGGATGGCTTGAGGGAGAGTAAATCATGGGCTAATGGTCATTTTTGGGTGAACTATCCCTTTAACAAAGATTAATAAACACTGTAACAAATGTATTGTTACGTATTGTTAGTTAATGCATGAACTAAAGGGACTTTTATTGTAATGTGTTGCTGATTAATCTAGTTTAAGCCTTTGGGATTCTGTTACCTTTGGGATTCTGGCTGCTTGCGTCACAGAGCCGACACTGAGGGTTACGGATTCGTCTTCCGGGAACGTGTTCCACTAGTTTACAGTACATCTCGGGAGCGGGATCGCCACAGGTCGCGTTGGTGGAGATTTCGGCATTACTGGCGAGGTTCAGGATAGCGGGAAACAGACCTGGAATGACAGATGGAAAATGTTTAAAGAGGAACTATAATGCCCTCAAAGTCTTGATGTTGTTTCAGGCTCTACTAGAACAGGTTTTCCTGCTTGAATGTTGATTATTCTCCTCATATTCTCCATTGTTGCGGCTCCTCTCTTCCCAGTCTGTCAGTAACGCTCTGTTTACTTCCTGTCTCTATGAAGCCCCTCCTTCTGTAAAGCACACTGTGCTCTGATTGGTCGGCTGGAGCAGTGTGTTGTGATTGGTCGAGCGCTTCGAGTGTGTTTGGGAAATGTCCCGCCCCTAATTACCATAACCGCCAGTTTAACACACTACTAACTAACTCAACCAGGCCCCGCCCCTTTATTCTGCGTATGAATTATTATAATGATGAATATTGTGACGTGTTCATTCCCGGAAGAAACTCAAGACTACAATGGAGGCGTTTCAGGAGTTCAGGAACACTGACACTGATATAGAGAAGAGCTGGAGCTTCTTCATGATCACACAGCAACATCACACACTGAAGAAAGTTAAAGATGGAGAAAAAACATCAATAGAGCTGTTTAATAACTCGGCGTTTAAGAGGCAATTGCTCAGACCCGCTCAACCTTCTCTTTCTCTCTTTGAAGAGCGATCCATCATCCGCCCTCGTGTCTGTGTGCCGCCATTCATGACACAAATAACTACGCTTTGGACACTAGACAAAAGCAGTCATCAATTCTCATGAGGAGATAACCATCATCCTCTGCTGACCGGTCATTACTGACAGCAAAGAGTTCAAAGAGAGGAACCGTGAAGATGAAGAAGATGAAGAAGATGAAGAAGATGAAGAAGATCAAGAGGTCGAACTCTTCATCATACATGCATCTGATTATTGTTTTTATCATATATAATCAGTGGTTTATACACGCAACAAGCCCTTCCAGGCTGTGTTTTACACTGATTTTACCATAGTAAAGTGTTTTAGGGCCTTTAGTGCTGCTAATTTCTGTGCATCACCAAATGATCTCAATGACACTGAATATCAGCTTGTGTGTGTGTTGAGTGTGTGTCACCGGCAGACGGTGTGTGTCTCGGGGGAGTCGTGGCTCTGAATGGACCCCAGTGGTGCTGAACACACACACACACACACTTCAAACACTCGGCAGATAAAGAGACGCTGACGACTGAAGTCATTACGGCACATCTGGCCTGTGTTTGCATGTGACACACACGCTGAGGACCAACACACATCTGTCTGCTGATAACTCCTCAATCTTCTTTACACAACTACACTAAGAAGAGAATTAGATGTTTATAAGACAGATGCACTTTCATGGTTAAGAGATCAAGAGAAACAACTCATATATTCACCCAGATCACATTAATCACAGCAAGAAATGCTTTTCTTACTTAGTATTTTTCTTTCCACATTGGCAGATAATTTTGCTTGTTTCAAGCAAAAACTCACTTCATTTCGATTTTCATCCCCAGAAAAAGACATAATATCTTAAAGCATTTCACTCATCTAGTAAATGCATCTTGATTTAAGAATTTGTATATATTTGGACTGGAAACAAGACACAAATACTGAGTAAGAAAAGCATTTCTTGCTGTGACGCTCCTCACGGGCTCAGATTTCTCCCTAAGCTTTAGAGGAATGACTTCAGCGGAAGAAGACGAGAAGATGATCGCATCTCCTGCTCTTCACGCGTCTCAGAGCGTCGTCAGCGCCTCGTCTGGTGTGAACACAGAGTTTAAACAACATCACACCAAACGACTCCTAAAGCTCAGCTTTCAGTCGGGTCTGGAAAACAAGATTAGATCTGGGAATGCTTTAAGTGGAAGAAGGAGCTGATCTCCTGAATCGTGTCTAGAAGAAGCATGCATTGGTGATGAGATCAGCAGACACTGTCTGGATGAAGTGGCTCCGGGACAGAACAGGAGATCTGCCGGATTTGCATGTGAACGGAGTCTGTAATCAGATGTAAGTGGAGCTGATAAGAACCTCACAATGTGATTCAGTCAATTCAGCGTGAAATGCAGATGATTAGAAATCTCACACTTACAGAGCGATCGAAGCTGATAAAGACACACAGATGAAGCCACAATATATATATATATATGTTACATGATACATTTCTAAATGTGAACATGTAGTTTGAAATGATTCTGGAAACAAGTGATACTTTAAAAAAACAAACAAATGTATCAGTTTTTCTCAAATTTGGTTTAGTTTTGATTTTATATATTTTCCCCAAAGACAAAAAAATTCATACAAAGTAAAAAGATTATTTATTATCAAAACCATGTACTTAATTAATATTTTTGTGTGGCTTTTTACACCATAAACAAACACTTCAGAATAAACTAAAAACATCTTGTTAGCTAATATTAAATAATTTGTACTTACTATAAATAAAGGCAACATCAAAAGACATTCATTTCTATGGTCTTTTGTTAAGATGTTGCAAACCAAGGTTATTAAAGTTAACTGAAAAAACTATGTAAATAAACAATTATGTAAAAATAAATTTGTTTTTTAGTTGCAAATGCAAGTTTTTATCTTGATGTACTGAAATAAAAATGAATACACACTATACAGACATATATCACTTCTCCGCCTGCTCTGCATCTAGAAGTCTATTCAAGTTTAAATAACACAAATGGCCTCGTGTTATTCATGAGAATGAGTCCCACTGAGAGGCTTTCATGACCAGTTAACTAACGCCGCTCACCAGAACTAAACCCTCCAGGATTAGCCGTTAATGGACCGGGACAGAAGTCTCATGTGACCCACACACACACACAGCACAAAGAACACACACAGATCCGATGAAAGTTCAGTCGATAAGGTTTCACAGGCCTGAGGTGTAAGCGGACACTCACAGATAAACTACATTAGTGGCTTCCTGACCTCTACGTGTTCAACAAACCTGCGGGTGACAAACCTCGTTAATGTGGCAAATGCTCAACTATCAATGCAAATATCCACAGCAAAAGTTAACATCGTCCTCATGGAACGATCACTCGCTGTGTGTGGATTGAATTAGACCATATGAAGCATTTAACAGCTGAGCACTGATACTAATGTAACAAAATATCAGTGCTTATGTGGTTACACTTTATTTTAAGGTTACATTGTTACAGTGTAATTATATATTTTGTAATACTAATTAAATACATGTACTTACTATAGGATTAGGATTTGGTTGAGGGTTAGTTGCATGTAATCATGCATGATTTACTGTTATTACTATGGTAAGTACATGTAACATATGTAACAATGACTCTGTAGAATAAAGTGTTTCCGCTTTTGCTACTAAGTAACACTTAAGCACTTTTAATTGTTTAATTCATCACCCACCACGCTCACATATCTATAAAAGAAGTAAAACACACTCACAGTAACACGTCCCCTGTAACTTTAACTACCACTAACCGAACAATACTATAGTTTTACCATGATTTTATGGACATGTACCATGGAAATACTATGTTTTGCACATCTATTCTGGAAATTCCACGGTTTTATCATAATTTTGCCATGATATCACCAAAGTATTGAACATATTTTAAAGAATATCCTGCAGTAAACACTAAATCTGAACACATGGGAAGAGAGTAAATGCATTCAATGAGCAGAATAAAGAGTTGAGTTCTACGCTCAAATCTAAAATCTTATATTTTCAATATTATTATTTACACAGTTTTATCTGCAATAAAAACACCGTAGATTAATCTCTGAGCATAGATGTGTGTGTGTGTGTGTGTGTGTGTGTGTGTGTGTGTGTGTGTGTGTGTGTGTGTGTGTGTGTGTGTGTGTGTGTGAGTTTACCTCTCTGCTGAGCCTGAACGCAAATCAGTGATGCGAAAACCACAGCAATCGGCCACAGCATCTTCATCTTCTCTAAAATAACTCAACTCATAAACTACTAAATCGAACTGAAAACATCGGAGTTTTGTTTAGATGTCCATTGGCTCTGCTCCTCTCTCTCTCTCTGTCTCTCTCTCTCTCTCATTCAAACTTTAGTCTCTTTTCTCTTTCATTCAGTCCCGCTACATTGTATTCCACTGGAATGTACCATGAGTTTAGGGGGGATGGGGTCCCGCTGGAATGTACCACGTGTTCATGCGAGGGGTCATTTTGGTTTAACCTATTTTCCCCTCAAACTTTGTTGAGGAAAGTTTGGCTATGAGACTTACTATTTTTATCTGCTGGACGAAAAAAATGTCAAATAATCCCACAGATATATTATAGTAAACAATTCAAGACAACATTAAAAGCCGCGGAGCGAAGTATACAGGCCACGCTAGCAACTCCATAGCAACGCACTGAAGGTCACTCAGCTATGACTTTATTTTAATCATTAACGCCACAGTATAGACCCTAAATACTATATAAATTAGGTATTATTATTATTAGTTGTTATAATATCAGAAAATTACATCTGCACACCTAATGCCTCGAATCGTTACTTTTGCAATGTTAATACTTTACTCGAGTAGGCTATAAATGTTTATATAGATTTTTTTTACTAAACACTTTTATTTCGACTCATTTCTGCAGACCGTTTCGTAACATTTGTGACTGCATCCCGCAAAAAAAATAACAAGAAAAATCGGAGGGAAAGTGCCGCGAGTCAGTGATAGAGATCCGATTCGCCACTGAATCACTGAGTCGAATCATTTCACGAATCATGAGTCAGAATCTATGACCAGGTGCAATGAATCTCCACTGCGAGATCATGTAAAGAGAAGCTGTTCTTGTAAGTTCCATTCCGTGTTTAATGATTTTAAACAAGTCAAGGATTTTAATTATGTAATGAGTTTTGGCTTAAGAATTATTAACAATGTGCGAAGTTTTGTAAATGCGAACCATCCCGTCTTTCCCAGAGTCGTTTGTATTTGTAATGAGTAACAACTAATATGTGGTTAGCATTTAATCAAAGTGCCAATGAATCAGTAATAATCAGATGCACTTAAAACATTATTATCAGTATCTTAACGAAACAATGTTTTAATATTTTCGGAAGAAAATGACAGGGGTTGCCAAGGCGTTCCTATGCAGTTGCTATTTGCTAAGGTGTTCCCGCCAGTTTTACTGTTTTGTTGCTAGGGTGTTCTGGGCGGTTTCT
>NC_138735.1:34224256-34236756 GCF_965113295.1 Leuciscus leuciscus
TCTAACGATACGATGCATCGATACCACACATAAAATATCGATATGGTACCTTTATTTTGACACACTCCACATCCTCACATAACTTTTCTCCGCTGAAATAGACGCCTGACAAGATTGACTGAACCCTTTGTCACAAAAGCCGGTATTTTCCACTGTCAAGGCATCGCGAGTTCATGTTTTACAGCAGAAACGTACTCGGTTACTAACGTAACCTCGGTTCTCTCTAGAAGAGGGAACGAGTACTTGCGTAAGAATATCTTACGCTAGGGGAAAACCTCTTTTCCTCGAGATATTGAAGCCAAAAATTATCCTTAATTTTGTAATAATGTAAAACGCATTGCAGCAGCATGCAGACATGGGCGAGACAGCTCGCGCGCCCATTGGCTGCTCTGCGGCAACTGCACCAGCCTATCGATGGAGGCTCCTCATGACGTCATAACCAATGAGGGCGCTTCGCGCCCAATACGTCATGTCCCGCCGAAATCGGGTGGGGCCAGGGCTATAAATACGGCCCAGAGAGGCTGGTTTGGTCAGTTTTTTCATCGCAGAAGCGAATCAGAACATGACGCATGCACGGCAAGATACGCAAGTACTCGTTCCCTCTTCTAGAGAGAACCGAGGTTACGTTAGTAACCGAGTACGTTCTCTTACGAGAGGTCTCTCGTACTTGCGTAAGAATATCTTACGCTAGGGGAACACAATGTAAAACGCTGTGCGTGCTTGAGACATAACACTAACGTCCCAAGGGCAGGTGCCCGGGGCTCATACAGTGCTTAATCACAAGGGACTCACAGAGAATCCGGGAAGAGGGGCTAGGATAGCATCATTCCTGTAATATTGAGCTCTGATAAGAGCATATTATATCAAGTGTTCCACACAGCCAGGGCGAACTCAGCCTGGACTGGTAAATATGGGGGACTAACGTATTGCCCACAGAAGTATATAGGCGATCAGTGATCGCCGCTCTAGCAGTTTCAGCATCCCGAGCCGATAGCATCGGGCGGGCAATACTGAAAAATTAAACCGAGAGCAACCTAGCTTGCAAAGCGGGAACCTCGAGGTTATAAAACCTTATAAATGTAGACGGGGAGGCCCAGCCTGCCGCCATACAGATATCTTGCAAGGCAATCCCACTGGACCAAGCCCACGACGAGGCCATGCCTCTTGTGGAGTGCGCTTTGACACCTATCGGGCATTGCAGGCCCTTGGATGTGTAAGCTAACGCTATAGCATCAACTATCCATCTGGATAGACTCTGTTTTGACGCAGCTAGTCCCTTAGAACGTCCGCTGAACAAAACAAAGAGCTGCTCCGTCTGTCTGAAAACAGATGAGCGAGACACATAGGCTCTTAACGCCCTGACCGGGCAAAGGAAGCCTGCGTCCCCTTCCTCTTCGGATACCGGCAGGGCCGACAGTGAGATAACCTGTGCCCTAAACGGTGTGTTGAGGGATTTAGGAACATATCCGTGCTTTGGTTTGAGTATGACTCTCGAGTCATTCGGCCCAAACTCCATACACGTCGCGCTTACTGAGAGCGCTTGCAAATCCCCTATGCGCTTCACTGAAGCGAGAGCCAGAAGAAACACTGTTTTGAAAGACAAGAGTTTCAGATCTATTGACTGTATTGGCTCGAATGGGGCACCTTTCATGGCTTCCAGAACCGTGGAAAGGTCCCAAACGGGAACTGAGGGTGGTCTGGGAGGGTTCAGCCTCTTAGCTCCTCTAAGGAAGCGAATGACCAGATCGTTCCTTCCTAATGACTGGCCAAGCGGTGGTTCAGCGAACGCTGCTATGGCCGCCACATAAACTTTGAGCGTGGATGGGGTTCTGCCCTTATCCAGAAGCTCTTGTAAAAAGGAGAGAACCTCCGGCACCCCACAGCGTGAGGGTGAAGTGCCACTCGCTGTACACCAGCTAGTGAACACAGACCATTTTGAGGAATAGAGCCGCCTTGTAGATGGAGCTCTAGCCTGCGTGATCGTGTTTAACACTCCCGCTGGGAGGTTAACGGGTACCCGTTGATGGCCCACACATGTAGGGACCAAAGCTCCGGGCGAGGATGCCAGATCGAGCCGTTCGCCTGCGAGAGGAGATCCCTCCTCACCGGTATCGGCCACGGGGCGGTACTCGTCAGCTGCATCAGGACTGAAAACCAGACTTGGTTTGTCCAAAAAGGGGCGACGAGTAGCACTGGGCATCCGCTCTCCCTGATTCGCTCTAACACCTGGGGTAGGAGCGTGACAGGGGGAAACGCATAGAGCGGGCAGCGGGGCCAGACGTGAGCCAGCGCATCCCTGCTCTTGGAGAAGAATTCCTGACAATGAGCGTTCTCTTGAGACGCAAATAGGTCTATTTCCGCTCTGCCAAATGTCCTCCATAGCATTTTGACTGTCTGTGGATGTAAAGACCATTCCCCTGTCGGCAGATTGTTTCTGGACAGTCTGTCTGGTCCCACATTCAGATGGCCGGGCACATGCGCTGCCCTGAGCGAGCGCAGATTGTGCTGAGCCCAGACCAGGAGGCGATCCGTCAGCCTGTGAAGGATTCTGGATCTGATACCTCCTTGGTGATTTATATAAGCCACCACTGACATGTTGTCCGAACGGACTAAGACGTGGTGTCTTTTTATATGGGGACAAAAACGCCTCAGCGCGTTGTCGACTGCCATCATTTCCAGGCAGTTTATATGCAGAAGCTTTTCCCGTTCTGACCACTGGCCGAATAACGGTCTGCCCTCGAGCAGCGCTCCCCATCCCGAGGTTGAGGCGTCCGTGGACACCACCTTCACACTCGAGGAAGTCCCCAGGCTTACACCTGACCGGTACCAGTCGGTCACTGTCCAAGGTTTCAGAGCTGCGACGCATTTCTGATCGACCTTGATGCGCGCGAGACCGGAGGTCCAAGCTCTGCGCGGCGCGCGCGCTTTCAGCCAGTACTGCAGCGGGCGCATGCGAAGCAGACCCAGCTGAAGCACTGAGGATGCTGAAGCCATGAGACCCAGCATCCTTTGAAATTTTTTGAACGGGACCAAAGCGCCGTGGCGAAAAATCTCTGTCATGCGCTGAATGCTTAGTCTGCGCTGCGGCGACAGCTGTGCTGTCATAGACAGCGAGTCCAGATCTGTGCCCAGAAAAGATCTTTTCTGACTGGGAGACAGCGAACTCTTCGCCCAATTGACTGTGAGACCTAGATTCTCGAGGTGATCGAGTAATATGGTCCTGTGTTCTATGAGCTCCGACTGTGATCGAGCTAGAACCAGCCAATTGTCCAAATAATTCAGCACTCGTATGCCTCGGAGCCTGAGGGGTGCGAGCGCTGCATCCATGCACATCGTGAATACGCGAGGTGCTAGGGAAAGGCCAAATGGAAGGACTGTGTACTGATATGCCTGGCCCTCGAAGGCGAATCTCAAAAATCGCCTGTGACGTGACGCTATTTGTATTTGAAAATAGGCGTCTTTCAGATCTATCGACATGAACCAGTCCCCTTGGCAAATTTGCGAGAGGATTTTCCTGGTCGTGAGCATTCTGAACCGTCGTTTCAGAAGTGCTTTGTTTAGTCGTCTTAGATCTAGAATGGGTCTGAGACCCCCGTCTTTCTTGGGTACCAGAAAATATCTGCTGTACATGCCCCCTTCGCTCTGAGTTTGTGATAAGGGTTCTATAGCCCCTTTTCTCAGTAACTTCGCTATTTCGGCTCGAAGTAGGTGTGCTACTTCCTTTTTCACCGTAGTTTCGATTCGCGCCGCTTTGCGTTGCGGGCGTCGACCAAACTGTAGCGAATAGCCTCTTTCTATAATGCTCAGCACCCACTTCGATACCCCGGGGAGCTCTGCCCACGCTTTCGCGTGAGTGGCTAGGGGTTGAATGATATCTGGGCTCTGATCGCGGCCAAGTGGCGCGCGGAGAGCAACAGTGTGCTGTAACATGAGCGCAGCGTTTGCAGCGTGCGAGACTCGGGGCGCGCTGATCACAGCGGGCAGCCTGCCCGCGCTCAGTTCTCCTGCAGCTGTGTGCTGAGAGAGAGCGAGCGTGGTGAGCCCCGTGGGGTTTAATATGTCTGTGAGCGAATGCGGGCGCGGGACAACGGGCCCATGCATAACGCTGAGAACACCGTCTGTTTGTGCAGACTGTATGTGCGTTGGTTTCGTTTTTACAGAAACCGTGAGACATGTAGCGTGTAGTGTTTGCGGGCACTGGGACGTGGGCACAATTACTACATTTGGTGCACAACCGACATAAGTCGATTTTATTTGTGCGGGCCGTGTGTGGCGGGCCGTGTCTGTGTGTAGGAATGGGCACTGGGCAGTGGGCATTTTTACTACACTCATAACACCATCGGCCGTGGCCGGAATACCAGAAAATACACTCTTTTTGGGATTTATCTGGGTCGCCGTAAAAACGGCGTTTGTGTGCAGGCAAGCGGGCTGTACTGCCGACTTGTTTACTGCTGAATAAGCTGGAACAGTCGCAATTATTGGAACTGAACGAGCGAAAATCTTTGGTGTAAATCCGGCCGCAGCGGGACTTGAACACCGTCGCTTCCGTAAACTGGCTAGGAAGACTTAGAGGCCTCGGGCTTTAACTCAACCTTCGGCCGTGGCCCACGCGGCGGGGGGCGGCGGCCGGCGGAGCGAGAGCGCGGTCTCTGATCCCTGGTCTGTCGGCGCTGTGGGGCGGCGGCAGCTGAGGGTTGCGGCTGGGAGCTGCGAGCAGACGGCTGTTTTGAGCGACCTGCTGCGGAGCTCGAGCGCTTGGGCAGGAAATGTTTCATGGCCTGCGATGTCTTTTGAACTTCGGCGAATCTGTCTGCGAAGTCTTTGACAGAGGATCCGAAGAGGCCAGCGGGGGAGACGGGGGCGTCGAGAAACGCGGAGCGCTCCGAGTCCGGCATCTCCGAGAGCGTAAGCCATAAGTGTCTCTCAGCCACGGTGAGAGAAGCCATATTCCGCCCCATGGCCTGCGCGGCGGACTTTGTGGCGCGAAGGGCGAGATCCGTCGCGCTCCTTAAATCCGTAAGGTTCACAGCTTCCGGTCCTTCCTCGTCCATTTTGCGGAGAAGGTTGGCCTGGAAGATCTGGAGTATGGCCATAGAATGAAGCGCCGAGACAGCCTGCCCGGCGGCGGTATAAGCGCGACCGTGCAGTGACGAGGTGGCGCGGCAGGCTTTTGATGGCAGCGCCGTCTTAGCACGCCGTCCAGCAGAGGGCGGGCAAAGATGGGCGGCTACCGCTTCCTCGACGGGAGGGAGAGAGTGGTATCCTTTGTCCTTAGCACCGTCGACTACGGAGAATGCTGCGGACACGGGAGCACGCACTCTGGCTGAAAAGGGAGCGCTCCAAGACTTAGCTACCTCTTCGTGAAGCTCAGGAAGGAAAGGGGCTGGTCTTGAAGGCTGAGAAGCGCGGTCCCTTTGAAGAAAACAGCCGTCCAGGCGGTTAAGTGCAGGCTGCTGGGGCGTCGACCACTCAAGGCCGAGGCTCTCGACGGCCTGCTCGAGCAGACGCATAAGCTCCGCCTCGATGCTGGCTCTTTTCCCCGAGGAGCGGTGAGAGGGTGGTGCGAGGTCCGCGGAGCTCGACCAATCCTCACTGCCCGAAAGGAGAGAGCAACTGTCGTCCTCCAATCGCACAGCTTCTTCATAGTCCCCCATGGCGGAAGCGGCGGCAGACGGCGGCCGCTGACCGGCGGTGAGAGACTGAGGTGAAGCAGGCGGCGAAGCTAGCGGGCGCACCGGCGAGCTTTCGCGGGATGGAGGAGGTTCAGGGACCCGTTGAGCGCGGCGCTTTTTACGGCGCGGCAGCTCGGCGGGTGAAGGCGCGGGCGCAGCTTCACGAAAAAATGCCCGGCGGCGGCGAAAAAATGCGACTGAAGGCGGCGAGTTGTTGACCGGCAGCTTCAGATGCAGAATAATCCCGCTGGGTGCTTGTAGTCAGACGGCGCGGCTTCCTCTCAGGATCCAGCGATGTGTGAACTCGCTGAAGAGATGAAAAACTGACCAAACCAGCCTCTCTGGGCCGTATTTATAGCCCTGGCCCCACCCGATTTCGGCGGGACATGACGTATTGGGCGCGAAGCGCCCTCATTGGTTATGACGTCATGAGGAGCCTCCATCGATAGGCTGGTGCAGTTGCCGCAGAGCAGCCAATGGGCGCGCGAGCTGTCTCGCCCATGTCTGCATGCTGCTGCAATGTGTTTTACATTATTACAAAATTAAGGATAATTTTTGGCTTCAATATCTCGAGGAAAAGAGGTTTTCCCCTAGCGTAAGATATTCTTACGCAAGTACGAGAGACCTCTCGTAAGAGAACGACAAGCCCCGAAAAGTCTTTTAGCGAGTCAGTGCCCAGTATTCAGGTCAGGTGACAAAGCTGCTTGCTTGTCACTTTGAAAAGACGCGCTAGCTGAGAGGAGTTTCGTCAAAGCTGACTAAAAGTGATCGAGGATGGATTTCAGCGAACTTGATGAACCCGTGATATCTTCTTCGGGGCGTAAAAGGAAAACAAAAGCTGAAACTTTTTCATGGAATCTTGCTAAAACAGCACGTTAGTGGTGAGGGAAAAGCTCACTGTATTGCGTGTATGTTAATCACAACAACAAACAATAAGATTAACGTTACAAAGATTAACCAAGTGTTTTATTATGTATCATAGCAATTACTTGGCTTTGTTAAACTCTGAAACATGAAATGTGGAGTTATCTACTTTTGCCCCCCCCCCCCACCCAAAATATAAAAAATACTTTCAATGAACTTTAATTTGATAAATTACCTGTATTTTTTTTGTTATTATTACTTAAAATCAAAACAACCCAGCTGCAGTTTGATTGATATTCAAATGCACAATATAAAATAAACATGATATATGAAAATGAACAAGAACAGAGTTATCTGTTTTTGCAAATGAACTCTTCTGTTATAGATAACTCCGTTCTTGTTCATTTTCATACATCATGTTTTTTTTTAAACTTGTTACAAACAACTTGTAAATGTCCCAATTGGGAGAGGGTGTGCAATTTTCAAAGAGTTTAATTAAACTTTCATGTTATATATTTTTGCATGTATTAGTGTGAGTTAATAAACGTAACTGGTTGTGTACACTTGGCACATAATATCAAAACCACAAATATCGTATCGCTGGCTGAGAGAATTGATATTGTATCGTATCGTGATGAACTGTCCGATTTACACCCCTACTGGTTAGCGTGCGTGTGCTCTGGTTAGCGTGTGCTCTGGTTAGCGTATGCTCTGGTTAGCGTGTGCTCTGGTTAGCGTGTGCTCTGGTTAGCGTATGCTCTGGTTAGCGTGTGCTCTGGTTAGCGTGTGCTCTGGTTAGCGTGTGTGTGCTCTGGTTAGCGTGTGCTCTGGTTAGCGTGTGCTCTGGTTAGCGTGTGCTCTGGTTAGCGTGTGTGTGCTCTGGTTAGCGTATGCTCTGGTTAGCGTGTGCTCTGGGTAGCGTGTACTCTGGTTAGCGTGTGTGTGCTCTGGTTAGCGTATGCTCTGGTTAGCGTGCGTGTGCTCTGGTTAGCGTGTGTGTGCTCTGGTTAGCGTGTGCTCTGGTTAGCGTATGCTCTGGTTAGCGTGCGTGTGCTCTGGTTAGCGTGTGCTCTGGTTAACGTGCGTCCGCTCTGGTTGGCGTATGCTCTGGTTAGCGTGTGTAACTAGCCTGGCAAGCCAGACCTACATCAAGATGTTAGGTCTGGCAACTCTCCATAGACACGGCTCAATCCGAGGGGCGGGATAAACGGCTGTCTTTCAAATTCCCTCTCCACGCAATAGGGCAGCGCTTCAACCAACCAGAGCGTTTTCCCAACAGCGGAGCTAACGTTAGTTAATAGATTCAGCTTTTGAATCTGGCCGGCAAAACTACGAACACATCTTCCTTTTTTAAGAATGACTTAAGTGCCGTTCTTTGCTCTTTTCTTAAAGAAAAGCTTAACTCCAAGTCCTCCAGAGTCGCGGCCAAAGCCGATTCGAAAGACTGTTCTCCAGCAGCAGACGTCATTCTTTGTTTTCAAGTAGCAGGGAACCGTTGCAACTCTGTCGTCATTATGTTAATCCCGCCCCGCCTACTCTATACACGACGTGATTGGCCTGACCCAATTTAGGTTTTCCAGCACGAAAGTCAACGGAGAGTTGCTAGACTACCCTGGCTGCAAAATAATTTTTGCTGCCGCTAGGGTGCGTCTAGATTTCTAGGCTAGTGTGTAACTGCATTAGTTGTTCTTCTGTCGCGCTCTCATTCCACACTCATTACTAATGGCTTCTTTATAGAGTGTAATAGTAAGTTTCCTCCCCATCGATTCATCATCCTCAGCCACTTCATCTCCCATTTTATCTCCCTTTACTCTTGCACACTTCCACTCTCTCTCTCGCTGCTGCTGGAGAACTCGATGAAGAAATTACAGCTGCGATATTAAACTGTCTCTGGTGAACACTTGCATGCCTTACGCAACGCTTGCCCACCAGCGCGTACAGATCACACTATAAGAGCCGCATGAAGCAGACAAGACTTTCACAAGATGCTCAAATCTCAAAGGCTCGTTCTCAGTTAGTAACCATATTAAACTGTATTCAGTTACATTTCTGGTTAAAGAGTCACTGAAGAAGGAGGAAATTACTTTTTTAAATCACCTAATTTCTAATCGAATATCCCGTTTTCACACAGAAAGAACATTATGAGAGTAAAATGGGTTGTGAAGAGCTTTTCTCAGTTCATTTAGATATTAAATGTAAACTCTCAGAGATAAATGTGTCTGTACACACAACATGATGGGCTCTGCTTGTAATCATACTTCACAATAACTGTGTCTGTGAGTGAAGTGAAAGAATCAGAAGGTTAGATATTCAGAGTTTATTTATATGTCCGCTGGACTTCAGGCTGAAGGTCAAAGGGTCACAAATGAGACGTGATTTTCGTCATGTCCTTTAAGACTTTCAAGAGTCAAACGTCAAATCTATGTTTAGCTGACAGGTACATGTGTTTGCTTTAATTAGGGCACAAACTCTCAGTGTGTTCTTCAGATTCATCAGTATATTTGCGTACGTGTTTGTGCATGTATGCTCAGTAAGGGCCTTTCCTCAGTTGCTTGAGTAAATCCAAATCAATCGGCTGTTTGTAAACCCTGATGTTTCCAGACACACATTTATGAGGAAGTTTTGAACATTCAGAAATAACATTTTCATAATTACCATGTCATAATTACATGTTTTTTAGCATTGGTAATATCAGCTGGTCTATGGAAGCTTGTTTCTGCCACTGAATAATAATAAAATAATAATAAATGCGACTTTTTATTTCGCAATTCTGACTCACAATTTTGAGAAATAAAGTCGCAATTGCAAGATATAAACTCGCAATTCTCGAAAGTTCTCACAATTATGACTTTTATTCTCGCAATTATGACTTTTTTCTCAATTATTACTTTATAACTTGAAATTATTACTTTATATCTCGCAATTATGACTTTATGTCGCAATTATGAATTTATATCTTACAATTATGACTTTTTCTCACAATTCTGAGAAATAAAGTCGCAATTATGACTTTTATTCATATTATTTTACTCTATTATTACTTTATAACTTGAAATTATGACTTTATATATCGCAGTTATGACTTTTTTTCCTCAATTATTACTTTATAACTTGAAATTATGACTTTATATCAAGCAATTATATCTTTATATGTCGCAATTCTGACTATATCTGGGAATTCTGACTTTTTTTCTCGCAATTCTGACTTTTATTCTCGCAATTGTTACTTTATAACTTAAAATTATGACTTTATATTGCGCAATTATGACTTTATATTATGACTTTTTTCTCAATTATTACTTTAAATGACTTTATATAACGCAATTATGACTTTATATGTCGCAATTATGGCTTTATATCTTGCAATTATGACTTTTTCCCTTACAATTCTGAGAAATAAAGTCGCAATTCGGAAAAATAAAGTCGCAAATTGCAAGATATAAACTCACAATTCTCGCAATTCAGACTTTTTTTCTCGCAATTCTGACTTATATTCTCGCAATTCTTTTTTTTATTACAAATTTTACTAACTACTAACTTATTATTCTTTTATTACTTTATAACTTGAAATTATGACTATATCTCACAATTATGACTTTATACCTCACAATTATGACTATATCACGCAACTATGACTTTATATGTCGCAATTATGACTTTTTTCTCACATTTCTGAGATATAGAGTATATAGAGTATAAATAAAGTCGCAATTATTATAGATTTGTTTTATTCAGTGGCAGAAACGAGCTTCCGTACATCTGTCTATCACTGTACGGCTGTAATTGATCTTAAATCATCAAACTCAATATGCTTTAATTCTCTAATGTCATTCTATCGTTGGCTAAATGGCTTTAACACCTTGAGAATGACGTTATGAAACCCAGTCTGAGCCGGTGGTGAAATGCACACACGAACTAAACTCATGTTTGATGCCGTTAATGACGGATCATCCGGACGATACGAGTTCTTGAGAGATTTCCGCCTGAAATAAACACACTTTAGCCACTGAATGAGATGCATGATTTCCCTCTCTGTGATTTCTATTCAGGGTGGAACGCTGCCGATTTCCGATTATTTGGCAGAGAAGCCAAGAAACAAAGCCAAGATCCTCCGAGTCAGACAGATGTCCCACTTAATATTGAACCACGACACCATTTATAACCAGTTAATCCACATCTGTGGCTATTTAATATGCTGAGGAAAGATGAGGAAAGTTGCAGGCTTCAGCTGAACTCTAGCTTTAAATAACATGCCTGGACGCTTCACTGGTTCTGACCAGAGCGTTGAGTGTTTGTTTACATGCGTGAACTGATCTCAGGACAGAAGTGTGTGTTCAAGCTGTCGGGGGATTTGATCTATTAATATCTCAGTGGTTTATGTCAAAGCACCTCCGTTTGTGCTGATAAAGATGTGATAGTGACGCAGGCGGGGTTATTTTAGTATGGTAGATATACTACACCGTAAACACATATTCCAAGTTGTAAATAAAAAGATTATTGGAGACTTTCATGATTTATGTGTTTCTTGTCGGTTCTTATATTGTTCCTCGCTTGCAAGTTGCTTTGGATAAAAGCGTCTGAAAGCGTGCATGTAAAGTTTAAGTGATGTTTAAGTATTTTAGTTTTAGTTAACCCTGAAGCTTTGTATGTGTGTGTGAGAGAGAGAGAGAGAGTGTGTGTGTGTGTGTGTGTGTGTGAGAGAGAGAGAGAGAGAGAGAGAGAGAGAGAGAGAGAGAGAGAGAGAGCTTTAGTGTTAGTGTTAGTTAACCCTGAAAGGATTCTAACTTTATCATTAACAGTTGTCCATTTCATGCTGGACTGTATTCGGGGTCACGGGAGGCATGAGAGTTCAACACCATCATATTTCACCCCAGAAATGTCTGTCCTCGTCTTTCTGCCCACAATCAAGGGTAGTTATCACCAACCCTCGCTGCAAGTGACAGCAGCAACTGGACCAGAGGGTCGTGAAACTCAGTAGGAGTTGCCAAGATATGTTTCCAGTCCACACTGTGTCTCCGGACTGTGTTTGTGACGTGAAGGAGATCTCCGGCAGACGAGGAGAAGACGAGCAGAAATGGGGGGAAAGAAATCCAAGTTCTCGGCAGACGACGACAACGACACGACTCAATCGGCAAGAAAGACTCCCGAGGAAAACCTTCCCAGCGCCGAACGCATTCGCAAACACATGACCACACACTTCGGCTACAACGTTCTCAGCCTGGCTCGCCGTGGGATTCGGGATCCTCCGGAGGATCTGTGGGATCTGACGGATCTACAGAAGCTCAACCTGTCACTCAACTCGCTACGCTCCATTCCCTCGTCTCTCGGATCGCTGGAAAACCTGGTGGTGTTAAATCTGTGGGGGAACCAGCTGACCAGTTTACCACCCGAGATCGGGCGTCTCCGAAACCTAAAGGTGCTTTTCGCATATCGGAATCGGTTAAGCGATGTTCCCGAGGAACTGGGATGCTGCACTAAACTGGAAGTTTTAAGTCTGGCTAATAATCTTCTCACCGGACTCCCGTCAACACTGTCATCCCTCGACGGACTCAAGAAGCTCAACCTGAGCCACAACCTCATCAGTCACATCCCCGGATGCGTTTACGCCATGAAGAGCCTGGTGTTCCTGCAGCTGGCCTGCAACAGACTGGAGAACATCGCGGATCAGATACAAGCGCTGGCCGACTTAAAGGTGACATATTATGCCTCTTTTCACAAGATGTAATATAAATCTGAATGTGTTTCTGAAATTTCAGCTTAAATTCCCCCCAGATCATTTATTACAGCTTGTCAAATTTGAACCTTTTTGTGTGTGAGCAAAAACTCACAGTTTTTGTGTGTGTCCCTTTAAATGCAAATGAGCTTTAGCTCCGCCTCCGTTCAGAAGAGGGCGGAGTCTTTACACGAGCTTCAGAAACTCCGACAATAACAAAACACTCCAATCTCACTCATCCAGAATCCCAG
>NC_138735.1:34241756-34259256 GCF_965113295.1 Leuciscus leuciscus
ACACACACACGTAGAAATCCATGTGACTAACTAATGCTCAATATTAAAAATACTGTAAATGCTCAACATTTAATGTTTGTGTCAAGGTGTAACTACCATTGTGCAAATGCCAAAATGCCATAGTAATGTGTTAAACGTGTGTGTGTGTGTGTGTGTGTGTGTGTGTGTGTGTGTGTGTGTGTGTGTGTGTGTGTGTGTGTGTGTGTGTGTGTGTGTGTGTAATGTTTTATACAACTTGAAAACAGTTGCTGTTCCTTTACAATTTAAGTATAATCAAATTGGCTGTACAAGTAATTTCAACTAAAATATTGTCTAGTTGAATCTTGAATAACTTAAAAATGAAGTTAAATTATTTTGTCATGACTTATTGATCATATCATTGTTTTACAGTGTATAAGGAGACATCTTAATATTTATTTATGTTTCTGTGTTGTTGTAATATCTGCTCTAAGAGCTTCTCTCTCTCTCTCAGGAACAGTAACAGTGTGTGAATGAGACTCGAGTGTTGTTGCTCTAGCGCCCCCTGTCTGTACCAGCCCTGCAGTGCAGCTTATGACTGGCATTCAGAATCATATATATATATTAGTCTGATATAGTGAGAATATGGAGGAAAAACAGCTCAGTTTTATTCAAAGGTCCACACTGAGTATTTCATTATATCCTCCCAATAGAAACTGCAGTGGAACCGAAGAATGTTTTGAAAAACCCTCAATGCTTTATCATTAAAAGGCCATAATGTTATATTTCTCCACTTATTAAACATATGAGGACGTATATTATGCCGAACCTGCCCTCTTCACACTCAAGAAACGCTCAAGGTTCATTTATTAAAAAATTTTCTCACTTTATCACTGATTTATAAAGTAGCGCGTTCTGTTCATTGAGAAGGTCATGGTTTTCATGAGCCAGGGATGAAGCTTCTGAGGATCTTTAACAATACTTTATAATTCAACTAAAGATGTTTTCAGTCATGATTAGAGAAATGAAATGTGATTCATTTACTCAGTAAATCCACTGGAATAAATTTCATGATTATCATGAAGTTTCTCGACATCAGTCAGACCTCCGTAAGTCAAGATGAAGTGAAGCATCTGTGTCAGTAAATCATATTTTACAGCCTGTATAGCGATAAAAGCACTCCGTCTACTTCAGACACGCTCTGCTCTCGGTGTGGTGTAGATTTTGTAGAAATGAAACCGTGGGTATTGGAATTAAGACACTTTATGTATAAAGTAAATTCTAACGGCCCCAACACTGAGCCCTGTGGGACTCCCTTAACAACCTCCATTAAATCTGACCAAACACATTGAGTTCTTCCCTTTAAATAAGCAGTAAACCACAGAACTACATTATCTGATAACACAACACTTTCCGAACAATATATCGTGATCCAAAGCAAATCAATAGAAGACATTCACGATTGTACTTTTCATCTAAAGACTCCACAATATCATTTAAAACGTTTGAAACGGCCGTATTGGTACTCTGCTTTTTAATGAATCCTGATTGAGTATTTAAATACCATATCAGTTGTTCACTAACAACATTTTCTAAGAGTTTTGACGATTTATTCACATCTCTTATCATCTTTTAGAGCAGAGCAGACATTAGAGGAGATCTGTTCAAACGCGAACTCTCCAGAAATACAGAATTAAAGACTGTATCATTATTTGTTGGGGAATATAGAATCAGATGCAATGAAATGAAAATGTGTGTGAGAGAGAGAGAGTGTGTTTCTGTTCATTGTATGTGTGTGTGTGTGTGTGTGTGTGTGTGTGTGTGTGTGTGTGTGTGTGTGTGTAGATAACGCTCACCTTGAGCTGCTCTATAATGGGCTGTTCTCAGGATAAAAGAATAAAGGGAGATGTTGGATGATGTGTGTGTGTGTGTGTGTGTGTGTGTGTGTGTGTGTGTGTGTGTGTGTGTGTGTGTGTGTGTGTGTGTGTGTGTGTGTGTGTGTGTGTGTGTGTGTGTGTGTGTGTGTGTGTGTGTGTGTGTGTGTGAATAAGTGACCCTCTCCTGGGTCATTCCCGCTTTCTGGAGGACGCTTTTTCATTTCCTTCTGGGATGCTGATTAAACTGCTTCGTCTCTGTCACACTCGTTCTGGATTTGGACCTGTGGCCTTTTGTTTCTCTGCGTCTTCAGGATCATTTCACCAGCTCTTCCTGATGCAGGAGGAAAACACAAGATAAAAGCAGATTTATCTATCCCTGTTTACCGTGTTCTGGAGTCAGTAAAGGTAAAGTGTGTGTTTACACGTATGCCATGCATTTGGCCAATCAACGTACACTTACGTCACTAGCAGTTCCTAAGTTGGAGCTAATTTAGTTCCCGAAGAGCCATTCCTGTGACTAAAACCGTTCCCTGTTCCTGCAGTGCGAACACAGCAAAAAGTTGGTGCTCCCGCCATTAGTTCTCGGATCTATGAAAACGTTCCTGAGTGTAGATGTTCTTGTTAGCTGGGTTATAGTGACTAATACAGGGTTTTAAAAAGTCTTTATTTGCCTTTATTCAAATTAAGGCCTTAAAAAGGTCTAAAATCAGAGCTGAACGTCTTAAAGTCGCCCTGTAGTCAATCATCTATCCCTTAAAAGTCATCTTTGATCACCAAAATGACATATTTCAATGTTTTTTCCTTGAACAAAATTTCATCATGCCTTAAAATATCTTGAATGTAACTCGACACCCTCGCCTCATTTAGTATGCTCGGTTCTATGAATATGCAAATGAGCCCTGCCTCCACTCACTCACTCAGCTCAGAGATCCACTGGTTGATGATCACACGTTGATCTGATTGGTTACAAGGTAGTTTGTGACGTCAGAAACACCAGCGATTTCAAAGCGTGTGTTTGAGACTGTCTTTGGTTCACTGCAGTTTTAAGGAGGAAATACTCAGCAATGGTGTCGACTTATGAACTTACACATGGTTTGTCTTAAAGTGTATTAAAAACACCACATAGACACATAAACTACATTAAAAGCTGGATTTACACCACAGGGGGACTTTAAATTATAAAGTCATGGCATTAAATGTTGCAAAGTTAGTTCCTAACCCTAACCTCAGTATTTTTGTTCTGTTTTCCAATACAAATATCTAAACATATTTAAATCAAATATGCATGATACATGTACTTGAGATGCAAATGTAAAATGAAGTCTTGAAAAATGTAAGAAAAACAAATACTGTCAATGAGTTATGCAAACATCCATTTGAATTAAGTTGATTTTTCCCAATTGGAAGATATTTGTTCTTGTTTCAATCACAAAGTCACTTTCAATTTCACAGAAAACAAGACTTCATATTTTAGGTCATTTTGTATCTTCAGTAAATGCATCTTGATTTAAGAATCTTTAGACATTTGCACTGGAAAACAAACTGGAAGATCAAATATATATATATATATATATATATATATATATATATATATATATATATATATATATATATATAATTTTCTGCTGGGTTATCAGAAGATACAGTCAAGGTTATTTCCATATTCGATTGTTTGGGAGCAGAACGATTCAAGCTGTTCTCTGTAAAATGAATGAACAAGTTATTAATATCTGTTGGAAGTTTTCAAACTCTGAAGTGTTGCTAATAAAACTGTGTTGCAACATTTACATTTAGAGAACATATTGAGGCATTGTGTTCCCTTCCATTTATTCCTTTATCTTTACTTGGTCTTAAAGAGGACTTTAGGAAGTCTTAAATTAAACCCTGCTAATAAACGCTTTTAACAAGTTTTCTTTCCCGTTGATGATTTATTAAGAGCATGAGATATTGCAGAGCTTGTGTTTGTGTTGCTGATTGGACAATGACCTTCATTAGTGCATGATGATGTCATCAACATTTTTGTTCTTTTTCAAATGCATGTACATGTGCGTGTTAAACACATATGTCTGTTAATTAGTTAAGATTAAAGTGCAGAATGATCCTGAACTGAAGCTGCTGATTCTGCCCTCTAGTGACTGATTCTGACTGATGCTTATGTGGGAAACACATCTAAAGACAGAGACTCAACGATCTTCAACTCAATAATCACATCTAAAGACAGAGACTCAACGATATTCAACTCAATAATCACATCTAAAGACAGAGACTCAACGATCTTCAACTCAATAATCACGTCTAAAGACAGAGACTCAACGATATTCAACTCAATAATCACATATAAAGACAGAGACTCAACAATATTCAACTCAATAATCACGTCTAAAGACAGAGACTCAACGATCTTCAACTCAATAATCACGTCTAAAGACAGAGACTCAACGATATTCAACTCAATAATCACATATAAAGACAGAGACTCAACGATATTCAATTCAATAATCACATCTAAAGACAGAGACTCAACGATCTTCAACTCAATAATCACGTCTAAAGACAGAGACTCAACGATATTCAACTCAATAATCACATATAAAGACAGAGACTCAACAATATTCAACTCAATAATCACGTCTAAAGACAGACTCAACGATATTCAACTCAATAATCACATCTAAAGACAGAGACTCAACGATCTTCAACTCAATAATCACATCTAAAGACAGACTCAACGATATTCAACTCAATAATCACATCTAAAGACAGAGACTCAACAATATTCAACTCAATAATCACATCTAAAGACAGAGACTCAACAATATTCAACTCAATAATCACATCTAAAGACAGAGACTCAACGATATTCAACACAATAATCACATCTAAAGACAGAGACTCAACAATATTCAACTCAATAATCACATCTAAAGACAGAGACTCAACAATATTCAACTCAATAATCACATCTAAAGACAGACTCAACAATATTCAACACAATAATCACATCTAAAGACAGAGACTCAACGATCTTCAACTCAATAATCACGTCTAAAGACAGAGACTCAACGATATTCAACTCAATAATCACATATAAAGACAGAGACTCAACAATATTCAACTCAATAATCACGTCTAAAGACAGACTCAACGATATTCAACTCAATAATCACATCTAAAGACAGAGACTCAACGATCTTCAACTCAATAATCATGTCTAAAGACAGAGACTCAACGATATTCAACTCAATAATCACATATAAAGACAGAGACTCAACAATATTCAACTCAATAATCACGTCTAAAGACAGACTCAACGATATTCAACTCAATAATCACATCTAAAGACAGACTCAACGATATTCAACTCAATAATCACATCTAAAGACAGAGACTCAACGATCTTCAACTCAATAATCACATCTAAAGACAGACTCAATGATATTCAACTCAATAATCACATCTAAAGACAGACTCAACGATATTCAACTCAATAATCACATCTAAAGACAGAGACTCAACGATCTTCAACTCAATAATCACATCTAAAGACAGAGACTCAACGATATTCAACTCAATAATCACATCTAAAGACAGAGACTCAACGATCTTCAACTCAATCATCACGTCTAAAGACAGAGACTCAACGATATTCAACTCAATAATCACATCTAAAGACAGAGACTCAACAATATTCAACACAATAATCACATCTAAAGACAGAGACTCAACAATATTCAACTCAATAATCACATCTAAAGACAGACTCAACAATATTCAACTCAATAATCACATCTAAAGACAGAGACTCAACGATATTCAACACAATAATCACATCTAAAGACAGAGACTCAACGATCTTCAACTCAATAATCACGTCTAAAGACAGACTCAACAATATTCAACACAATAATCACATCTAAAGACGGACTCAACCATCTTCAACTCAATAATCACGTCTAAAGACAGAGACTCAGCGATATTGAAGTCAATAATCACATCTAAAGACAGAGACTCAACGATATTCAACTCAATAATCACATCTAAAGACAGAGACTCAACAATATTCAACTCAATAATCACATCTAAAGACAGAGACTCAACGATATTCAACTCAATAATCACATCTAAAGACAGACTCAACAATATTCAACTCAATAATCACGTCTAAAGACAGACTCAACAATATTCAACACAATAATCACATCTAAAGACAGACTCAACGATATTCAACACAATAATCACATCTAAAGACAGAGACTCAACGATATTCAACTCAAAATCACATCTAAAGACAGACTCAACAATATTCAACACAATAATCACATCTAAAGACAGACTCAACCATCTTCAACTCAATAATCACGTCTAAAGACAGAGACTCAGCGATATTGAAGTCAATAATCACATCTAAAGACAGAGACTCAACGATATTCAACTCAATAATCACATCTAAAGACAGAGACTCAACAATATTCAACTCAATAATCACATCTAAAGACAGAGACTCAACGATATTCAACTCAATAATCACATCTAAAGACAGAGACCTCACGATCTTCAACTCAATAATCACATCTAAAGACAGAGACTCAACAATATTCAACTCAATAATCACATCTAAAGACAGAGACTCAACAATATTCAACTCAATAATCACATCTAAAGACAGAGACTCAACAATATTCAACTCAATAATCACATCTAAAGACAGAGACTCAACGATATTCAACACAATAATCACATCTAAAGACAGACTCAACGATCTTCAGCTCAATAATCACATCTAAAGACAGACTCAACAATATTCAACTCAATAATCACATCTAAAGACAGACTCAACGATCTTCAGCTCAATAATCACATCTAAAGACAGACTCAACTCAATCACATCTAAAGACAGAGACTCAACGATCTTCAACTCAATAATCACATCTAAAGACAGAGACTCAACAATATTTAGCTCAATAATCACATCTAAAGACAGAGACTCATCAATATTCAACACAATAATCACATCTAAAGACAGACTCAACGATCTTCAGCTCAATAATCACATCTAAAGACAGAGACTCAACAATATTCAACACAATAATCACATCTAAAGACAGAGACTCAACAATATTCAACTCAATAATCACATCTAAAGACAGAGACTCAACGATATTCAACACAATAATCACATCTAAAGACAGACTCAATGATCTTCAGCTCAATAATCACATCTAAAGACAGAGACTCAACAATATTCAACTCAATAATCACATCTAAAGACAGAGACTCAACGATCTTCAGCTCAATAATCACATCTAAAGACAGACTCAACTCAATCACATCTAAAGACAGAGACTCAACGATCTTCAACTCAATAATCACATCTAAAGACAGAGACTCAACAATATTTAACTCAATAATCACATCTAAAGACAGAGACTCAACAATATTCAACACAATAATCACATCTAAAGACAGACTCAACGATCTTCAGCTCAATAATCACATCTAAATACAGAGACTCAACAATATTCAACACAATAATCACATCTAAAGACAGACTCAACTCAATAATCACATCTAAAGACAGACTCAACTCAATAATCACATCTAAAGACAGAGACTCAACAATATTCAACACAATAATCACATCTAAAGACAGACTCAACGATATTCAACTCAATAATCACATCTAAAGACAGACTCAACGATATTCAACTCAATAATCACATCTAAAGACAGACTCAACGATATTCAACTCAATAATCACATCTAAAGACAGACTCAACAATATTCAACTCAACAATCACATCTAAAGACAGACTCAACGATATTCAACTCAACAATCACATCTAAAGACAGACTCAACAATATTCAACTCAATAATCACATCTAAAGACAGACTCAACAATATTCAACTCAACAATCACATCTAAAGATAGACTCAACGATATTCAACTCAATAATCACATCTAAAGACAGAGACTCAACAATATTCAACTCAATAATCACATCTAAAGACAGACTCAACAATATTCAACTCAACAATCACATCTAAAGATAGACTCAACGATATTCAACTCAATAATCACATCTAAAGACAGAGACTCAACAATATTCAACTCAATAATCACATCTAAAGACAGACTCAACAATATTCAACTCAACAATCACATCTAAAGATAGACTCAACGATATTCAACTCAATAATCACATCTAAAGACAGAGACTCAACAATATTCAACTCAACAATCACATCTAAAGATAGACAACAATATTCAACACAATAATCACATCTAAAGACAGAGACTCAACGATCTTCAACTCAATAATCACATCTAAAGACAGAGACTCAACGATCTTCAGCTCAATAATCACATCTAAAGACAGACTCAACTCAATCACATCTAAAGACAGAGACTCAACGATCTTCAACTCAATAATCACATCTAAAGACAGAGACTCAACAATATTTAACTCAATAATCACATCTAAAGACAGAGACTCAACAATATTCAACACAATAATCACATCTAAAGACAGACTCAACGATCTTCAGCTCAATAATCACATCTAAAGACAGAGACTCAACAATATTCAACACAATAATCACATCTAAAGACAGTCTCAACTCAATAATCACCTCTAAAGACAGAGACTCAACAATATTCAACACAATAATCACATCTAAAGACAGAGACTCAACAATATTCAACACAATAATCACATCTAAAGACAGACTCAACGATATTCAACTCAATAATCACATCTAAAGACAGACTCAACGATATTCAACTCAATAATCACATCTAAAGACAGACTCAACGATATTCAACTCAATAATCACATCTAAAGACAGACTCAACAATATTCAACTCAACAATCACATCTAACGATAGACTCAACGATATTCAACTCAACAATCACATCTAAAGACAGACTCAACAATATTCAACTCAACAATCACATCTAAAGATAGACTCAACGATATTCAACTCAACAATCACATCTAAAGACAGACTCAACAATATTCAACTCAATAATCACATCTAAAGACAGACTCAACAATATTCAACTCAATAATCACATCTAAAGACAGACTCAACAATATTCAACTCAATAATCACATCTAAAGACAGACTCAACAATATTCAACTCAACAATCACATCTAAAGATAGACTCAACGATATTCAACTCAATAATCACATCTAAAGACAGAGACTCAACAATATTCAACTCAACAATCACATCTAAAGATAGACAACAATATTCAACACAATAATCACATCTAAAGACAGAGACTCAACGATCTTCAACTCAATAATCACATCTAAAGACAGAGACTCAACGATCTTCAACACAATAATCACATCTAAAGACAGAGACTCAACGATCTTCAACTCAATAATCACATCTAAAGACAGAGACTCAACGATCTTCAACACAATAATCACATCTAAAGACAGAGACTCAACGATATTCAACTCAATAATCACATCTAAAGACAGAGACTCAACAATATTCAACTCAAAATCACATCTAAAGACAGAGACTCAACAATATTCAACTCAATAATCACATCTAAAGACAGAGACTCAACAATATTCAACTCAATAATCACGTCTAAAGACAGAGACTCAACAATATTCAACTCAATAATCACATCTAAAGACAGACTCAACGATCTTCAACTCAATAATCACATCTAAAGACAGAGACTCAGCGATATTCAACTCAATAATCACATCTAAAGACAGAGACTCAACAATATTCAACTCAATAATCACATCTAAAGACAGAGACTCAACAATATTCAACTCAATAATCACATCTAAAGATAGACTCAACGATATTCAACTCAACAATCACATCTAAAGACAGACTCAACAATATTCAACTCAATAATCACATCTAAAGACAGACTCAACAATATTCAACTCAATAATCACATCTAAAGACAGACTCAACAATATTCAACTCAATAATCACATCTAAAGACAGACTCAACAATATTCAACTCAACAATCACATCTAAAGATAGACTCAACGATATTCAACTCAATAATCACATCTAAAGACAGAGACTCAACAATATTCAACTCAACAATCACATCTAAAGATAGACAACAATATTCAACACAATAATCACATCTAAAGACAGAGACTCAACGATCTTCAACTCAATAATCACATCTAAAGACAGAGACTCAACGATCTTCAACACAATAATCACATCTAAAGACAGAGACTCAACGATCTTCAACTCAATAATCACATCTAAAGACAGAGACTCAACGATCTTCAACACAATAATCACATCTAAAGACAGAGACTCAACGATATTCAACTCAATAATCACATCTAAAGACAGAGACTCAACAATATTCAACTCAAAATCACATCTAAAGACAGAGACTCAACAATATTCAACTCAATAATCACATCTAAAGACAGAGACTCAACAATATTCAACTCAATAATCACGTCTAAAGACAGAGACTCAACAATATTCAACTCAATAATCACATCTAAAGACAGACTCAACGATCTTCAACTCAATAATCACATCTAAAGACAGAGACTCAGCGATATTCAACTCAATAATCACATCTAAAGACAGAGACTCAACAATATTCAACTCAATAATCACATCTAAAGACAGAGACTCAACAATATTCAACTCAATAATCACATCTAAAGACAGAGACTCAACAATATTCAACTCAATAATCACATCTAAAGACAGACTCAACAATATTCAACTCAATAATCACATCTAAAGACAGAGACTCAACAATATTCAACTCAATAATCACATCTAAAGACAGAGACTCAACAATATTCAACTCAATAATCACATCTAAAGACAGAGACTCAACAATATTCAACACAATAATCACATCTAAAGACAGAGACTCAACAATATTCAACTCAATAATCACATCTAAAGACAGAGACTCAACAATATTCAACACAATAATCACATCTAAAGACAGAGACTCAACAATATTCAACTCAATAATCACATCTAAAGACAGACTCAACAATATTCAACTCAATAATCACATCTAAAGACAGAGACTCAACAATATTCAACTCAATAATCACATCTAAAGACAGAGACTCAACAATATTCAACACAATAATCACATCTAAAGACAGAGACTCAACAATATTCAACTCAATAATCACATCTAAAGACAGAGACTCAACAATATTCAACACAATAATCACATCTAAAGACAGAGACTCAACAATATTCAACACAATAATCACATCTAAAGACAGAGACTCAACAATATTCAACACAATAATTGAGTGCGAACAGAAAGGATTGTGCGACAAATGGCTCTCAGTGTGTTGAACTGTTAAAAATTATCTTTACATTGTCATCATGATGAGCACAAGCTGCAAATCAATTCATAAAAGCATTTATTAAATCACAGAAAAATGATTGCAAAGCTTTTGCAGAACTGAAACATGCTTTTGTGCATTTTTACTCGTATGGCATTTGCCAGTTCAATCAGAAGCGTTTTAGATGAAGAGAACTGCGACCATGAGCCAGTTATTCTCTATGAGTGCATGTAGAAAAGCTTTATAAATGGCAGACATTGATTTCCCATGAGCCCTTTCTCTGATTGTTCTTTGTCCTCATGAGTGACATGGGTTGAAATCAATATAAAATCTTGGGTTTCTAAAGCAGAAACAAGCTGAACTTCCACTGATGTGGAGGAAAGAAAGGAAATCTTAATTGAATATCTGTGTTCTCGATCAAAACATCTGCGTTTCTGAACCCAATCCTTCGCTGAATGCACTCGCACCGTATGGAAATTCATATCATTTTGAAAGGAAAAATGCTTTTTGAATGGCATAAAGGAGATTAGTGCAGCGAATGGCTGTCCTTCATGTACTGTATATAGACATTGGTTTTATGCATGAATATGTGTGAGAGTAAATGTTGATGTGCACAACAGCCTTGAGCAACTTCTGCTCCACATATACGTACAATAATCAACTGCAGGTTTATTTCCACAAAGTGCCATAAAATACATTTCAAAGAGCATGATACCAATCACACACATCTGGCAAACTGACAACAGCTGGAAAACCTCCTTGGAAAGCATGAAGTATGTGCATTTGTGTCCTGTTTTTCTTTCTTGTTCATATATATATATATATATATATATATATACATTTACACACTCTTAAAAGAAAAGGGTCTATATAGATTCTTAAAGGGTTTCATCATGGGATCAGTTTATGGATTTAGCTTTAATTAATGAAATGTGTTTTCATTCATTTTTAATTACAAATTAAACATTGAAGTATTATGCAAACATTTAAAGTCCCCCTGTGGTGTAAATCCAGTGTTTAAAGTAGTTTATGTGCTTATATGGTGTTATTAATATGCTTTAAGACAAAGCATGTGTAAGTTCATAAGTCGACAGCATTGCTGAGTATTTCCTCCTTAAAACTGCAGTGAACCAAAGACAGTCTCAAACACACGCTTTGAAATCGCTGGTGTTTCTGACGTCACAAACTACCTTGTAACCAATCAGATCAACGTGTGATCGTCAACCAGTGGATCTCTGAGCTGAGTGAGTGAGTGGAGGCGGGGCTCATTTGCATATTCATAGAACCACGCATACTTAATGAGGCGAGGGTGTCGAGTTACAGTCAAGATATTTTGAGGAATTGAAAAAAAGTTTAAATATGTAATTTTTGTGATCAAAGATGAGTTTTAAGAGACTTTAAAATGTTTCTTCTTGTATAGAACCTTTTCTTATAAGAGTGTATATATACAGCATATAGACACATATATTGAACATATATTTTCCAGGAAGTCACAGTTTCTCCCGTGGAGTGAATAATCACATCGGAGAATGTCAACGTGGCTCGAATCCCAGAGTGGATTCTGTAGTTTGTTTAAGTTTGTTTGGTGACTCTGTGTCATCATGACCTTGTTAAGGAAACGCTGTAAGAAGTTATCTATCAGATGCCATGATATATCCGCTGGTTCCTGTTCAGCGAGGTAATCTAATCTACGGGAAACTGCCTTTACAAACATTTGCTTTTTTGATCAGAACGTGTTCTTCCTTAGAAATGCCCACAAAAGAGGAACGACCGAGGTTCAGTTTCTGAGGTCTTTGACATACAAAATACAGACGAAATTGAATGAGTGTGTTGCGTTGCACACGGGCACTCTGTCAGCTCCAGGTTTAATAACCTTGTTTAACAGCTGGAAGCTTTCAGACTCCTGTGTGTTTGCTTCGTCTCGATGTGAATGAAACTGCATGTTTACGGCGGCTGAGAGCCTCTTGTTCCACTCGCCCTTCACTAAATATAGAGGCATTTATGTGGCATTACTCTCGTTCTGACCACATCAGTCCTGCTTTACAGTGTCGCAGTGTTTCTGCCGTACAGTTCAGCCTCAGCTCCTCAGCTCCTCGGGACTCAAACATACACACTTAATGTGAACCTGTACAGCCTCACATAGTCAGAATCAGTTTACTTTTTAGAAATGGAGCAGTTTATTGAAATTTTTGACAAAATATTTTGGAGGATCATCAGGCTTTTTATGGCTCATATAGTCTGAGAATATGGAGGAAAAACACTGAGCAAAAATATGTAATTTGGTGCAGATGCTGATATTTATATCAAATTCTGATGCTTGTAATGTAAATAAACAAGATCTTTAATACAGTGCAGCAGATACTTACAAAAACTGCATATCAATATCTGCCAATAATGTCTTAGTAATATGATATTTAAATGCTTAGTTTTATGATCAAAGCTGTAAAGCCTCATAATAATGGACTTTTTTTGTTGTTGAGTATCATATTTAATTTTGTATCAGGGTTTTATGGCTCATATAGTCTAATATAGTGAGAATATGGAGGAAAAAACAGCTCAAACTGAGCAAAAATATGTAATTTAGTGCAGATGCTGATATTCATATGAAATTCTGATGCTCGTAATGTAAAGTAATGAGATCTTTATAACAGTTTAGCAGATACTTGCATATAAATATCAAAATCTGCCATTATTGTCTTCGTAATATGATATTTAGATGCTTAGTTTTATGATCAAAGCGCTGTAAAAGTTTTAAAACATATAATGCAAAGCAATACAATGATTGAGATGAACCTTCCTAAAAGCCTGATGATCATATTTGATACTTATGATTTTTATTATAAATAATGAATGATGATAATCAAGTAAACCTCAGTTGCTTCAATCCAGTTGAAGTATATCTAACAATATCAAAGTTATTATTGCGTTTACTTGATTAAATCAGAGCAGATTTGACACAGAAACACACGAGCTGAGTTTGGACAGTTACACTAAAATACCTTTACTGGATAAAAGAGTCTAAACTCTCACTCAGAGACAGAAGAACTGGAGGAGAGTGTGTTCGACAGGTTCATCAGATCATGTTTATCTTTAAAAAGTCTTTAATTCACATATGAAATATGATACAGTGGGCTTAGAGTTACTGTACGTGCAGAGTCGGCACATACATGTGTGTCTGTGTCTTTAAGAATCTGCTGGATCTTCTGAAGGCTGAGAATAAAAGCAGCAGAAACCATGAACATCTGATTATCTGTGAATGTGTGTCCTCTGGACTCCAGGAATCCTGAGACGAGCCGGTCTGAGACCTGCACATGTATGTCCTCGGCGTTCGGCACACGTGCTGATCCAGAGAGGCTTCCAGAAAGTGCTTTAGCTTCATAACCGAGACTGTAGTGGTCAGCAGAAGCAAACGCAACTCAGCAAGATCTGTGCTGGCTATGAAGTTTAGATGCATATACTGAGACAGAGGGTTCACACACTCGCATACGATTAAACCTGTCGACACAAGGCTTCGGGGTCACGGGGTCACGGGGTCAGGAGAAGACCGGATGTTGCCTTGTTTTCCAGGATGAATGTGTTGAAACTGATCCGTGTTATATGAGGACACTTTGGGAATACTGTCCTCTTTAATTGTTATTGATTCACACACACAAACATGTCAGCTGAGACGGGGCAAGTCGTCCCACGGGGCGGATAAGGTTTCGGGTCAAACGTCCAGTCACATAAACTGCCCAGTTCAATAGGAAAACCTACTGGGAATTCTGTCCTCCAAACAAACATATCAATGACCAGTGAAGACAGGGAAACACACTGATGTCGATTTACATTCAGAGGCGAGCGCTGTGATCTCCATGAATGTCGGGACGGGGCATGTTGTCACAGGTTTTATATGCTGTTACTTTATGGCATTAATAAATGATAACTTGTGTCTGTTGTGGTGTGTGTGGTGTAGGAAAAACACTTGAAAAAGACAAAAAATCTAAGAAAAATAGTCTTTATTTAAATAAACTACACGTACAGAAGATCGCTGGCCGTTCATTTTTTTGTGTTTTACTGTAAACAGGATTTCATTCTTTAAAAACATCCAGTGTCAGAAAGCAGCAGTTTCACGCTGTGACAACATGCCCCTCTAATGAACATGCATATTAAAATGGATTTAAATAAACTCAAAATGTGATGAACAAAGCCTCAATAAAGACTTATTAATTATTATCATGATCATTTAAAAACCCATAAACAATACAGAAAGAAATCAATTATTTTTCCCAGAGCAGTGGACATATCTCAGGAATAAATAAAGAACAACCTACATTTCATCTATATAGACATCTGTATATCTATATCATCTATAGGTCATCTATATAGTTCATTGTATAAAGACCAAATGTATACTATGATAAATTATATAAATAGCATTTTGGAAGGTATTACAGTTTTTACATTTTAAATAATACAGAATATTACTTAAATGAATGTGCTATTCTAGCACAACAATTACTTATTTTAATCTAATTAGTTTATTAATACCAATCAAATTTAGTTTTGTATTTATGTTATTATTATTCCTTTTTTTATACCTTTTGTCTTTATTCGTTTTTTTTGTCGGGCTCTCTAGCGCTCCCTTGCGGAGCCAGACTGAAAACCCCTGCTTTAAAGTTTCCTTGCGTTTCACACACACACACACACACACACACACACACACACACACACACAGCAGTTCCGTGTGTGACTTTGGGGAATATTATCCAGCTCTGCTGATGATGTGCACGCGCATCTCTCATTGAACTACGCAACTGGATTTGGGAAAAAATCCAGAGCTACCCACTATATTCCTAGAGACTCTGTTATAAATATCAGAAGATTAAACGTTTGTATTGCTATGTTTATTTTCATGTAATTTTTTATTATTTTTATTAATTTTTATTATTTTAATATTATTAATTTATTTTCATCCTAGGCTATAGTGTTATTAATGCTTTGGCAATATAAAGATTTCTTTCACCATGTCAATAAAGCTATTTGAATCTTGAGGAGAGAGAGAGAGAGAGAGAGAGAGAGAGAGAGAGAGAGAGAGAGAGGGCGCGCGCGCGCGCGTGAGTTGCAGTGACGTCACGCTCCTCCGGCGGCGCTCCTAAACTCGGTAACGGCGAACGGACTCGGTTAAACTAGTGCAAACACGCGGACGGGGGTGTAACGGCTCAGACGAACGGGAATAGTCTCGGTGTGTCGCGGAGGAGCACGAGAGGAGCGCGCGGGGCGTTTGCGAGGCTCGCGCGATGGACCGGAGACTTTTAACGTGGTTTCTCCTTTTCGCCGATATTCTTCTGATCTCATCCGGAACACTTCAAGAATCCCAAGGTAAGACCATCGCTTATATCTCCAAAGAGATTCCGAAAGTTCGTCATGCGTAAAATACTCGGTGAAGTTTGCCCTCGCGCACTCAATCTAACGGATCGAATCAAGTTTGTAAAGTTCCTCCACGGACTCCGTGTTGCCGCTGCCCGTGTCTGATGGCAGACTGAGACGAAACTTTCCAAACGCAGAGTGTGTGTTCGGGAGAAACGAGCTCGTTCCCTCTCAGAGACTCTTTAATCAACAACCGATGGAGACTGGGAAAATCCTTCTTTGTGTTGCGCTTTGGTGTTCAGCTCAAACTGACACAAAGTAACATGTATGACTTGATAACATGGATATATGATTATGTTTTTTGGGATATGTACCATGGTGCCATATAAATACGAATATGTTGATCCTTTAGTGCCACATATGTATCGCATAAGCTCTCTAAAATATGTTCTGTTCTCAGAAGTGAGCCGTTAGATTCCGTGTGTGTGTGTGTGTGTGTGTGTGTGTGTGCCAGCGGTGTTTAACCAGATAACACACTCAAACACAGAGACAGAGACGTGCCTTTCAGATATTTTTATCTTATTTTCAATGCAAAACATTCAAATATTTGATCCAGAACAGCCGCTCGTTCTGCTCAGATGTTACATTGTTTCATTGGGAGTGTGTGTGTGTGTGTGTGTGTGTGTGTGTGTCGGATTCTAATGTTGATCTTCATTTGTGTTTCTTCCTGAAGAGCTCGAGATCTGAACACACATCTGTGTGTTTAATGAACAATTACATTTTTAAATGCACAATTTACAGACCTCATCTGTGCATTTTATTAATGCACTTTAATTTGTTTTTATGCATGACTTTAGTGTCGCTTTAGGATTATTATGATTTTCACACTTTACCATAGTAGATGTAGATGAGGCTTCGGCTTATGCTTTTGACTGAATTAAACTTTGTTTCTGCATATTGAAGTAATGTCGTTGTT
>NC_138735.1:34261756-34276756 GCF_965113295.1 Leuciscus leuciscus
TAAATGCGATTTACAACTCATTGACACATTTCATTTGTGAGTGGAACCGGATGTTGATGGCGTGGTGTAAAGAGGAGAGAATGAAGATCTGCTATTATAGTTAATATAATCTTTAGTAGAAAGTAAAAGCTTGTTCTGTTTCTGTCACAGCGCTCAGCTCACGGTGAACCCAGCTGGTGTGTTATTCTCTTCCTCTTATTCTGACATGAACAACAGCAGTGGTTTCACACTGGAGTCCAGTGTACGAGCGCAGCTTTAATTGCATTAATAATCCAATCAGTGAGTGTTGACACTGAGCCGGGAACGCAGGAAATGCCAGAGCAGTTTGAGCCAAAATGGAGGCCTTTTCCATTTTAATAATGGCACATCTTGTTTGGACTCCCGTGCCGCTGCATGAATGCCGTCTCAGTGAAACACGAGGAACCGGTGTGTGTGTGTGTGTGTGTGTGTGTGTGTGTGTGTGTGTGTTCAGCTCACAGCCTCACATTGTGCATCTGTAATTAGTTTCCACTACAACTTTAGATGAATACAGGAACCAAACGGCTATTTTTAAACCGTGACCAGTGGTCTTAAATATGCATTGTGAAGTAAAGATGCTATCAGTGCAGTCCATTGTTTCTTTGATCATTCAGTGTGTGTCGTTTTTATATCCAGAGACCAATGCAGTGATTTTACTTTTGTGATTTAGTTATTCATGCATGATTAGAGGAATGTGCTGTAATGCACAATCAGGCCGCTTAATCTTCATCAGTTCGGTTTGTGGATATCATCAGATAGATTGCACTATTGCACAGATCTAAGGTTTGATTATATCCAGCTTTGTTTGAGTATATACAGCCTCACTAAGCAATATGTGCATTAAAAACAATATTGTTCTGAAACCGGTCTCGAGGTCAAGGTATCAGTATCGGTATTCATATAGAACATTTTTAACGCATACTTGACCTGTAGTCAATACTCTTATTCCTTAAAACTCATCTTTGATCACCAAAATGACATATTTAAATGTTTTCTCCTTGAAAAAAAATTCTTCATGCCTTAAAATATCTTGACTGTAACTCGACACCCTTGCCTCATTTAGTATTCGCGGTTCTATGAATATGCAAATGAGCCCCGCCTCCACTCACTCACTCAGCTCAGAGATACACTCGTTAACAATCACACGTTGATCTGATTGGTTACATCGTTTCTCTTAAAGCATATAGACACATAAACAACATTAAAAGCTGGATTTTCACCACTTTTAAGTTGCTTTGAATTAAAGTGTCTGCCAAATGTTTAAATGTAAATTAAAGTTGTGATGAAATGGAAGCATCGACATGACTTTCTGTATTTTGACGTACATCAAAACATACGAAAAAAGAAAAATGTAGGGCGGGACTTGGTTCTGTGCATCGTTGTTGATTGGATGTTGAGATGTGGGCGTGGCTCTCAAACATGTAGGCGGAGCTGAGCTTGCAGGGGCGGAGCTGAGCTTGCAGGGGCGGGGTTTAAGCAGAATAAATGATTGGACAGTTCAGTTATGACAAAAACATTTAAAAAAAGGAAAAATCTATTAATGCAAAGGCTTTTTTGGTGCATATAGAAAATAGATATGGAGAATTGTCATTGCATGCTTGATGTGAATAAGCCAATGTTGCGTGTGCTGAGTAAACTAGTGCAGTGTGTTGATAATAAAACAGAAGCATGGTATGATGAATTCAGCTTGTGCAGGATTGGTGTGTGGAATAGAGTTGTAGTGTGTTGATCTGAAGAGCACAGATGCTGCTGATGCAAGCGTTCACTGTGCAGCAGCGCGCCGGAAACATGCTCACCAAAGGGAGATCATTAATAAACATTATGCAAAATATCTATGTAATTTGTAAAATTAATATTGAACCGAAATAAAACTGCAGCATTAGTATTTCTCATTGAAGCTCCGTTTGGAGTAATGCTCACAGCGCTGGGACGTCTTCTTAACCTTGAGTTGAGTGCTTACAGCGACTCCAGGGGCTTCAGAGAAGAAGGCAAAGGGAATATGATATTAAAATCAGCTCAATAACGGCTGAAAGGCAAATGCCTGTAAATATTTAATTGGGCATTATTCAGTTTTTGAGTAAGAATGAGACGGCAGGAGATAAAAATAAAAAGTTTGGAGCACCAGAGGCATTAATGTGGAGAAACACTCACTGCTTTACTTCTATAGCACTGCCTTTATTGCAGGAGCGTTATAAACTCTCAAAGTTATAAACTAGTTCTTCAACATTAAAAGAACGTTCCTTCAAAGTTATCAGATCTTATTCACGAAAAATATGATATAGATGAGAAGTTTATCAACTTTTTACTCTTTTAATTCCTGTTTTAATTTTCCTTGCTTTTATTTTATGATTATTTCAATTCCTTTCTGTGTAAAGCACTGTGAGTTTCCATAGTGTATGAAATAAATAAAGTTGCCTTGCCTTGTCTTTAATAAAACTTGAGCACAAAAACATTCTTAATACATTTTCCTTGAAATGTTTTTTAAATGTTGCAACTTTCTGAATGTGCAAAAGTAACAATCTCATAATGTTTGCTAAATGGAACGTTCCCTCAACGTTCGTATAACCAAGAAAAAACGTTTAAGCATAAAAAAAACCCCTGAACCTTCAGAAGTAACGTTTTTATTTACAGTCAAAGCAAAAAAATTCATTTTTGATATTTTCACTAGTGTGTGCAGGACTCTATAGTGTGTGAGTGAGGAGAGCTTAATAAATGTTGCTTTGACTGTATTTAAATGTTCTTAGCTCATATTTTTGTTGGCTGGATTTGCCCGTTTTGACGGCCGTATCAGTTCTCCTGAATGCTTTTCTTCCTGCACTTGTTCCACGAGCCTGTTTTTGGGTCATTGTCACTGTTCTCCGAGCGGGAAGGATATATGGATTTATGAAGCGCCCCAGGACATGGTCCGCTCCTTAACACCTCATATTTCATCTGCTCTTGATGGATGAAACCCTGTATGTATGTCATTCGTTTTCAAGGAACTGGAGGGGGAATCTCTTGTGGCGTGGGGAAAGTTAAGTGAGGTTAAGAACGCTCTTCAAAATTAGAGCAGCTGAGCTTTTTAGGGGCTAAAAGTGTTACCGGGAGAGAGATATCTTTATGAAAGCGCTCCGAGTTAACCAGACGTCTCCGGCTGTGGTCGTTTCAGGGCTTCTGTGGCTTCTTGTTCGGGTTTGATATGGTTCTTTAAGTCAACATGAAACCGCTTCCGCAACCCATTCTGCTTTCAAAGCGGGGTGTATTTTCACGTGAAACACAAGATTTGACTCAAACAATGCAGGGCGGGATCTGATCTTATCCTTCGGGAATTGACTGGATGAAAGTCTGTCATCATTTACTCACCGTCATGTCATCAAATCTTGTTTAACCCTCTGGTGCTCTTTGCATGTCGGTCAAAAAGTATTGCATTTTTTTTTTCTTGTCAATGAAATGAATGTACTATATTTTAGTTTAATAATGTTTTTTTTATTGAATATTTTGTATTTTTGTGGGATTTTTTTTTTTATACTAAATTATATTTACACTTTATTTATTATTCATTTATTCACTTTTTGAGCATAGACCTGAAAATTACATTTCTAACTTAAGTGCTTTTAAAGCATTCAAGATTTCCGACAGTTTAAGTTTGATCTCTTTTTAAAGATGACACTTGGCTGATTATTGCTGAAGTGAAAAAAGTTTAAAAAAGTGAACTTAAAAACCCCCCTGAATTTTACGTATATTGTCATAAAAATTGTCATAAAATGCACAAAAATGTCTTTTTTTTAAAAAAAATCACATTTTCCTCTCAAACTGCAAGAAAGTGAAAGCCATAAATCTAAACAAGTTGTGTTCCAAACTTGAGGTTGATATCTCAAAAAATGCTCTTTCAGTGAGAGTGTGTTCGGCTGCAGTACCAAACGCTTCCACTAGAGGAAACTCGTCTCACATTCATTTCCACTGCGCTCATGTTTGACCGCAAGGAGCTCAAGTGTGACCATTTTTTACAGACCATTAAATCCGTTCGAATCATGTCCATGATTTTTTTTTTCACATACAGTAGCAAGTGCCAAAACATTTACCACAAATGACTTAAAGTGTACCAGCGGAACAACTATCCTTTTTTCCTCTGTGAAACACAAAAGAAGAATATTGAGGAATGTTGAGGATCAAACAATTGACTTCATTTTTAAATATGTATCTGATTTAAAACCACATTTGGAAGTGTCTCAGATCACATACGGAAACCCGGATCTCTTTGTGTTTACAACATCGTGTGCCACAAATTCCGATCTGTGTCAGATTTGAGTAAAAGCTTAGATTTTTAGCACCAGTGTAAACGCAGCCTTGGATTGAATGAGGATTTGTTGGACATTGCTCTGCTCTCCTCCCAGTGGAGCAAAGAATTAGTTCTGGTGTTTTTCCCGAAGGATGTCCGTGTTCGTGGAGCGGATCCTCTCTGTCGCAGGACTGTGATGCTTCAGAAGGCTTGTGGAAGAGCCAACAGCATGAAATGAGCCCCTCCACGATGATGAACGAGGCAAAGCTCTGCTGGGGAAATCCAATAGATGCCAAATTAAGCAAATCCCAGTTTAGATCACTGAAGAAAAGAGAATCGTTCTGTGTGGCGCTTCTTGGCAGATCCAGAGGCACTTCTCGCCCAAACCGAGGCGAGAAAAACAAGCGTATCTCACTAAACCCAGGCAACTTTGTTTGGTGAAGTTGAAGACGAGGAGAAGTGCCTCAGGCTACGTCTACGTTAATACGGATACTATATAAATATTAAAACGCTCTCCGTCCACACTAGTGTTTTTTCCAAGAGTTTCTCCTCCACACTGAAAAGCTAGATTTCCCTTTACTGCGCATGTGTAAACCCTCTCAGAAGCTCACAGAACCCTCACAGAACCTCACAGAACCCTCACAAAACCCTCACAGAAGCTCACAGAACCCTCACAGAAGCTCACAGAACCCTCACAGAAGCTCACTGAACCCTCACAGAAGCTCACAGAACCCTCATAGAACCCTCACAGAAGCTCACAGAACCCTCACAGAACCCTCACAGAAGCTCACAGAACCCTCACAGAAGCTCACAGAACCCTCACAGAAGCTCACAGAAGCTCACAGAACCCTCACAGAAGCTCACTGAACCCTCACAGAACCCTCACAGAAGCTCACTGAACCCTCACAGAAGCTCACAGAACCCTCACAGAAGCTCACTGAACCCTCACAGAAGCCTCACAGAACCCTCACAGAACCCTCACAGAAGCCTCACAGAACCCTCACAGAAGCTCACAGAACCCTCACAGAAGCTCACTGAACCCTCACAGAACCCTCACAGAAGCTCACTGAACCCTCACAGAACTCTCACAGAAGCCTCACAGAACCCTCACAGAACCCTCACTGAGACGAAACAGACGAACTATACATAATAAAGTTATCGTGCAATGGATCATTATATTTATCAGAATATCTCCTCATTCACTGATGGTCCAGGTCTCTCTCACTCGTCATCATATGTGTGTCTAAAACACTGCTCTCATGTTTAGCTAATGTGAGTAAACTCTGTCATGTGTGCAGGACTGTGATATGAAGAGTGTGTGAAGAAACATGTTATATCATGTGTTGTCTGATATCAACAGTGTGAGAGTGAACGGCACATCACAGGCTCAGCACATTAAGACATGACAGTATGAGTGTGGACGAGGCCTGGTGTCTGGGATCCTGAACGGGTTTGTGAGAGTGTTGTTCGCATTGCTGTCGGGTGAAGAGGTTTCCCCGAGCACTGACGAGATGTAGACGATGTGCAGATGAAGCCCACAGGTTCTGCGAGGAGGGTCATTTGGACAGGCGGATCCGATCCGATGTGAGGAACACGAGCCGGTGGAGCTTCAGAGCCTCAGGCGAGTCCACGGGCCCTGCAATAACAGGACAGAGCCGAGAGCCTCCTCAGGGGCCTGGACACACACACACACACACACCGCACACTGAACACACACACCGCACACTGAACACACAAACACACACCGCACACTGAACACACACACCGCACACTGAACACACACACCGCACACTGAACACACACACCGCACACTGAACACACACACCGCACACTGAACACACACACCGCACACTGAACACACACACCGCACACTGAACACACACACCGCACACTGAACACACACACACCATGTATTCGGCTGCTGTCACTTTAAGAGCTGCATGGATCAAATATTCTGTTACACATGCATTTACTTTCTGAAGTGTTTACGTTCACTTACGACATAACTGACTGTGTTTACTAGGATACTCCCTATTCTTTGACAGAACTTTGTGTAAATGTATTCGCTCATCATTACTCCAGTCTTCACTGTCACATGATCCTTCAGGAATCATCCCGTCTCTACAGTCAGTGTGTGATCGCTCAGTCTGTTCCTCGTCATTCTTCTTAATTTACAGTCTTTCACGGCACTCAGATATTCTGCGGTTGTGTAGTCTCTGTTCAGGGCCAAATCACACTCATGTTTACTTTGTTTTTCTGTTGTTTCAGTCCAGTAAGTCAGGTCATCTTCTTGTGTGCTTCTATAATTTGGTTGGGCCGGATTCTGTGGACGAGTGCTGATTCTCTCTCTCTCTCTCTCTCTCTCTCTCTCTCTCTCTCTCTCTCATTTCCTTTATTAAACCGGGGCGGTCGAGTTGTGTTCGTGGAAGGTGACGCCCTTCTCTTGGGTTTAGCCCTAATGTTTCCCAACATGCACCAGTACAGAGTGTTTGTTCTGTGGTTTTCATCCCATCATGGCTAATTTGCTCTCCTCTCTTGAGAGGGTGGGTATTTTGTAAGGCTTGCCTTAAAACGAATGAATAAGTGGGTCATTGGCTTTTGCTCAATACTGACGGCCTCATCCAAATATTCCAAACTCTCCAACTCCCTTTTTTATTTGTCTTTCAAACTTTATGATCTAGCCAACATTAAAGTTGACAAGAAACAGAACAGTGTTTACTGCCATAATGTGAAGCAGTGTAGTTGATGTCAAACACCTTCTCCTTTTAGAAGAACTCGCACTGATAAATTGGGAACAATAACAGCTGGAATTATGACTGTAAAACACTGCAAAAAATGCTTTTCTTTCTTAGTTTTTTTTTGTCTTGTTTCCAGTCTAAATATCTAACAATTATTAAATCAAGAGGCATTTACTAGACCAGACCTAGATTAGATTAGATTAGAACAGTGAAAGGCCTTATTTTCTGGGGAAATAAATCAAAGTTGTTGCTTTAAAAAAAGCTAAATTATCTGCCAATGCATTTAGAAAAATAATCTAAATTCAAACAGGAACAATATTATTTTTCTGACCCGATTGGCAGATAATCTTGCTCGTTTTAAGCAACAACTCACTTCATTTTGATTTATTTCCCCAGAAAACAAGACAGAATATCTTACAGCCTTTTGCTACTGTAGTAAATGCCTCTTGATTTAAGAATTTGTAGATATTTAGACTGGAAACAAGACAAAAATACTAAGAAAGGCATTTTTTGCAGTGTACCAGGACAGTGTGTGATTAGCAGTGTAACGTCTGCACATATCCACAGAGAAACTGCAATCTCACGATGCAGCAGTGCAAATAATGAGGGCATATGTTTACCTCTAACTCCGCTCACCATGGGAGATGGATTAAATTGAAGCAGTTTGGTTTGTTGTCAGATTGTTAAGTGTTGCTTTCGAGCGTGAACCGGCCCCGGGCCCCTGCGGAGGGTTTAGTGAACGGGAAGGTTTAATCGAGTCCAGCCACGGGTCTCTCTCAGTCTCGCTTTAGTCACTGGAGGCTCAGTAATAGCGAACAGCGGGACGAAACATCAGCGTCTGCAAACAGAGCTGATCGCACACAAACAAACCATGAGCAGACTCGCACTCCTGCGCTGAGAAACGAGACACCGGGTGATTATAAGACATTCAGATTCAGGAACCGTTGACCTGAACGCCTCGACCTGACCTCAGCGACCCCTGAGAATGTGTGACGGCAGGGAAACACATGAAGGTTTGAGTTGAATCTGTCTTTCGTATGACCCTCATGTCACGATTCGATACATATCACGATACTGAACTCACGATACCATATTATTGCGATACCTATGATAAAAGGTTAACAAAACATGTCCTTTTGATTAAAATACTCAATTTGGTATTACGTTGTGTGTGTAAATGAATAGGATTGGACTTGGTGTTGATAACCCAAAGCACAGGATAATAGAGACACCAGAATAACAATATTCATGATTCTGAAGCTGAAAATACTGAATTATTGTAGACGAATATGCTTGATCTCTGTCACTCTGAAGTAAATTTTTCAAATAACTTACTTTGTTTCTCCATTTATTGTTACGCATTACTTTTCTTTAAAAGTAATTAAGTAAAGCAATTAGTCACTTTTTAAGTGAGTAACGCAATATTGTAACATTACTTAAGTGAGTAACGCAATATTGTAATGCATTACTTTTTTTAATGTAATCAAGTAAAGCAATTAGTCACTTTTTAAGCAAGTAACGCAATATTGTAACACATTACTTTTTTTAAATGTAACTAAGTAAAGCAATTTGTCACTTTTTAAGCGAGTAACGCAATATTGTAACATTACTTAAGTGAGTAACGCTATATTGTAATGCATTACTTTTTTTAATGTAATCAAGTAAAGCAATTTGTCACTTTTTAAGCGAGTAACGCAATATTGTAACATTACTTAAGTGAGTAACGCTATATTGTAACACTACTTAAGTGAGTAACGCTATATTGTAACGCATTACTTTTTAAAAATGTAACTAAGTAAAGCAATTTGTCACTTTTTAAGCGAGTAACGCAATATTGTAACATTACTTAAGTGAGTAACGCTATATTGTAACACTACTTAAGTGAGTAACGCTATATTGTAACGCATTACTTTTTTAAAATGTAACTAAGTAAAGCAATTAGTCACTTTTTAAGCAAGTAACGCAATATTGTAACGCATTACTTTTTTAAAATGTAACTAAGTAAAGCAATTTGTCACTTTTTAAGCGAGTAACGCAATATTGTAACGCATTACTTTTCAAAGTATCTCTCCCCAACACTGCCTGTGATTCTTGCTTTGTTTTTGCTTCTGTATCCATGAGATCAACTTCATGCCACTTCGTGAACAAAGCCTGACTGTAACATCACGGATAGACGTCCTATTATCTCCGCTCTAAAGAACCGGGTTAAGCTGAAAGCTGACGCTTTAATGAAACTGTGACACTGCTAATTGCTGTCAAAGGGAGGACGCGTGTGTTTCTGGCATCAGTCAGTGTCTGTTCTCGCTGTTCCCAAACCTGAGGAATCCGTTTCCACGGGCCTTGCGCTCGCTCTCCGTCTCTCTGACACTTAAATTGCAAAGAGGGTTGTGTGTGACAGACGCAGAGCTCAACAGATAGTGTTCAAGATGCCACGGCGAGGGACGAACCCTCATCAGAGTTCATTTCCCAGCGACAGGCCTGTGATTATACAGACAGTGGGACATTTAGAGCGTTGTGTTGGTAAGATGTGCGTTTAAGTGTAGTTTTGCTGAGTCTCTATGTGTGTTAGGCCACATGGCACGGATTACTGAACACACAGCTGTTTATCCTCGTGAAAATCACTCGTCAGCACTTTTTACACACAGACCTTCATCCCAGGACGGAATGGGAAGTTAGTCTTTCTAGCAGCTGTAATTATGGGATCAGTATGTGTGAGATTACAGGCAATGACAACAGAGCACAATACTTGTGACCAAAACATAATATATTTGTGTACTGTGTTTAGTTATTTTGTAGAAATAAATACACACACATATACATGTATATTTTGTAAGAAAAATGTGTCATTTATATAAAAAATATTATATGTAATATAAATTATGTATAAATATATATGCAAATATTTCTTAAATATATACATGCATGTGTGTGTATTTATATATACAAAATAATTAAACACAGTACACACACACACATATATTATGTAAACAAACTTTTATTTTGGATGTGATTAATCGCGATTGCTCTACTGTAAAGATGTGTGTGTGTGTGTGTGTGCAAAACTCTGGTTCTTTTCACGGCTAACAACGTTCACGGATGGTTTGTTTATCTGTGACACAGTTTGAGCGATACTGAGGCAGATTCGCGGCTCGCGCTCGTGGGACGAGACCTTTGCGAGAGCCGGTGAGCAGGACTTCTGTGGAGCTTCGGGCCGATCGTGACCTTCTCTCTGCAGGAGAGCTGTGGGAATATCACTCCGCCACAACAACACACAGATCCCACACGCCACTGGATCGTGTCTCCATCAGGGGGACGGCGTGTCAGCGCTGACCTTTCACAGACGTGTGTGTGTGTGTGTGTTTTAGTGGCACGCTGTCAAACCACCTGCTGCGTGTTTCTCCGGGTCCAGAGCTTCTGATCTTTTCAGTGCAGACCCTCAGATCCGTCATCTGTGCATGTTTACCTCGGGTTTCCAGCCGGTCGCATGCATATGTGCATATTATGCCCTTTTACAGTCTTGATGATATTTCAGGCTCTACTAGAACAGGTTTTCCTGCTTGAATGTTGATTATTTTCCTCATATTCTCCATTGTTGCGGCTCCTCTCTTCCCAGTCTGTCAGTAACGCTCTGTTTACTTCCTGTCTCTATGAAGCCCCTCCTTCTGAAAAGCACACTGTGCTCTGATTGGTCGGCTGGAGCAGTGTGTTGTGATTGGTCGAGCGCTTCGAGTGTGTTTGGGAAATGTCCCGCCCCTAATTACCATAACCGCCAGTTTAACACACTACTAACTAACACAACCAGGCCCCGCCCCTTTATTCTGCGTATGAATTATTATAATGAGGAATATTGTGACGTGTTCGTTCCTGGAAGAAACTCAAGACTACAATGGAGGCGTTTCAGGAGTTCAGGAACACTGACACTGATATAGAGAAGAGCTGGAGCTTCTTCATGATCACACACTAAACACAGATGAAGATGAGGAAACAGCAGAATATGGCCTGTTTAAATCATCATTGTGATTTCCTCTTTAGTTTGACACCTAAACACTGGAGTGTCCCTTTGAATCACAGCTCTGATCTTAATTAGACGAACCTTGAATCCGTTGCTGTTCCCACAGGGATTTCTTTTGATGTATCGCTGAAAGCTCCAATTATTGCATCGGATGCATCGGAAAACCTTCGGTAGAAGTTGTGCCGTGACCTGATTCCTGTGAGCTGGAACACGGCATCGGAAAATAAGCAGGTCAAAACTCTTCTAAACTCATGAAGGCTGGGATATTAAAACACGACACCGGCGTCTCAGCGTTACATCGATCAGGAGTCCTCACCGGGGATGTAGACTTATGGAAAAATAATAATAAAATCACAAATACACACAATAACAATGACTACAACTTTAACTAAAATTAGAAGCAAAATGATACAAAATAACACTCAACCGTTATGATTAGAAGCTCAAATATAAACTATAATAGTTTCTCAGTGATACTAAACTATTAAGATTAGGAGTGAAAGCTCAAGACTGGGAGAAACTTCTGGAGTTATTTTCCTCTGAGAGGAAAGTGTGTCCAACCCTGGTCTCGGGAGTCGTGTGTGTGTGTGTGTGTGTGTGTGTGTGTGTTTCACATTGAGATTTGTTGCTGAATGCTAAATGAGAAGCTTAGGGCTGTCAAACGCCTGCTACTTCAATTTAAGTTCATTTAGTGTGAGCCGTTAATAATGAATGAACAAGCTGAAGTCAATTGTGCAGGTTCATTTGTCGCCCTATTGATTACAGCGCTCGCATCAGAGAGTGTGTGTGTGTGTGTGTGTGTGTGTGTGTGTGTGTGTGTGTGTGTGTGTGTGTGTGTGGCCGAACTGGATGAAGTGTGTGTGTGTGTGTGTGTGGCCGAACTGGGTGAAGTGTGTGTGTGTGTGTGTGTGTGTGTGTGTGTGTGTGGCCGAACTGGGTGAAGTGTGAGTGTGTGTGTGTGTGTGTGTGTGTGTGTGTGTGTGGCCGAACTGGGTGAAGTGTGAGTGTGTGTGTGTGTGTGTGAAAGATTTCCTCATTCGTGTTTCTCCGGGGAAGCATTGCTTCATCTCTCGGGAGTTTTGCTGTCCGTTCCCGTCGGGATCTTGGCTTTGACTCCGCAGCTCTTTTTAATAATAAACCTCAGTGAGGAAACATGCAGTCAGCAGTGTGTGTGTGTGTGTGTGTGTGTGTGTGTAGGACTCAGTGTTTCACAGATAATGGTGTTTCACCGCTGTGTGTTACTGCCCTGAAATACTGCTTGTGAGATTCTTCAGCAGGAATTTTCCAGTAAATGTAGGTGTCGCCATGGATACACTCCTGCTGTTGGGAGTATCATGATATTTTGGGATGAAGATCATGTCCAGTTTGCATTTCAACTTTATAAATAAAAAATACTAGGGTTTTAGAGTTTTTGCACATTGTTTTCATTCAAATTCCTTTTTAAAATGTTCACTTTACCCCGAAACCATTGTTACTGTGATGTATTATTAAAGTGCCACTATTATGCTTTGTTGGATATTATCTTTCATGCAGTGTGTAATAAAGCTGTTTGTGAATGTAAAATGTCTGCAAAGTTTTAAAGCTCAAAGGGCAGATAAATAAAGTTATTGTTTACTAAAAGAAAGAAGTGATTCTGAACTGAAACGAGTCGTCAGTAATTCAGTCTCACTTCCTGTTACAATGTAACAGTGTAACTAATTAGCATAATGCCCGCCTGTGGTGTTGATTGGCTGACAGCGTCTCTTAGCTCCGCCCTCAAACACTGTAGTGTCTCTGAGACTGGGAGAGTTTGGTTGGTGTTGTTCATGTGGAGAAGACGCTGTTTTCTGAGATTGATACGGTAAACCCACGCCATCGTCACTGTTCGTATCACTGTGATCAAGAGCTGAGATTCAGATATGATAATGAGCGTTTGCTTTCTGACCAATCACAGCAGAGCAGCTCTCAGAGAGGCGGAGCTTAGAGACACTGAGAGGAAAGAGCTGATGCTGCAGTGGAGATTATGAGGACATTACAGTGAATGTGAATCTGTTGTAGGAGACTCAGAGACAACATTAGGAGCCTTTAAAACAGCAGGATAGCGCACTTTAAAACAACGCTGCGTGTTACTGCCGTTTGTGAGATTCTTCACGAGGCGTTTTCCAGTAAATGTAGGTGTCGCCATGGAGACACTCCCAGTTTGACCAATTTAAATGCTTTTTGAGCTATTATTGTCAAACCTATTCTATTCACTTTTTTTTTTCAGCAATGTAAGAATGTAATCATATTCAGAGCGCTCCAGATCTGATGCAATTCAGATGATGCTATCTGGTCAACTTTAGTGCAAAACGTTCTGATCCATTAGGAAAGGCTGTATGATAATAAACCCTGTTTAAAGCACATGTAGAGTGGAAATGATATGGAAATTCTCTTTTTGAATAATCGTCTGCTATTCATGAGCCGCTGTTTCCCTGCTCCTCGGGCTCCGCTGAAAGCAGGTCAGGATTAGACGCTCTCAGACGGATGCATGCGCATTATCTGAACATTAATATCATCTCGGGAGCCCAGATGGAAGTTTATTGGAAGTGTTTCTGGTTTGGAGATTAAGACGGTGACCCTGCTCTGCTTATCCTCTTAAACATCTCACTCTAATTCTTCTCTTCCATCTTTGCATTTATGATACGTCTTAATCCACAACACTGAGATGATTGACAGGTGGCGGGAGTCTTGGCGTGAGGTCAGGAGGGGATTTCTGTGTCCAGATTTAGGGATGAATCTCATGAAATCTGTCAAGAACATGTCCAGGTCACAGTTCACCCCCAGTTTGCAAGAAATTATAATATTTTTTTCATGCATTTTACCCCAAAAACATTGTTAAAGTAATGTGAAAAAAAATAAAAATTATTATTATTATTATTATAATATGTGTATATATATATATATATATATATATATATATATGTAATGTATCATTTATGCATCATGCTAGTCTTTGTTGCATTGCCTTAAATGTATAGGGATTGAATGAATTGTTACAGCATTGTTTAATTTCCATATTTTAGTGATAATCAAATTTACTTTTGCAATTCTCATCAACACATTCTGTCAAGAGCGTGTCCAGATCATATTTCACCCCCGTTTCAATAGAAATATGCAAGAAATTATATTTTTCATAAAGCAAATGAAGCCTTGATGACCATTGTTTTGCATTGTGACAATATTTTTATGGCAAATTTACTTTCCAATTCTCATTATAGTGACGTACAAAAAATATTCATTATTGTAATTTGAAATATTGGTGTTGATTTCTATTTCAAAAACTTGAAAAATGCACCAAAAAAAGAACAAAAAAGCAAAAATGTGTTTGTGAAAAAAAAAAAATACACCATATATAAACTTTACATAAAACTAGTTTTGATATTAAACATATATTAGTAACACTTTACAATAAGGTTCTACATTGACAAAGAAACATTTACTAATTCATTATTAAAATCAAAAGTTGTATCTCATAATATTATTTAAAGGTTCTGAACTAACATTAACAGAGATTAATAAATACTGTAACAAATGTATTGCTTATTGTTAGTTAATGATAGTTATACTACAGGGCCGTTGAATGCTTGAATCTGATTGGTTGACGAACGTTCTAAGGTGTGCATTATTTTCAGGGAAACGCACGGCTAAAGTAGTTCCAGGCAGGTCTTGACCGCATTACAGTTCCATATCACTTCGCGTAGTCAACTGTAATAACGGAAAGTAGGATACAATTCATAACAAGAAAAAGCATTTCGCCCCGTGCGCTTGATCTGCAATTTTCAATGTCTAGCTTTACAATCAATAGAAACATGCAGTTTAATTTTAATAAATAAAGTATATAGTCCTATCTATAATCAATAGAAAATTAAACTGAATATATAGGCTAAATAAATGGATAGTCCTGCAGCACGGATTTTTATTGCAGATAATATAACAAATAAATAATTATTGATAGG
>NC_138735.1:34281756-34299256 GCF_965113295.1 Leuciscus leuciscus
AACCGTCGTGTCTTCTGGCGTTCAGGTGTGTGTGTGAGTCTCTCAGGTGTGTGTGTGTGAGTCTCTCAGGTGTGTGTGTGAGTCTCAGCGAGGGTCGTTTAGCTCTTTACTTCTGCTCTAATAACCAGCATATAGAATCCATAAACACGCGAGCGCAGCGCGAGACCCGATGAAATATTCAGGCGTGGGTTGTAAGTTCTGTTTTGCAGATTTGTCCTCATGAAATATGTAGCGTGTGCGCGCGGATGGGGTTCTGGCGGCTCGTGTCGCAGCGATGATCTCTCGCTGTGCTTTACTCCCTCGGCTCGAGTGTTGTGACCCGGGATGTCGTTCTGCATGTTTCTTCAGGACAAGCGGAGAAGATCTAGTGGACAGTCTGACATTCTGAGGCTTCAGGCGCTAACCTCCTCCAGACAAACACCAGCGAAATGTCAACCGGCCCTTTGAGATCTGAAGAATCCTTCATTCTTCACCTCGTCTTCCTCTAATCCGTCTTTCTCTGCCAAACTCTTGCTTGTTAAAAGAGGAAGAGGAAGAAGAGGAGGAGGAGGAGGAGGAGGAGGAGGAGGAGTGAAGCAGAGGCTGTTTAGTTCGTTTCTAATGCAAGCGTCAATATTAGATTAATCGCATCCAAAATAAAGGTTTGTGTTTACATAATATATGTGTGTGTACTGTGTATAATTATTTTGTATATATAAATACTCATATGTGCATATATTTGCATGTGTATATACTGTAAATATATTTATATATAATTTATATTATATATAAACAAAAATATTTTATATATAAATAATACTTTTTTATTAGATATATACATGAATGTGTGTGTATTTATATACAAAATAATTATACACAGTACACATATTATGTAATCACAAATTTTTATTTTGGATGTGATTAATCGTTGCCCAGCTCTAATATATATATTTATGAATATATAAAAATACTGTATACATTTTTTTATTTTTTTTATAGACCTGATTACTTGAAATCAGGAGACCTGCACTTTGAATATTTTTATGCCTATTATTATTAGTATTTGCTATTAATTTCATATGTATTTTTAAGATAATATAGTGAATAAAATAAAATAAAATAATTTCTCTTTCTGTTTTTTAGGGTCTAATCCAGAGTAAGTTCATGCACTGTTGGATTTACTCAGAAATTGCTTTTAAATTTCATAAATAATTATAAAGAAATGGCAAGTAACACATTGAATTAAATGAGAAATTTTGTAGTAGTAAAATAATATTTTCTTGTAAACCGTACTTCAATAATGTTTGTATTATTTTACAGTGAATAGTCATTTTTTTAAAAGATAAAATAGTGAATTAAAAATGTCTGTTTTTGCTTTTAGATATTTTTTTGTTTTATTTTCTGGGTCGAACCAAGAGTAAAATCATATTCATATAATTTCGAAATTCACTTTGAAATAATTTTCACTCAGAAATTTCACAAACAGTCACAAAGAAACAGCGAGTGACATGAAACATGAAACATGAAACAGTATTTTCTTGTAAAATGTGCTCTATCATTTAAAACTCATTTTTGCAGTTGATTTGTCTTGGTTTTGCTCGTGTGAACAGCACTCATATTTTCTAAATCTGTTTGCATCTTATTATTGTCATATGCGTCCAGCGCCTCGAGCCGAACTGTGAATTATTCATGGCGGCCCGGAGGCCATAAATCAGCCAGGCAAGAGCTAACAAAATTAGCTTCCAATTAGTGTTTGTTTGCGCCGATTATATTCCTCCCTTCACTAATTCCAGAGAGATCGACTCGCTGATCTCACGACGTCTCCTTTGCCCTTCACACACTGCAGGATCAGAGAGGAGAGAGATCAAAGCTCCTCGTTACTCAAACACACTCCAGTCTGAGGGACTGTCGCTGGAAAATCAGCGTTGGAGAAACTTAACCAGCTAGTCACGACTGCTTCCTCATTTGTTCATTTGAACCACATATAGGACTGTCGTTAATGATGCTTCACTCTGAAACATGCGATTCGATAATCACACTAAGCCCAATCATATTGCGATTAATCGTGCAGCTCTGAAGTGCCTCAGGCTACGTCTACCTTAATACAGATACTATATAAATATTAAAAACGCTCTCCGTCCACACTAGTGTTTCAGGCGTTTCAGTGCGGATGAGGAACTTGTAGAAAACACTAGATTCCCCTTTACTGCGCATGTGTAAACCCTCACAGAACCCTCACAGAACCCTCACAGAACCCCACAGAAGCTCACAGAACCCTCACAGAACACAGAACCCTCACAGAAGCTCACAGAACCCTCACAGAACCCTCACAGAAGCTCACAGAACCCTCACAGAACCCTCACAGAAGCTCACAGAACCCTCACAGAACCCTCACAGAACCCCACAGAAGCTCACAGAACCCTCACAGAAGCTCACAGAACCCTCACAGAAGCTCACAGAACCCTCACAGAAGCTCACAGAACCCTCACAGAAGCTCACAGAACCCTCACAGAAGCCTCACAGAAGCTCACAGAACCCTCACAGAAGCTCACAGAACCCTCACAGAAGCCTCACAGAACCCTCACAGAAGCTCACAGAACCCTCACAGAAGCTCACAGAACCCTCACAGAACCCTCACAGAAGCTCACAGAACCCTCACAGAACCCTCACAGAACCCCACAGAAGCTCACAGAACCCTCACAGAAGCTCACAGAACCCTCACAGAAGCCTCACAGAACCCTCACAGAAGCTCACTGAACCCTCACAGAACTCTCACAGAACCCTCACAGAAGCTCACTGAACCCTCACAGAACTCTCACAGAAGCTCACAGATTCTCACAGAACCCTCACAGAACCCTCACAGAACCCTCACAGAAGCTCACAGATTCTCACAGAACCCTCACAGAACCCTCACAGAACCCTCACAGAAGCTCACTGAGACGATGCATACGAACAATACATAATAAAGTTATCATGCAATGGATCATTTTATTTATCAGAATATCTCCTCATTCACTGATGGTCCAGGTCTCTCTCACTCGTCATCATCTGTGTGTCTAAAACACTGCTCTCATGTTTAGCTAATGTCATGTTTGCAGGACTGTGATATGAAGAGTGTGTGAAGAAACATGTTATATCAACAGTGTGAGAGTGAACGGCACATCACAGGCTCAATACCGCTATAAACATCAATATCCGTGGGTTCAATATGCGTCACATGACTAAACTTACGCCATCGCTTTAAACTCCTCAGTTTCTCAGTCCACACTACAGCACGGAAACGTCTCGGTGTGAACAGAAGGACAGAACGAGAGAAAAACGAAGCGTGTTAGTGTGGACAAGGCCTGAGCTGTAGTGTGAGTGAAGTAAACATGAGTGTGTTATAGAGTGTGTGTGAGCGTCAGGAACTCGAGCGGCTGGGCTTCGGCTCAGAGAGTGTGTAAAACATGGCCGTGTTATAGAGTGTGTGTGAGCGTGTTATAGAGTGTGTGTGAGCGTCGGGGACTCGAGCGGCTGGGCTTCGGCTCAGAGAGTAGGGCTGGGCAAAAAAATCGATTTTTCGATTAATCGTTTTTTAAAATGTGGTCGATTCAAAATCGATTCTCAAACGCCAAGAATCGATTTTTTTCCATCTTTATGTATTAGTTTTCCTCCACTGTTCATAGGCTTGCAAACTCAATTTTATAGCTAATGCTGTGAGATTTTATGGTAGTTTTATCTAAATCATCAAATAACCTCAATTAGTGCTGCACGTTTAATCATATCGCAATCGCTATGACAAGCCTATACGCAATTAGGCTATATGACCAAAATGCTGTCGTGACTGTGACAGAAAAACTTGCGATGATATCGTGCGTGCGCACAAGACAGCACAGAATAGAATTATCTTTCGCGCTTGAACGAAGAACACACACAATTATGCCAAAATGTATTTTTGTCGAGTATCTTTATAACATAAGAGCAGTCTTATGACGAACGTGAAGAGTTGTGCCTCGTGAGAGAATGAGTCCGCGTGTGAGTTCCGCGTCTCTGTCAACAGCGGCTGGTCTTAAAGGGACAGTACACTGTAGCCACTAATTATCTCTGTCATTTAAGTTAATCAAAGAACAAAGAGAACAGAGAAAAACACTCACTGCTCTTGAATAAAGAACTTTTGTAACTTTGATTAGTCAATATATAATTTATAATTAATGCAACACAGACTGTTTGATAATTTTATTCAATTTCTGTATGGCCTAGCTGTTAGACAGGAAGGGCACATATTATATTATATTATATGCAACGTTTTTATATGTGGGTTTATGTGAGGATTGTTAACCTGTTTGATCAAGACATGCGACTGTTCTGACTTGTCCAATTTTCAGCATCAATTTTTCATCTTGCATCAAAATCCTGTCTATTCATTGTATGCATTTGAAATATAGAGTTGGGTTCTGTTTTAATGTACCCAAGTGTACCTAAAATAAAAAGAGTTTAATATACAGGTTTGTAGCTCTTAATTTCTTTTTATTAATTAAACACTTGAAAACTTGTTCACTTTTTTTTCTTTTCTTTTTCTTTTTTTAATAAATATAGGATTTGTATTTAATATTCATTGAGTGAGTCGAATCGAAATTAATTTAGAATCGAAATTGGAAAAATCGAATCGAGAATCGAAATCGAAAATCGAAAATCGAATCGAGAATCGAAATCGAATCGAATTAGAGCTTGCGAATCGAAATCGAATCGAATTGTAACATCTGAATCGATACCCAGCCCTATCAGAGAGTGTGTAAAACATTAGTGTGTTATAGAGTGTGTGTGAGCGTCAGGAACTCGAGCGGCTGGGCTTCGGCTCAGAGAGTGTGTAAAACATGGCCGTGTTATAGAGTGTGTGTGAGTGAGCGGCTGGGCTTCGGCTCAGAGAGTGTGTTCCGGGTGGAGTTTTGGCTGCGATTCCTGAACTTTGCTCACAATCAATGTTCCATTTATAGAAATCAATGCGAGGGCAAATGTTGAGGGAGTGAAACACGAGCCTCCAGAAACACGGTGTGTGTTGAGAAGAGAGAGAGGAAACACACACTCAGGGGGAGAGAGTGTGTGAGTGTGTGTGTGTGTGTGTGTGTGTGTGTGTGTGTGAATGGTGGCCTGTAGGGCCTGTGTATGTGTGTATGTGTGTGTGAATGGTTGCCTGTAGGGCCGGTGTGTGTGTGTGTGTGTGTGTGTGTGTGTGTGTGTGTGTGTGTGTGTGTGTGTGTGTGAATGGTGGCCTGTAGGGCTGGTTTAGTCATGTGTCCGTACGTCTCTCCTCTGATTCGCTGTCACTTCTCATCGGTTCCCGCCGCTGGTGTCGTGAGGATCCCGGCGAGTGAGACATCGACACACTTCAGTGAACTCATAATCTGTGAATTTATCTGTCTGTCTGTCTGTCTATCTATCTATCTGTCTGTCTGTCTATCTGTCTGTCTATCTATCTATCTATCTGTCTGTCTGTCTATAAACTTTCAAACTTTCAATCAAAACTGAATTCAAGTTCAGAAATAGTAACAGTCACAGAAGTCAATCTTCACTAAATGCATCATTTTAATGTTAGTTTTCCAACACGCAGTGTGTGTGTTCAGGTTAGCTCCGCTTCCTCAGAGCTCAACAGAAGTCCAGGTTCTGTGTTCTCATGATATATCGTGATTAAACTCAAAATCTGGATCTATTGGTTATTTCCATCCGATGAATACAAACGCTCTGATCAGCTTCTGTTCTCGGTGCAGATGGTCCAGCGAGATCATCTTATTCAGTCAAATTTATGCTCTCACTTAAAGATCATCTGGATTTAGGGAAATTTAATCCCGACTCGATGACTCCGACAGCGCTGAGATTTAATCAGAAAACATGCCGTACATATTCATCCGCTCAGACGATCTTAAGCGGTTGATCTGTGTGGAGCGAGTGCAGAGTAGCCGAGTCCCTGTGGTCGTAAATCACAGCGCTGGGGTCTGTCCATTACTGATGTTAGAGCGCTACGCTTCCCGCTACCAGCTCCTGGAATTAATTAAGCAGCGTTACACTATGAAACGGTTAATTATTCAGCTCTAACTTTTAATTTCATTAGCTTTGTGTTTATGCAGCACTTTTTTTTCCCTTTGTGCGCTTTAGTTTCTGTGGTGGAGGATGACAAATGCTGCGGCCCCAGTTTGTCAAGCCTGGTGTTTTCCGCCCGGCTGCACCAGGCTTTTCCTTTTCCGTTCCGTTTTCCCGGAGCGTATCTTCAGGAAACAGGGAAGAATGTGTAAAGGAGAAGGGAGGGGTGTTGTCCCTGTCCCGAGGGAACGATCCCAGATAATGACCAGAAGTGACCTAACAACCAGCCAGGCACTTCCAGCTCCGCTGACTCACTGATCCACAGCAACACACTCTTACTCCACTGGCATGGAGATGCAGATATACGTGTGTGTGATTTTAGTTAAAGTTTTAGTAATTTGGTTGTTTGTGATTTTTATTACTTGCTGTTTTTTTTGTTTTTTTAAACATAAGTACATAATTTGTATATATTTTATAATTAATAATTTAATAAGATTATTTTAATAGTACATCCAGTTACACTAAATGAAAAGGAGAAATGTTGCCTTGGCAGCTAACTGAAATAAAATAAGTCTTAAGTTTTTTTTAATTTGTTTTTTTAAATGTCTATATAGTTTTTATTCATTTTCATTTCCGTTACACTAAATGAAAATGAGAAATTGGAGATTGCTAAGGTGTCCTGGGTGGTTGCTAGGAGGTTGCTAGGGTGTTCTGGGTGGTTGATTGGAGGTTGCTAGGGTCTGAAGGTGTTCTGGGTGGTTGATAGGAGGTTGTTAGGGTGTTCTGGGTCGTTGATTGGAGGTTGCTAGGGTCTGAAGGTGTTCTGGGTGGTTGATAGGAGGTTGCTAGGGTCTGAATGTGTTCTGGGTCTTTGATTGGAGGTTGCTAGGGTGTTCTGGGTCATTGATTGGAGGTTGCTAGGGTCTGAAGGTGTTCTGGGTCTTTGATTGGAGGTTGCTAGGGTGTTCTGGGTCATTGATTGGAGGTTGCTAGGGTCTGAAGGTGTTCTGGGTGGTTGCTAGGGTGTTCTGGGTCGTTGATTGGAGGTTACTAGGGTGTTCTGGGTCGTTGATTGGAGGTTGCTAGGGTCTGAAGGTGTTCTGGGTGGTTGATAGGAGGTTGTTAGGGTGTTCTGGGTCGTTGATTGGAGGTTGCTAGGGTCTGAAGGTGTTCTGGGTGGTTGATAGGAGGTTGCTAGGTGTTCTGGGTCGTTGATTGGAGGTTGCTAGGGTGTTCTGGGTCGTTGATTGGAGGTTGCTAGGGTCTGAAGGTGTCCTGGGTGGTTGCTAGGAGGTTGCTAGGGTCTGAAGGTGTTCTGGGTGGTTGCTAGGAGGTTGCTAGGGAGTTCTGGGTCGTTGATTGGAGGTCGCTAGGGTCTGAAGGTGTTCTGGGTGGTTGCTAGGAGGTTGCTAAGGTGTTTTGGGTGGTTTCTCTTTTTTTTTACATCTTATTTCAAGTAACAGAATTAGTTTTTTATGATTTTAGTAACTGTAATACTAATAAGAAACATGTTCTTGCTCAGAAGTCGCTCTTTTTCTGCTCACAGAGTTTCTGTTTGAACTCTATTTAATCTCATTACTGTGTAGGAGAAAGAACTGAGATTTTAAATGATCTTGTCAGTGGTATGAGCCCGTCACGAGCCCTGGCTCCGTCAGTGTGTGTGCAGTGGTCTGCCTCTGAGGCTGGTGTGTGTGTGGGTGTGTGAAATCTGGCTGGGAAGCTCCGGCCCGTGGAGAGCAGTGTAGAGGAAGGACAGGATGATGTTTGTGGAGTAAATCAGCACTCAGATCCACACACACACACACACACACACACACACACACACACACACACACACACATACATGTCCTATCAGCCCTGGGTGTGGTGCGCTCAACTCTTATCGTCTGGATACCGTCAAACACACTGGCGCTGTGGGAAAGATTACAAGATGAGCTAATGGAAGCTCCTGTGAAACTAGATTCTCGAGCTTCTTGCAGTTTAATAACAGCATGCAGGTTTGTAATGAACAAATTGAGTAAAATAAGGGAAGGTTTGAGAAGTGTTCTGTGGAAGTGGGTGTAGTCAGTGAATCAGTGCCGAGTCTATTCTCTGATAAGAATGAGGGCACTTGTATTTGTTTAGCTGTTTTTACAGATAATATCTGTGCATCATCTGTCACAAATCTTGCTCATACAGCCACACAAGAACAAAGTGAAGCTTCAAATCTGCCCGGCAACCCAACAAAGCCTCTATTGTTCATCCAGCGGACGCAGGTTTGAGGAAGAAATGCATTGCGTTTCCCTGCAATTTTCTTATTACTGTGCAATCATTTCATTGCGGACGGAGCATCGATCAGTTCCGGCGTTCTCCAGGGCGATCTTCTCCATATTCGAGCAGAGGAACAGAGAGCCTTTCATGACACTCCAGATTAGCATTGAATTTGCAATTCAGTCACACGAGGCCGAAGATGGAGAACTCGAGCCAGTGCAGCGGTTTCTGACTGATCCTCCACGCGTGTACTTTTAAACCATTGCTTTCACACAGAAACACTTGCTGAATTAACACACTGGGTTAAAAACAACCCAAGGGCTGGGTAAATATAGGACAGAACACATGTTGGGTTGTTTATTTCCTCATAAAGATTAAAAATACTTCTGAGGAAGCAATGCATGTGCACAGGAGTGAGAAATACTACTGTGTTCAGTTCTTAAAGTGGCAGTTCTTCCAGGGTTGATTCATTTTACTATAGTTCTAGCTTTTTTTTATTCTTTTTTTTTTTTACTTCATACATGAATTAATGTTTACAGATTCACTTAAATTCTCTAAACATTTAAAAAAATACTCCACACAACCACTGGTTTGCATGATAATTCCTTTATTTTCCTTTTATTTTTTTGGGAATACATATCGCATACATTTAAGTTCGTTTAACAAATATTAGAAGTAATAATTAAACATTTAGAAGTAATTTGAGTGTAATGGCCCAGTCTCTGTTGTCCCGTTTCCACTGTAACGCACTGGATCTCGTGAGCTTGTGTCGTGTTCAGAGGAGGAACTTATAACTTCAGACTTGTAGCCAAAATATGCTGCGACTCAATAACCTGTCCTTAAACTAGCAGTGTTCAGCATATTTTTAACTTTCTAATTATTTATATTCTGTCTTTTTTTAATAAAAGCATAAAATGTTATGCAAGGCATCAAGCGTTTCCATCATGCGATAAGACAGACCCGACACTCGTGACTCACATCACGCCCCTGTATGTTGCTTTGCATAGAATTAAACAATATACAGCACAATAACAAATTTATAGATCAAATAAAATGTACACAAACCTGGGTTTTACCGAAGACACGCACCAGTTTGATGGAACTGCACTGCTCTCTGAAACACAAAAGCTACCCAAACACTGGGTTGTTACGTCTGACCCAGAATCTGGGTAACACAAAAACTACCCAAACACTGGGTTGTTACGTCTGACTCAGGATCTAGGTAACACAAAAACTACCCAAACACTGGGTTGTTACGTCTGACCCAGAATCTGGGTAACACAAAAACTACCCAAACACTGGGTTGTTACGTCTGACCCAGAATCTGGGTAACACAAAAACTACCCAAACACTGGGTTGTTACATCTGACCCAGAATCTGGGTAACACAAAAACTACCCAAACACTGGGTTGTTACGTCTGACCCAGAATCTGGGTAACACAAAAACTACCCAAACACTGGGTTGTTACGTCTGACCCAGAATCTGGGTAACACAAAAACTACCCAAACACTGGGTTGTTACGCCTGACCCAGAATCTGGGTAACACAAATACTACCCAAACACTGGGTTGTTACGTCTGACCCAGAATCTGGGTAACACAAAAACTACTCAAACACTGGGTTGTTACGCCTGACCCAGAATCTGGGTAACACAAAAACTACCCAAACACTGGGTTGTTACGTCTGATCCAGGATCTGGGTAACACAAAAACTACCCAAACACTGGGTTGTTACGTCTGATCCAGGATCTGGGTTATACAAAAACTTAAACATAGCTAAATTCACCCAAAATGCTCAACCCAGGATTTGGGTAGAGAAAATAACCTAATATTTTTTTAGAGTAAAAGTTCAGAGTTTTGTGTGAGGAATATCATGACTTTGCCAAACTGTTAGCTCATTAGTGATCCGCCACAGAATCTCAAACATTTGACACCAAACCATCAGCTGTCAATCGGGTCGTCTTGGGAAAATGGCCAGTTTTTAAACTTTTCAAGTATTCAGATGTTTCCTGAGGAGAATTTAAAACAGACCCAAATGAGTCCATCGTTATAAAATTTCATACTGAGATCTCAGATTTTTAATTTGAGCACTGTTGGAAACATTGTTGAGGTTTTATTCTGAAACTCCTAAAGCAGACGAGAGCGAGATCACTGGGTCGTCTTGGAGAAACAGTCGAGATCTGGTTTGTAAAGTGATTTGTGTTGAGGATCTGGAGAACTGATGGTCTCGGGGAGCTTCTGAAGAGCGTGTCCCGCTGAGGCGGATCCTCTCCGGAATGAGTGATATTCTCCAGGCTTTGGCTGGAATTCTCATTATTCTCGTCTTTTAAAACACTTGAATATTTAGGAAAGGTGTTTGTATAGCAGGGTCATGTGAGGACAGCCAGGGACAGATGCGCTGTGTAAATATTACTACGGTAAACTAAACAGAGCTTGAGACCTGCTGTGCTTGTCCACAGGTTTGCTCGGATAAACAGCGAGTTTAATGCATAAGCAACTTCAGTCTGTTTACAGCCACTGTAAGTTATTCCTGACCGCTAGTGTGGAGCTGTCACAGTCAGACCAACATTTTACTCGGATTCCTTCAACATTCCTCACATTATCACAGTTTATTCGCTATAGTTTAGAAAATGGTTATAAAATATGAGCAGAACTCAGTTGATATTTGACTGGTTTTGTCCGTCCTTCTGTTAGACTGTCTCACACATGAATTATGTTGAATATCTGTCAGCTGTTAAATTTAACTACACAATTAGATAATACCAGTTTAGCTCAACCAATCACCAAGCAATGCTTCATTTTGTTCTGTGTGTAAAAAGAGCATTAGCAATTAAAGACAAAACACTTCAGCAAAACATGATCAGCTCAAAGTGTCCCAATCAGTTTTGGTCCCAAATGTTACTGGTAGTCACTGTATGAAGAGTTTTTGGGTATAATATGTCACAATTTACTTTATTTTGCTCTCCTCACTTACATAAATGAACTATAGTGTCCTGCACACACTAGTGAAATATCAAACATTATATCTGGTGTCTGAATAATGTTTTGTTTGACTGTATATCTAAATGAAGTTGGAATAATTGCTTTCGACATTGAGCACATGAAGATCTTGATTGAGTATCATTGGATAAAACAGGGTGACTCTAAACTTTACCAATTCATAATTTACACGACAGCTCTTCAGCCATAATAATTATATTTCAGAGAAAACAGCTTCTTTTCCATAAATCCCCATGATAATCCCCCAAATCGCCAAAATGTTGCCGGAAGCTTAAACTCCTGATTGAAGACCGAGACGAGGAACAGAATTCTATTAAATATGCCTGGTAAAAACAGATGGCTACTCAAACGACATAATTTCCTCTCCTCAGAGGATAAACGGGTCACGGGACGTCCTGAGGTCAGACGCTGATGCAGGTTTATAGACGCTGGAGAACAACAGTGTTCTGTGTAACGCATTACAAGCACCTTGAGTTACGTAATCAGATTACTTTTTTCAAGTAACTAAAGTAACGCATAACTTTAAAAATTTACGACAAGATATCTGAGTTCGTTTTTCAAATAAATATCAACATAAGTTACTTTGTTTTCCTATTTATTAACTGACAGCTCTCCTGTCCTCATGTTCAAATCGTGAGTAAATTGATGGTTATTGTAGTTCTAGACTAAATGTGAGCATTTACTCATCTCACTGGCACAAAACAGATTCAATATTCCTCAAAATTGATAAAATCTGTGAAATGCGAAATCAGAATTGGCCTCCAATAATTAAGTAGGTTAAACAAAACAAATATTTTGCATTTAGTCTCACTTTATTGACCAATGCACTTGCTGATGATTCATTTAAACTGAAAGGATTGTTTGAGCGGCGCCCTCTACTGTACACGCGTGAATTTGCATTTCCTTCAGCCTTATTATTAAAATTTTGGCCAAAATATAGAACATTTGCCTAAAAATAGAACTTAAAAAACAACAACAAAAAAACAAGCCCAGACCAGGTGAAACAAAGTAACACAAAAGCAACGTAACACATTTATTTTCTTTAAAAGTAACCAAGTAAAGCAATCAGTCACTTTTTAAGGGAGTAACGCAATATTGTAACACATTACTGTTCTAAAAAAGTAACTAAGTAACGCAATTAGTTACTTTTTAAGGGAATAGCACAATATTGTAACGCATTACTGTTCTAAAAAAAGTAACTAAGTAATGCAATTAGTTACTTTTTAAGGGAGTAACGCAATAATGTAATGCATTACTTTTCTTTAAAAGTAACTAAGTAACGCTTTTTAAGGGAGTAACGCAATATTGTAATGCATTACTTTGCTTTAAAAGTAACTAAGTAACACTTTTTAAGGGAGTAACGCAATATTGTAACACATTACTGTTCTAAAAAAGTAACTAAGTAACGCAATTAGTTACTTTTTAAGGGAGTAACGCAATATTGTAATGCATTACTTTTCTTTAAAAGTAACTAAATAACGCTTTTTAAGGGAGTAACGCAATATTGTAACGCATTGCTTTTTGTAACGAAGTAACTTCCCCCAACACTGGAGAACAAAACCAGGATGTGAAATAAAGGTTTCTGAGAGAGAGTTGTGTCGTACAGAGAGAGTTTACATTAATTCTACAGTGACACTCGTCAGTCTGAAGGATTTCTGTCGGAGTGTGTAACTATTTTCTGTCTCCATATTTAGAGAACATGTTTGAAAGGCCCGTAAGACCAAAACTATGCAGAAGCGTGTTGAACTATAATGGACTCGTTCCAAAGACAGTAGAGCTTCAGACCTCCGTGATGATATTCAGATCCACTCTGCATTTTAATATTATGTCAGGGGATTTTTGGAATAGTTCTACTTTACTCGAGAAAATATCTTTCTATTTTAAGTCAACAGGACTTTTTTTCAGACCGTTTATTTGCTAACGGTCTGTAACTGATAAAGTACCAGATAAAAGTTTGGAATAATGATTTATAATTATATTTATAATCTCTTATGCTTTACAAGGCTGTACTTATAATAAAAACAGCAATATTGTAAAATATTATTACAATTTAAAAGACCTGTTTGCCATTGTAATGCATTTTAAAATGTAATTTATTCCTGTGATTCCTGATGCGTTATGATTCTCAGATTGAAAGTTCAAAAGAAGAGCTTTTTTGAATCTTTTGTAACATTATAAATGTCTTTACTTACTTATTTATAAATGTTTCTTGAGCATCAAATCATCATATTAGAGTGATTTGTGAAGGATCATGTGACACTGAAGACTGGAGTAATGATGCTGAACATTCAGCTTTGATCACAGGAATAAATTACACTTTACTATATATTCACATAGAAAACAGCTATTTTACATTGCAGTAGTATTTCATAATTTATGTATTTTTGATCAAATAAATGCGGACTTTGTGTGCAGAAGAGACTTATTTTGAAGAACTCCAAACTTTTGACCAGAAGTCTATATATATTCGCAAGATGAAAAAAAGTGCTTATATTTTCCATTTAAAGTTTTCATGTAAAATTCCCTGCCTTTAGTTGAGTATATTATAGAGAACACACAGCTTTTTAAAGCTAATCAGGAATTACAGCAGCAGCCTCAAACAGCCCTAGATGTTTGTCTTGCATAATTAAATGAAATTAAAATGATTAAAAGTAATTAAAATGTTTGTGCTAAATAATTGAGAAAACAATCTCGTTTGAAGCCCCGAAGAACTTTTTTTTTTAATGTGAAAGTTTGTTGTTGAGCCGCTCCTTCAGAACACTAGAAAGCTCATTAGTGCTGTTGTTTACCTTCTTGATTCTGAGATCAAACGGGAAACGCTCCGGTTTCTGGAGCGCCGGCTATTCCACCGAGTCTTTTCTGGCGAGGTTTGGACAAATTGGACCCGTTTGAGGGAGTGTGTATACATATACACATCTATATAGAGACAGAGCGACACGTGTCATAAGACCACCCCCCCACACCCGTCTCCATTGACTCTGTGTTGTGTGAAGCTGCCTCCTCGTCATTTATGACTTATAGCAAAAAACAAAACTATGTCTGAAAGCTGCTATGTGACCAGGTGTACAGAATACAATCTAAACAGCCCAGAAATACGTGTTTATAAGCTGTTGACCCCTAAAACCGAGCGTTTAAGGACACAGAAGTGGATTCAGGCTGGACCGAATGGGCAAACTGGGGGATCCTGACACTCAGTATGCACTAAAAATACACTAAGTGTGCAGTAAACATTTAGTCACTGGTAAGTCAAATATCCAAATGTCAGTTTTATATATTTCTGTAAGCTAAGCTATTTTTACGTTAGGTCTCAATTGCCTGTATCCACTTTTGTGTCCTTAAACACCCGTTTTTTGGGGTTGACAGCTTATAAAAACTTTTTTTTTTTTTTGCTTGTTTGCTGTACACCTTGTCACATAGCAGCTTTTAGACATTGTATTGTGTGCCTCCTCGTCAAAAAACAGTCAATGGAGATGGTTGTGTACCCCCGTGGGCGTGGCCTAAAAGCGCTCAGTCTCTTAGAAAGGCTTTGCTCCCCCCGGCCCTCGCAGTGGTTCGACCCGACTCGCATGACTCCAGTGGGCGGGGCTTTGATGGAAGGTCTCACTGCCTCAGGTAAGAGGGGGAGATTTGTGTGTTTCTTCAGAGGAGAGAAGAGGAAGGTCAGGAAAGATTCGGATCGTTCCTCTCGTTCACTCGGACCCCTCGACTGCCTGAGGCTAATCCAATGAGAACAGGCCAGGAATAAATCATCTCCTGATATCGAGTGAATCAGTCCAGACTAAAATAAACATCCATCATGACTCTCGCTGGCAGAAGAAAGCGTTGGTGGTTCGTGTCGATTTGTTTGGGCCTGTTTGTTGCAGCGCACGATTGAAAAAAGGCCCCGCGACCTGAAGAGGAACTCGCACTTTACTCAAACTTTTGACTGAGATACATAAGTAGCATTATTTATTTGTTATTAACAATGAAAACATATTTTTAAATGTTGAGTCTAAAAAAAAACGTAAAAAAAAAAACGTAATTTTATATTATTAGAAAAATAAAGCATTTCAAATAGTAACATTTTAATATTATATATATAAAAAAAAGTGTTATTATATTATAATCTTAAAAATGTTAAATATTTAAAAATCAGTCAACCTTCCTCAGGCTTACAAAATAATTTTTGTGACGATGCAAAATATCCAACGTTTTTTGGAATTGTTTTGGGTAAAACATTTAAATATTGAAGTCCCCCTGTGGAGAAAATCCAGCTTTTAATGTAGTTTATGTGTCTATGTGGAGTTATTAATGTGCTTTAAGACAAACCATGTGTAAGTTCATAAGTCGACAGCATTGCTGAGTATTTCCTCCTTAAAACTGCAGTGAACCAAAGACAGTCTCAAACACACGCTTTGAAATCGCTGGTGTTTCTGACGTCACAAACTACCTTGTAACCAATCAGATCAACGTGTGATCGTCAACCAGTGGATCTCTGAGCTGAGTGAGTGAGTGGAGGCGGGGTGAATTTGCATATTCATAGAACCACGCATACTAAATGAGGCAAGGGTGTCGAGTTACAGTCAAGATATTTGGAGGAAAAAATATTTAAATATGTAATTTTGGTGATCAAAGATGAGTTTTAAGAGATACAATTATTGACTACAGGGCGACTTTAAATAATATATTATTAAAATATTTGTCATAAATTCAAACATTAATATTTTCCAAATAAATAGCATTATTTCTGCTCAGAATTAATTTTTCGGATGGTGTCAGAAATACTAAGCAAATTATTACTGCACATGTAATTGAAATCAGAACCAGACTGGTTAAATTATGATTCCTTATGCAGATTTTCAGTTTTTAATGAAAGCTTTCAGAGAGAGTTGAGTGTAAAACTGGTTCTACTGGAGACCACACACACACACACACACACACACACACACACACACACACACACACACACACACTCTCACACGTAGATCAGGCGCTGACTCTTTTCTCACACATTCTTGTGTATAGTTCTAACTCTTGATCCTCGGCTGCTTTGATCCTGGTCTGTCAGTTTAGAGTCATTAGAGTCGAGCAGAACAGGCTTTATTTCAGAGGCTCATTAAAACACTCGCTCCAGTGTGTGTGTCCAGCGGAGGATGCAGGACTCGGTCACACACACATCTCTGTGTTCAGGGTTTCTGAGTTCTCTTCCCTGTAGAGGCTCCGAGTGTGTGGAAGACATCTGTGACATCAACACGTCTAAACCGAGACCTTTATAAAGCATCGGTGTCTCACAGCGGCTCACCTGAACATCCACAGCAGAACACACACACACACACACACACACACACACACACACACACACACACACACACACACACACACACACACACACACACACACACACACACACACACACACTCTCACTCTCACACTCACACTCTCACACACACACACACACACACACACACACACACACACACACACACACACACACACTCTCACACTCACACTCACACTCTCACACACACACACACACACACTCACACACACTCACACACACACACACACACACACACACTCACTCCCGCACACACACACACACACACACACACACACACACACACACACACACACACACACACTCACTCTCTCACTCCCGCACACACACACTCACACACTCACTCTCTCACTCCCGCACACACACACACTGTCACACACACACACACACACACACACACACACACACACACACACACACACACACACACACACACACACACACACACACTCACTCACTCACTCACTCACTCACTCACTCACTCACACACACACACACACACACACACACACACACACACACACACACACACACACACACACACACACTCACTCACTCCCGCACACGCACACACTGTCACACACACACACACACACACACACACACACACACACTCACTCACTCCCACACACACACACACTCACTCAATCCCGCACACGCACACACTGTCTCACACACACGCACGCACGCACACACTGTCTCACACACACACACACACACACACACACACAGACGTTTTACAAGTGCTGATAGAATTATACGTTTATTTTGATAGTTTAAATTTTTTTTTTTATTATTACTATGCACTATGTAACTTCGGGGTTCGGGTAGTAACCAGAGCACAAAAAGAACTACAAAATTCGACTGCTTTACGGCATACGTCACTTCCCCCACCACTTCC
>NC_138735.1:34304256-34306756 GCF_965113295.1 Leuciscus leuciscus
TGAAAGGACAGGTTGTGGTTTCCTATAATACTCCCTAACGGCAACATATATAAAGAAAACAAGATTGGGCCAAGAATTGAACCCTGGGGTACCCCACTAGAAAGAGGAGCAGCTGACGAGGAGCATTCACCAATCATAACAGAGAAGCTCCTATTTGCTAAATAGGAGCTAAACCATTGAAGTGCCAAACCTCGAATGCCAACACAATGCTCAAGGCGAGAGAGGAGGACTGCATGGTCCACCGTATCAAACGCCGCTGTGAGGTCCACGACAGATCTGTGTTTGAACGACAGATCTCGACCTGCGATTAGAAGAAGAGTTTCATGTGTTCATGACATGTGGACTCAATAAATCCTGATCTAGAGTAAAATAATCAATGTCCCAGTGCACATGCCCAGACTTGGGGAGTCTATCTCCCTTTAAATCTACAGGAGTGCGGAACTTAGGTGTTCTTGTTGACCAGTCTTTAAAGTTTGATAAACACATCTCATCTGTAATCAGTTCCGGTTTCTACCAACTTCGCTTACTATCTAAAATCAAAGGCTTTCTCACTCCAATAACCCTGGAAATGGCGGTTCATGCTTTCATCACGTGTCGGCTGGATTATTGCAACTCATTATATTGCGGTATCTCAGATTCTCAAATTTCCCGTCTTCAGTTAGTCCAAAATGCTGCGGCCAGACTCATCCATAATTGTCGCAAATATGATTATATCTCTCCCATACTCAGATCTTTACATTGGTTACCAGTTCGGCAGAGAATAGATTTTAAAATCCTTCTCTTTGTCTTCAAATCTTTACACAACATAGCACCGGTTTATCTTTCTGAACTTATTCATCCGTACATTCCGTCCAGAAGTCTCAGATCTCACGACCAGGCGCTGCTGGTAGTCCCTCGTGTCAGACTGAAGCGTAGAGGGGAGCGTGCTTTTGCGGTGGCAGGGCCTCGTCTGTGGAACACCCTGCCTCTAGAGATCAGAACGGCTCCCAACCTCTCTGTTTTTAAGTCTCTGGTCAAAACATACCTATTCTCGTTAGCATATTGATTACTTTTCTTGGGCTGTTTTGACTATTTTACATTTGTTTCTTTGTTTTAAAATTAATCTTAGCTTAGTTGTTCTTTAGGTGTTTCTGTGTTGTTTTTGCTGCTTTTATTTTTATATGCTTGTTCTGTAAAGCACTTTGGTCTGTCTAGCGGCTGTTTAAATGTGCTATATAAATAAATGAACTTGAACTTGATAATCAAGCTGACATTCAGTGTAACCCGTGTCTTTTATTTACAATACATACAAATGTCATTTACGTCTTTTAGTTTGTCAAGAGATTTAACGCGTCGTTACTGAAGAGAGCGCATGTGTGAACGAGCTCTAGAACGAGTCTATGATGGAATCTGGAGATAAAGCAAAATAACTGAGAAAAATTAGAAATATTCCTCAGATATCATCTCCGTAATCTATAGCAAAACATCTCGCATTGATTCGCTCTCAGACAGATTCATTAAAGGAGAACTCGGTAACTCTAGCGAACTCTAGTCACTTCTTCGCTGATTTTCCCTTTTGTTGTCGCATGTTTTCCCCACGAGCTCCCCCTACAGCTGTGGGGGGGTGTATATTTCACAACACAGTCGTAAAAAACACACTTGCGGCGGCCTCCTCCCCCTCTCTACCGCTGCTCATGTGCGTTTGTTTTGATCGGAGCAAGCCAACTGTATCGCGTGGAGTTATGTCTACCGAGGTGGGTAATCTGGTAATACATCATACATGCGTGTGTGTTTATGTCGAATTGCCGTAAAGCAATTTGTGTTTCGCGCTCGTTCTCGTTCTAGTTCTCGCTTATCACGAGACTTCCAATTTCTAACTTGCCGGGACGGTAGTGTTGCAAGTTGCAAGGTTGGTTTTCCGCCTGGGAACGCTGGGGGGAGCGGGGAAAGTCACCAATATCACCAGAACAGGTTGTTTAACCATCCAAATGATTTCTAGACAGTTTTATTATGTTAAAAAAGTTACCAAGTTCTCCTTTAACAGTCGTTATTACTCCAACACGTGTGTGACATCATTAACTAACGGTTGAACGACTAATTTGTGACAAATACGGTTTCTGGAAACAGTCGAGACTATAGTTGAGTTCTTCAGCGATGTGTCGTATTATAGTCGTGATCCTGAGTTACAGCGCTGGACAGGAAACTGGGATACTGTTTTCGGAAAGACTCAGTACAGCATATCTGTCTCTTATACATCTGATGAAACTAACAACTCTTCAGAGATATGAAGATGCAGATCTAGTGTCCTGCGATTGGCAGAAACTGTGTGTGTTCTGTGTAAAGGATCATGAAACCCCCCTCTTTCAGCTCAAGTCTAGTAAATATATAATATATTATGTAAACACAAACCTTTATTTTGTATGCGATTAATCGTTGCCCAGCTCTAATATATACATCACTCAGTTATAGATTGTATATTCAGATGCAAGCTGGATGATTTCTACATCTATCAGTTTAATAA
>NC_138735.1:34311756-34316193 GCF_965113295.1 Leuciscus leuciscus
GTTAACTATGCCCTTGTAGCCGAGCTGCACCAATCACATCGGTGTATCTGATATAGGCGGGCCAGAGGCGAGCTAAACGGATGCAGTGGTTGGTCGTGGTGTTATCCAGTTGTGTGCAGTGAGATTTTCAAATGCGTGCTTGGTGCCCCTCGAGCTGGGCGAGTTTCATCACTCGATGCCAGACCATTAATCTTTCAGATTTGGGTCTGGATTTCCAGACTAGGGACTTTGAGCTTAAATTTCAAGTTCGAAAGGGGCATAATGTGTCACCTTTAACAAAATTCACTTTAATAAAAATAGTATTATTGTATTTTGTTTTGTTATTATATTGCCCATGCAATTTTTCCTGTAGTAAACATTACTCCAGCAATGATTGGTTCACAGCAACAGGTTGTTGACATTAAGAACAGCGTGTGAAAGCTGATGATTGGTGTGTGAGACGTGAGCAGGTCTGTTCGTCACACTGACCCGGACACACGTTAGCGTCAGTGAATATTAGCGCTGAGACCTGCTATACGAGCACTAAACCTCCGCGGGCAGTTCAGAGCTTCATGCGCTTATTAATATTTCAAATACGCAGCGTTATCAGGGCAAACACAGCTGCTCCCAAATAAATAAAGCCCAGGATACAGTTCATCAGTCTGACACGCCGGCGCTTTCATGTGTCTCGCGTGATAAAGACGCCGCATAACCACGCTCCGTCAGCGACCTTTACCAGCCGGCAGCGGGCGAGTGAAACCCAGCCGTGGCCGAGAGAGACCCAGAGAGAGAGAGAGAGAGAGAGCGAGAGAGACCCAGAGAGAGAGACCAGGAGAGAGAGAGAGAGAGAGAGAGAGAGAGAGACCCGCATTGACTGAAGAGAGAGAGAGAGAGAGAGAGAGAGACCCAGAGAGGAGAGAGAGAGAGACCCAGAGAGAGAGAGAGACCCGCATTGACTGAAGAGAGAGAGAGAGACCCGCATTTACTGAAGAGAGAGAGAGAGAGAGAGAGACCCGCATTGACTGAAGAGAGAGAGAGAGAGAGAGAGAGAGACCCGCATTGACTGGAGAGAGAGAGAGAGAGAGAGAGAGAGGGAGGGAGAGGGAGAGAGTGAGAGAGTGAGAGGGAGAGAGAGAGAGAGAGAGAGAGAGGGAGAGAGAGAGACCTGCATTGGCTGAGGAGAGAGAGGGAGAGAGAGAGAGGGAGAGGGAGAGAGACCTGCATTGGCTGAGGAGGGAGAGAGGGAGAGAGAGAGAGAGAGAGAGAGAGAGAGAGAGAGAGGGAGAGAGAGAGACCTGCATTGGCTGAGGAGGGAGAGAGGGAGAGAGAGAGAGAGAGAGAGAGAGAGAGAGAGAGACCTGCATTGGCTGAGGAGAGAAAGAGGGAGAGAGGGAGAGAGAGAGTCTCCCTCTCTCTCTCCCTCTCTCCCTCTCTCTCTCTCTCTCTCCTCAGCCAATGTGGGTCTCTCTCTCTCTCCCTCTCTCTCTCCCTCTCGCCCTCTCTCCCTCTCTCTCTCTCTCCATTGCACTGGCTGAGGAGAGAGAGGGAGAGAGGGAGAGAGAGAGAGACCCACATTGGCTGAGGAGAGAGAGGGAGAGAGAGAGAGAGAGAGAGAGGGAGAGAGAGAGAGAGATGTTACATGGCTGATAACCATCCGCTGTCGTCCAGTCCTGTCTGTCAACACTCTGATTCAAAATTCATAACCTATATTTGAGTCTGTAGAGCCGCTGTAATCCTAGAACGCCGTAGTGTAGTATTGATAGAAACACACGTTCACTTCATCAGGAGCAACAACATGATGTTCAGCCAAAACCTGCCGTTTGGGAGTGTGTGGGAAAACAAGCCAGGAGAGAGACGACATCATTTCCTTTTCCAGAGCTGAACAAATGCACACACACACACACACACACACACACACACACACACACACACACACACACACACACACACACACACTCACTCATACACACACACACACATTTTAATTTATATATATATTTATAACTTTAACAGATGTATTTAAAGCCAGTACGACATTTAATTACAGTAAACGTGTTTTATTGGAGAATTAGTTGTAAAGTACGGAAGTCCAATCAGCAGTCATGTGACATGTGACAGGGAATCTTCAATCCCGTGTATATAATGCTGTATTATCCGGTGTTTCTCTCTTTAGTTCCAGTTCTTTCATTGCTGTTTTTTTAAACCCAAGAGTGTTTACATTGTCAACTTTCCTTTAAACGACCTTGACCGTCTGCTATATTAAATATGGAATATTGAGCTAATGTGATCAAAGAGGCTTAACTCTGACGAATGCTGTTTATGCCCCATGATAGCGTTTTATTTGGATTATATTATCCCATCAATCCTGAGGGCAGCGTCTCCAAATACTGGATCATTCGCACAACATTAAAAAGCTATTTGCGAGTGTGTGTCGCGGGATGCCGGGAGCGTGCGGGTAATTTCCCGTGTCAGGGTGTGTTATCAGCGGGTCACATGACGTGAGGATTAGCTAAAACACCTATCAGTGAGCAGCTCTAATTAAAGCCCCTCCCTCTGATTCCTCACCGGGAGCCTCCCAACGGGAAGCCGTAACCCACGGTTACTGTCACACTTCTCACCGTAACCCACGGTTACCGTCACAGTTCTGGCCCCTGGCTGTGTGAACAGTGTGTGGATCTGATCGGAGAACCAGACGAACCAAACACTCGCATCATTCGGTGCATTTGCTTTCATTTTTCTTCCTTTGTTTGCACTTTAAATAAACTAAAAATGTATTTTATTAAAACAATGCATCTTATGACTTCATGCAAACGAAACTTGCATTAAATGTAACATCAGTAAGTGTTTTGTTCTCTAGAGAAGAACTCGTGATCAGAAGAGTTTCCACAGAAGCATTAGAGCATCTTTATTGTTTGAGTCTTTCCACACTGGCACTGAACTCTGGCCTGTTTCCTGATGTGTCAGAGGGGGCGGGGCCTGATGTGTGAGTGGGTGGGGCCATATGTACATGACATGCCCCTCATGATCTCTGCCCAGATGTTTCCACTCGTTTCATTCGCTGACAGACAGACAGACTCGCACAGACACACACACACACACACACACACACACACACACACACACACACACACACACACACACACACACACACACACGCACACACACACACATTCTCTCACTCACATACACACTCGCACAGACACACACACACACACACACACACACACACACACACACACACACTCTCGCACACACACTCGTGCACACACACACACACACTCTCACACACTCTCACACACACACTCACACACACGCACTCATTTGAATTAATACATATATGTATTCGTTTTAATTTGTTGTATTATTATTATTATTATTATAATCTCCGGCATCAGTGTAATGGATCAGCTGAATCTCTGTTGGGAAGAATCTGTCCGGATTAAATTAGAAGCTTAAATGTCGATCCCGGTTAAATGCGTCGTTCTGCGTAATCCCGGTTAAATGCATCGTTCCTAGTGATCCCGGTTAAATGCATCGTTCCTAGTGATCCCGGTTAAATAAGTCGTTCCGCGTAATCCCGGTTAAATGCGTCGTTCCTCGTGATCCCGGTTAAATGCGTCGTTCCACTTGATCCCGGTTAAATGCGTCGTTCCCCGTGATCCTGGTTAAATGCGTCGTTCCACGTGATCCTGGTTAAATGCGTCATTCCACGTGATCCCGGTTAAATGCGTCGTTCCTTGTGATCCTGGTTAAATGCGTCGTTCCCCGTGATCCCGGTTAAATGCGTCATTCCCCGTGATCCCGGTTAAATGCGTCATTCCACGTGATCCCGGTTTAATGCGTCGTTCCTAGTGATCCCGGTTAAATGCGTCGTTCCCCGTGATCCCGGTTAAATGCGTCGTTCCCCGTGATCCCGGTTAAATGCGTCATTCCACGTGATCCCGGTTTAATGCGCCGTTCCTAGTGATCCCGGTTAAATGCGCCGTTCCTAGTGATCCCGGTTAAATGCGTCGTTCCCCGTGATCCCGGTTAAATGCGTCATTCCACGTGATCCCGGTTAAATGCGTCGTTCCTTGTGATCCTGGTTAAATGCGTCGTTCCTTGTGATCCCGGTTAAATGCGTCGTTCCTTGTGATCCCGGTTAAATGCGTCGTTCCTAGTGATCCCGGTTAAATGCGTCACTCCCCGTGATCCTGGTTTAATGCGTCGTTCCTAGTGATCCCGGTTTAATGCGTCGTTCCTAGTGATCCCGGTTAAATGTGTCATTCCTAGTGATCCCGGTTAAATGCGTCGTTCCTAGTGATCCCGGTTTAATGCGTCGTTCCTAGTGATCCCGGTTTAATGCGTCGTTCCTAGTGATCCCGGTTAAATGCGTCGTTCCTAGTGATCCCGGTTCGGTTAAATGCGTCGTTCCTAGTGATCCCGGTTAAATGCGTCGTTCCTAGTGATCCCGGTTAA
>NC_138735.1:34321393-34378893 GCF_965113295.1 Leuciscus leuciscus
TTCCTAGTGATCCCGGTTAAATGCGTCGTTCCCCGTGATCCCGGTTAAATGCGTCGTTCCCCGTGATCCCGGTTAAATGCGTCATTCCACGTGATCCCGGTTTAATGCGCCGTTCCTAGTGATCCCAGTTAAATGCGTCGTTCCCCGTGATCCCGGTTAAATGCGTCATTCCACGTGATCCCGGTTAAATGCGTCGTTCCTTGTGATCCTGGTTAAATGTGTCGTTCCTTGTGATCCCGGTTAAATGCGTCGTTCCTTGTGATCCCGGTTAAATGCGTCGTTCCTAGTGATCCCGGTTAAATGCGTCACTCCCCGTGATCCTGGTTTAATGCGTCGTTCCTAGTGATCCCGGTTTAATGCGTCGTTCCTAGTGATCCCGGTTAAATGCGTCATTCCTAGTGATCCCGGTTAAATGCGTCGTTCCTAGTGATCCCGGTTTAATGCGTCGTTCCTAGTGATCCCGGTTTAATGCGTCGTTCCTAGTGATCCCGGTTAAATGCGTCGTTCCTAGTGATCCCGGTTAAATGCGTCGTTCCTAGTGATCCCGGTTAAATGCGTCACTCCCCGTGATCCCGGGACAATGCGTGTGATTCTGGGTTTGTGTGTCTCTGAATGGTTCAGTTTCCCGGCTCTGGAGAATTATGGCCAGCGGGAACGCTCTCGACATGAGTGTAATGAAACTCACACACACACGGCGCTATTTCATCCCGCTCACCCTGTTACCCGCGTATTAATTAAATATCCATTTATGGCGCTGTATCAATTTATGGCTCGTATCTGCTGTCGCGAACCAGACCCGCTACACCTGAAACAGGCTCTGACTCACATCATGTGTTTATGGGTCTCAGCGTGAGATGCTGTTTGCAGGATTGATGAGAACAGAATGAAGCTAAAGGAGCGTGGAGTCGAAGCAGTGCATGCTGGGATTGATGAGAGCAGAATGAAGCTAAAGGAGCGTGGAGTCGAAGCAGTGCATGCTGGGACGACCCGTTGAGAGCTGATTTGTTGCAGGGTCACGTAGCTTGTAAATCGTCCTCTGTCAGAGAGACTCGTGTTCCTGCACCGGTTATAAAACTCAGACTCCACAGACACAAGTCTTCTGCTGGGTCCAGCTCGGCTCATAAACGGGGTTGAATGGGATTTTATTGAATTTGAAAGAGGTAATGGCATTCTGGGACGTGTTTTTTCACACCATTATGTATGATCATATAAATAAATATAAATAAATACAGTACAAATTCAGGAAAGTAATTAAAGCAATTAAAAGGCATTCTTAATCAAATACTACATGGCACACAACCCTGGGTAACACCCACTTCTCACCATCCAATCATGTGCTGAGGGTTATCATCAAGCCCCGCCCTCGACTTGTCCTGTAATAATATCTTGTGTGTGATTGTGAACAGCAGCTTATACTGTAATACTGATGTTCTGATGATCATATGAGTGACAGCGAGGGTTTTTCACCCTTTTCTCTTGTTGAGGGCGAACATCTCGAGGCAATTATTTCTAATCGCTTTGAAGAGTCTGATTGTTTTAGTAATAATAACTGTATCCGTACGGAGAGGCTTTTATCCGCTGGTACTAATGAGGTGTCGTTACAGCCGGACCCGACACACACACACACACACACACACACACACACACACACACACACACACACACACACACACACACACACACACACACACACACACACACACACACACACACACACACTCAGAGTTCAGATAGTTGAAAGAGAGACGGACTCCTGCTCCAGAATCCACAGACTCAAACTTCAGTGGTTTAAAAAACATCTCATTATCAGTGGCTGAAATCCAACAAATCAAAGAGCGAAAGGAGGCGAACTTCTCTTTATTTATTCACTCTGTGTTTTTCTGCGTGTCCGAAAGCTTCTGAAAGCGCCAGAATGATCCACTTAGTCCCGGAGAGAGGAGACGCCCACGGGAATCAGATCAGAGGAACGCTTCGAAGGTTAGAATAAGAGTTTCTCCTCTTCTGATGGTCCAGAAGGTCAGAGGTCAGAGGTCACTGTGTGACCCTTTTAGAGAATTACTTTCTTTATTCACTTTACCAGGAGACGTTTGTAGGACAGAGTCTGTGTCGTCTGAGCCTTCAGCTGAACCTGTTCAAAAGTTTGGGATCATTAAGATTTTTAGTGTTTTTGAAGGAGTCTCTTCTACTCACCAATGGTGCATTTATTTGATCAAAAATACTGTAAAAAAAGTGATATATTATTGCAATGTAAATCATCTGTTTTCTATGTGAATATATAGAAAAGTGTAATTTATTCCTGTGATCAAAGCTGAATTTTCAGCATCATTACTCCAGTCTTAGTCACAGTTTCCACAGAAATCTGAAGCAGCACAACTGTTTTCAACACTGATAATAATCATAAATATTTCTTGATCATCAAATCTTCATATTAGAGTGATTTGTGAAGGATCATGTGACACTGAAGACTGGAGTAATGATGCTGAAAATTCAGCTTTGATCACAGGAATAAATTACACTTTACTATATATTCACATAGAAAACAAGTTGATTTACATTATAATAATATTTCATAAATTTTACTGTATTTTTGATCAAATGAAAGCAGCTTTGCTGAGTAGAAGAGACTTTAAAAAACATTTAAAAGCGTAATTATTATTTTTCCAAACTTTTGACCAGCTGTATTTAAAAATCCACACTGAATCTTCTAGAACTCAGAACTTCCTCAGAATTTCCTGAAACGAAACAGCAGATGTGATTCTTCTGAAGAATCCCAGCGTTAGAAACAAGAAGCTCAAGATCCCGGATCATGAAAATCTAAATTATGAAAGTGGAGAGAGTGGATGATGTGACCCATTTAACAGCCATGTTCATTATGAACAGATGAAGATGTGTCTGATCTCCCGCAGCGTGAGCAGGTTTTCCCAGCGATTCAATGGCGGATCAATCGGAAGATGAAGATGTTGAGGTTGAAGAGGATGAAGATGTTGAGGATGAAGATGTTGAGGATGAAGATGTTGAGGATGAAGATGTTGAGGTTGAAGATGTTGAGGTTGAAGATGTTGAGGTTGAAGAGGATGAAGATGTTGAGGTTGAAGAGGTTGAGGTTGAAGATGTTGAGGAGGTTGAAGATGTTGAAGATGTTGAGGAGGTTGAAGATGTTGAGGAGGTTGAAGATGTTGAAGATGTTGAAGATGTTGAGGAGGTTGAAGATGTTGAGGAGGTTGAAGATGTTGAGGAGGTTGAAGATGTTGAGGAGGTTGAAGATGTTGAGGAGGTTGAAGAGGTTGAGATTGAAGATGTTGAAGATGTTGAGGTTGAAGAGGATGAAGATGTTGAGGTTGAAGATGTTGAGGTTGAAGATGTTGAGGTTGAAGATGTTGAGGTTGAAGATGTTGAGGTTGAAGATGTTGAGGTTGAAGAGGATGAAGATGTTGAGGTTGAAGATGTTGAGGAGGTTGAGGAGGTTGAAGATGTTGAGGAGGTTGAAGATGTTGAGGAGGTTGAAGATGTTGAGGAGGTTGAAGATGTTGAGGCGGTTGAAGATGTTGAAGAGGTTGAGGTTGAAGATGTTGAGGATGTTGAAGAGGTTGAGATTGAAGATGTTGAGGTTGAAGAGGATGAAGAGGTTGAGGTTGAAGAGGTTGAGGTTGAAGAGGTTGAAGATGTTGAGGATGTTGAAGATGTAGAGGTTGAAGAGGTTGAGGTTGAAGATGTTGAGGATTTTGAAGATGTTGAGGTTGAAGAGGATGAAGAGGTGGAGGTTGAAGAGGATGAAGAGGTGGAGGTTGAAGAGGTGGAGGTTGAAGAGGTGGAGGTTGAAGAGGTGGAGGTTGAAGAGGTGGAGGTTGAAGATGTTGAGGTTGAAGATGTTGAGGTTGAAGATGTTGATCTGCACCTTGACACGGACACACACGTCGGGGAATGAAATCGCTGAAAGAAGGAAATAAAGGCCGGAACTGCAGGAGATTGACTCGCACACAAACTGCCTTGAATGAGCTATTCATGCACAAAAGACTAAATTGCACCTATTTTTCTTGGTAAGTGGCAAAGGAACAGTAAAATACTAGAATTATGTTGTTTCTCAGGACATTTTCATCAGTCACTTTATCTTGATGATTTTCTCTCATTGTTGGTGAGGTGTGTGTAGAGCGTCTCATAGAGTGATGTCGTTTCGTCTGCACTGATTAGCAGTGAACGCTCGCGCGCGTCTTCAGCCTTAAACGACCCGATGGCTCACATCAATCCTCCATCTCACTCCCATCATGCTCTCATGTTACAGAGGTGCACAGGTTTACAGGTGTTGTAAGATGTTGAGGAGGTTGAAGATGTTGAGGAGGTTGAAGAGGTTGAGATTGAAGATGTTGAAGATGTTGAGGTTGAAGAGGATGAAGATGTTGAGGATGAAGATGTTGAGGTTGAAGATGTTGAGGTTGAAGATGTTGAGGTTGAAGATGTTGAGGTTGAAGATGTTGAGGTTGAAGAGGATGAAGATGTTGAGGTTGAAGAGGTTGAGGAGGTTGAAGATGTTGAGGAGGTTGAGGTTGAAGATGTTGAGGTTGAAGATGTTGAGGAGGTTGAAGATGTTGAGGAGGTTGAGGTTGAAGATGTTGAGGTTGAAGATGTTGAAGAGGTTGAGGTTGAAGATGTTGAGGATGTTGAAGAGGTTGAGATTGAAGATGTTGAAGATGTTGAGGTTGAAGAGGATGAAGATGTTGAGGATGAAGATGTTGAGGATGAAGATGTTGAGGTTGAAGAGGTTGAGGTTGAAGAGGTTGAGGTTGAAGAGGTTGAGGTTGAAGATGTTGAGGATGAAGATGTTGAGGTTGAAGAGGTTGAGGTTGAAGAGGTGGAGGTTGAAGATGTTGAGGTGGAGGTTGAAGAGGTGGAGGTTGAAGAGGTGGAGGTTGAAGATGTTGAGGTTGAAGATGTTGAAGATGTTGAGGTTGAAGATGTTGAGGTTGAAGATGTTGAAGATGTTGATCTGCACCTTGACACGGACACACACGTCGGGGAATGAAATCGCTGAAAGAAGGAAATAAAGGCCGGAACTGCAGGAGATTGACTCGCACACAAACTGCCTTGATGAGCTATTCATGCACAAAAGACTAAATTGCACCTATTTTTCTTGGTAAGTGGCAAAGGAACAGTAAAATACTAGAATTATGTTGTTTCTCAGGACATTTTCATCAGTCACTTTATCTTGATGATTTTCTCTCATTGTTGGTGAGGTGTGTGTAGAGCGTCTCATAGAGTGATGTCGTTTCGTCTGCACTGATTAGCAGTGAACGCTCGCGCGCGTCTTCAGCCTTAAACGACCCGATGGCTCACATCAATCCTCCATCTCACTCCCATCATGCTCTCATGTTACAGAGGTGCACAGGTTTACAGGTGTTGTAAGATGTTGAGGAGGTTGAAGAGGTTGAGATTGAAGATGTTGAAGATGTTGAGGTTGAAGAGGATGAAGATGTTGAGGATGAAGATGTTGAGGTTGAAGATGTTGAGGTTGAAGATGTTGAGGTTGAAGATGTTGAGGTTGAAGATGTTGAGGTTGAAGATGTTGAGGTTGAAGATGTTGAGGTTGAAGATGTTGAGGTTGAAGAGGATGAAGATGTTGAGGTTGAAGAGGTTGAGGAGGTTGAAGATGTTGAGGAGGTTGAGGTTGAAGATGTTGAGGTTGAAGATGTTGAGGAGGTTGAAGATGTTGAGGAGGTTGAGGTTGAAGATGTTGAGGTTGAAGATGTTGAAGAGGTTTAGGTTGAAGATGTTGAGGATGTTGAAGAGGTTGAGATTGAAGATGTTGAAGATGTTGAGGTTGAAGAGGATGAAGATGTTGAGGATGAAGATGTTGAGGATGAAGATGTTGAGGTTGAAGAGGTTGAGGTTGAAGAGGTTGAGGTTGAAGAGGTTGAGGTTGAAGAGGTTGAGGTTGAAGAGGTTGAGGTTGAAGAGGTTGAAGATGTTGAGGTGGAGGTTGAAGAGGTGGAGGTTGAAGAGGTGGAGGTTGAAGATGTTGAGGTTGAAGATGTTGAAGATGTTGATGTTGAAGATGTTGAGGTTGAAGATGTTGAGGTTGAAGATGTTGAAGATGTTGATCTGCACCTTGACACGGACACACACGTCGGGGAATGAAATCGCTGAAAGAAGGAAATAAAGGCCGGAACTGCAGGAGATTGACTCGCACACAAACTGCCTTGATGAGCTATTCATGCACAAAAGACTAAATTGCACCTATTTTTCTTGGTAAGTGGCAAAGGAACAGTAAAATACTAGAATTATGTTGTTTCTCAGGACATTTTCATCAGTCACTTTATCTTGATGATTTTCTCTCATTGTTGGTGAGGTGTGTGTAGAGCGTCTCATAGAGTGATGTCGTTTCGTCTGCACTGATTAGCAGTGAACGCTCGCGCGCGTCTTCAGCCTTAAACGACCCGATGGCTCACATCAATCCTCCATCTCACTCCCATCATGCTCTCATGTTACAGAGGTGCACAGGTTTACAGGTGAAGCGACATAATCAGAGGAGACTCCTGTGTTTGAGATGATGATGATGAAGATGGTGATTAATTAATAATACAATTTATATTATATAATTAATCCTATTGATCAGCATGTGAGTTATTGATAAATAATAATTATAATATTTGAATAATATTTATAATATAATTATTAATAGTAATGTAATTTAGATAATACAATTATAATGTAATTAATAACATTGTGTAATAATGTATTTATAATCAATTATAATTATTAATAATATAAATAATTAATAGTGCATTTTATATGATATAATGTTATAATAAATATAATTTATATAACTTAATTATTATTAATATTGATGATCATGTGTGTTATTCATAATAATTATAATGTAATTAATAACATTGTGTAAATTAATATAACATAAATAGATCATTAATATTAATCAGCATGTGTGTTATTTATTAGTAATTATAATATATTTATAATTATTAATGATAATATAAATAATAAATAGTCTAGTTTATATGATATCATGTTGTAAATAAAATAATATAATTAATAATGTGTAAATTAAAGAAGTTTTATTGATCATGCGTTGCTCTTTTGTCGTTCATGAGACTCGTATATCTTCACATCTTTAACTTCGAATGCCCTAAATTCAACCAGAGAGAGACTTTCTTCACACACTGTATGAGTCGCAGTCTGACACGTCTCCGCCCCCTTTTGATTGACAGGATATAATCGGCCCTGGTCATTGGCTGTTTTTAAACAGTCGGCCAGTAGCTGATCGTGGATAGCCAATAGCTGATTGCTGATTAGAATCCCACTGGCCTGATTCAGGAGTCTGAGGTCATCTCAGTGTTGTGAGCGTTGAAATGAACATTAACTCTGTTAGCGGACGCTTCCGTCTCTGAGATTAGTTATTCACACTGAATGAGGCCAGCTGGACGCACGGCATTATGGGTCGGACTGGCCGTGTGTAAACTCATTACTGACGCCTCCGTTAATGAAGAAGGAACTTGGCCACCGATCAGTGAATAAATCGAGACATCGATTCCCATGAATGGAGTTTAATTAAATCCGGAGCAGCTCAGATCCGTCTCTAACTGGGAGTTTTTACCAGGTCTAACGGGAAGAGACCAACATTTCATTCTGACTTTATTAGCATTTTAGTGTTGAAATAATATTCTGAAAACAAAAAGATATAAAATGCACAAAAATAAAACAATTGTTTTCCAGTAGAAATATGCAAACCTCCGTAAGTCCAGCTCTGAGTTTAAGCGTGTTTGTCTGTGATCACACATGTCCTGTTAGAGATCCACTGATCCGTGTGTTAAGTGAAAGCTGCTCTGAAATCTCATTAGCGATTACAGCGGCTCACGGGGAAACCAGACCAACCACACGATCATCGAGTGTGTGTGATGCTGTTACACCTCTTAAATCATGCATCTGCTTTAAATATTGAAGTGAACGAGCATTATATGGCTTTAAACATGCAGTGCAACAACAGCGTCCATCAAGTGTGTTTCAGTGAAACGAGAGAATCTGATCCTGACGTCTGTAATCTGAGTTTGATGCCTTGAACTGATGTCTTTATAATAGCCAGACGAGATGCAATCGCTTCCTCTTTCTGAGATATTTGTTTTTTCTCCCCGGCATTGAACAGTAAAAACCATTTAGCTTGTGTTTTATGCAATTTCAAAGCTTTGCCCTTTATGGAAATGCACCAGTCGCTTTTAAAAGCCTTTTCCTCTTAATTGCTCCTGAACGCCACATTGTTGAGGGTAAAAAAAAACACATTTCCCTGCCGAGTGAATTATAGATGGCACTAAAACAATCCCATTATAATATGCTTTCAAAATAGTTAGCAAATTTCCGCCGCCGCCGCAGATCGCATTAAGCATCAGCGCATGAGAATCGAATCGCCTAATGATGTTTCCTCTTAACGAAGCCAGCGGGGGCAAAGGTCACACGCCGCACTGTTTATCTCTGATGTAAACCGTAGATCAGACGTCTTCAAACGGGTCCTCTCCTGATCAGGACAGAAGAGTTCAGGTGCAAATCAATCCTGGAGCAGATAATCCACATCATGAGGTCAGATCTACTCTATTTATCTCGGACTGGTGTATGACCAGCTGATACCATGGTACGACCACAGGGCTGTTTTGTAAGGGAGTATTACCGTGGTAAAACATGCACTCTAAAAATTTTTTTTTTTTTTTTTTCAGTGTTTGGGTAGTTTGTGTAACCCAGATCCTGGATCAGATGTAACAACCCAGTGTTTGAGTAGTTTTTGTGTTACCCAGATCCTGGGTCAGACGTAACAACCCAGTGTTTGAGTAGTTTTTGTGTTACCCTGATCCTGGGTCAGACGTAACAACCCAGTGTCTGAGTAGTTTTTGTGTTACCCTGATCCTGGGTCAGACGTAACAACCCAGTGTTTGGGTAGTTTTTGTGTTACCCTGATCCTGGGTCAGATGTAACAACCCAGTGTTTGGGTAGTTTTTGTGTTACCCAGATCCTGGGTCAGACGTAACAACCCAGTGTTTGAGTAGTTTTTGTGTTACCCTGATCCTGGGTCAGACGTAACAACCCAGTGTTTGAGTAGTTTTTGTGTTACCCTGATCCTGGGTCAGACGTAACAACCCAGTGTTTGGGTAGTTTTTATGTTACCCTGATCCTGGGTCAGACGTAACATCCCAGTGTTTGGGTAGTTTTTGTGTTACCCTGATCCTGGGTCAGACGTAACAACCCAGTGTTTGGGTAGTTTTTGTGTTACCCAGATCCTGGGTCAGACGTAACATCCAAGTGTTTAGGTAGTTTTTGTGTTACCCAGATCCTGGGTCAGACGTAACAACTCAGTGTTTGGGTAGTTTTTGTGTTATCCAGATCCTGAGTCAGACGTAACAACCCAGTATTTGGGTAGTTTTTGTGTTACCCTGATCCTGGGTCAGACGTAACAACCCAGTGTTTGGGTAGTTTTTGTGTTACCCAGATCCTGGGTCAGGCGTAACAACCCAGTGTTTGGGTAGTTTTTGTGTTACCCAGATCCTGGGTCAGACGTAACATCCCAGTGTTTGGGTAGTTTTTGTGTTACCCTGATCCAGGGTCAGACGTAACAACCCAGTGTTTGGGTAGTTTTTGTGTTACCCAGATCCTGAGTCAGACGTAACAACCCAGTGTTTGGGTAGTTTTTGTGTTACCCTGATCCTGGGTCAGGCGTAACAACCCAGTGTTTGTGTAGTTTTTGTGTTACCTAGATCCTGAGTCAGACGTAACAACCCAGTGTTTGGGTAGTTTTTGTGTTACCTAGATCCTGAGTCAGACGTAACAACCCAGTGTTTGGGTAGTTTTTGTGTTACCCTGATCCTGGGTCAGGCGTAACAACCCAGTGTTTGTGTAGTTTTTGTGTTACCTAGATCCTGAGTCAGACGTAACAACCCAGTGTTTGTGTAGTTTTTGTGTTACCTAGATCCTGAGTCAGACGTAACAACCCAGTGTTTGGGTGGTTTTTGTGTAACACAGATCCTGGGTCAGACGTAACAACCCAGTGTTTGGGTAGTTTTTGTGTTACCTAGATCCTGGGTCAGGCGTAACAACCCAGTGTTTGGGTAGTTTTTGTGTTACCGAGATCCTGGGTAAGGCATAACAACCCAGTGTTTGGGTAGTTTTTGTGTTACCCTGATCCTGGGTCAGACGTGACAACCCAGTGTTTGGGTAGTTTTTGTGTTACCCTGATCCTGGGTCAGACGTGACAACCCAGTGTTTGGGTAGTTTTTGTGTTACCTAGATCCTGGGTCAGACGTAACAACCCAGTGTTTGGGTAGTTTTTGTGTTACCCTGATCCTGGGTCAGACGTAACAACCCAGTGTTTGGGTAGTTTTTGTGTTACCCTGATCCTGGGTCAGATGTAACAACCCAATGTTTGGGTAGTTTTTGTGTTACTCAGCTCCTGGGTCAGACGTAACAACCCAGTGTTTGGGTAGTTTTTGTGTAACCCAGATCCTGGGTCAACGAGTGTCGCGTCAGTCTTCGTGTGATGGAAACGCCTTATGTCTTGCATAAAATGTAATGAATTTATTCAAAAAAGATACTGAATATAAGTGCTTAGAAAGTTCAAATATGTTCTCAGAACTGAACACTGATTGTTGATGGACGCGGTATGGAGTCAGTAATCATCATGCAAACCAGTGGTTGTGTGGAGTATTCTTTTAAAAAGTTTAGAGGATTTAATTTAATCTGTGAACATTTATTCTTTAAATTCTTTAAACATGTCACGGGCGAATCCACACCAGATTGCTGCCGTTCCTCCACGGATGAAGAAAGAAGCGTTTAGTCAGTGTAATGAGTTACAGGAGCCACACACACACACACACGCCAGGTGCGTCACACACACATCCATTATTCGCCACGCGAGCGTAATTACCTTACAGCGCTTTCCTTCCACTCAACATCTCCTGAAACTGACACCTGATATCTGTACCAGGGAGACCGGAGTGCATTAACTGAGCCGGGAAACCATAATGAAGCAGGAATGTGCGTTAACATGAACAGATCTGATGCACAAACTCAATTTCACCTTGTAACTTTGTACAGTAGGCCAAACATAACAAGATCTGCCAGGCCATAATAACCCCGAGATCAATGCAGATGAAATGAGCGCAGCCGAGAGTTTATCGTTTCATCAGATGCACAGAATCAGAGCAGGCGTTTATAGATATGAATATTGTTAATGTTCTGCGTTCACAGCTGTGACCTCGTGCTTTACAATCTTTACTCTCTTCACTCAAACGTTTCCCCATCAAAGTCAATATGGCTGGTTTTGTGTCTCTCGCTGCTGGAAGGGACAAAATAAAACCGAAATCAAAGCTGGCTTGAAGATGAAGGTCTATTTTTGAACAAAACATTTGCATATTTTATGTTGAGTATCATATTTGATTCATCAGGCTTTTATGGCTCTTATAGTCTGATATAGTGAGAATATGGAGGAAAAAACAGCTCAAACTGAGCAAAAATATGCAGTTTGTTGTTGATGCTGATATTTATATGAAGTGAGTGATATCTCAGTGATATGTTCGTGAAGTCACACAAAGCATGTGTAAGTTCATAAGTCGACAGCATTGCTGAGTATTTCCTCCTTAAAACTGCAGTGAACCAAAGACAGTCTCAAACACACGCTTTGAAATCGCTGGTGTTTCTGACGTCACAAACTACCTTGTAACCAATCAGATCAACGTGTGATCGTCAACCAGTGGATCTCTGAGCTGAGTGAGTGAGTGGAGGCGGGGCTCATTTGCATATTCATAGAACCACGCATACTAAATGAGGCGAGGGTGTCGAGTTACAGTCAAGATATTTTGAGGAATAAATATGTTTAAATATGTAATGTTGGTGATCAGAGATGAGTTTTAAGGGATATAATGATTGACTATAGGGGGACTTTAATATGTTTTTTGACAGTTGCTTTGATGTTTGATGTAATGATTGAGATGTCGGTATAAATGATTTGTGGCATCACTGTAGAACACGATTTTATTCCGATAATGAATCACTAGGAAACTCATCCAGGAATCACTCCGGCTGATTTATTTGATGCTTGTTCTTCCTTCTGACATGTTTTATGTGTTTAGTGTCTCTGAGTAACTGAATCCTGGGAACGCTGTGATTTCTGGGAAAGGTTTCACTCTTTCTCTCTTTCTCTCTCTTTCTCTCTCTCTCGCTCTCTCTCTCTCTCTCTCTCTCTCTCTCTCTCTCTCTCTCTCTCTCTCTCTCTCTCTCTCTCTCTCTCTCTCACTCACTCACTCACTCTCTTTCTTTCTCTCTCTCTTTCTCTCTCCCTCTCTTTCTTTCTCTCTCTCTCTCTCTCTCTCTCTCTCTCTCTCTCACTCACTCACTCACTCACTCTCTTTCTCTCTCCCTCTCTTTCTCTCTCTCTCTCTCTTTCTTTCTCTCTCTCTCTCTCTCTCCCCCCTCTCTCTCTCTCTCCTCTCTCTCTCTCTCTCTCGTCATTTATCAGAGAATCTGTGCTGAGAAACGTTTCTCCGTCACAGATGTGATTTTGCACAATTGCTGCTTCTTCTTGAACTGATGTTTGAGTTTTCAGAGTCAGAAACTGTTTCTGATGAAAGATCTCTGAGCCAATAACACTTACTATAGAGATGCTTTCTGACCAAAACTATGTACAATACAAATTCTGTCTTCATTTACTCATTACATATATATATATATATCCTTTTGTGTTTCATGGACTAATGAAAGTTAAAGGATTAGTTTACTTAAGAATTAAAATTTCCTGATAATTTACTTATTCCTTATTAACTCTTATTCCTCGGCTGGATCGTGTCGAGACTTTGAAGCTGCACTGAAACTCACATCTGGACCTTCGACCCGTTGGACCCCTTTGAAGACACTATTTGGAGAAACATCCTGGAATGTTTTCCTTAAAAAACCTGTGGGGGAGAGTAAATAATCAGGAAATTTTAATTCTGAAGTGAACTAATCCTTTAAACAGGTTTAGAAATGATGACAGAATTATTTATTTTGGCTGAACAATCCCTTTCATAAACATTCAGTCGTTCAGTTCCTGCTTTCCGCTCCTCCAGGCTGTGAGTTTCTGGAGCTCCGCAGACAATAGTGTGAGAATGAAGGAAAGATGGGATTTCTCTCCTCGGGATATGAAAGGTGCTGGAAACAGCAGGAGATCTGAACCTGCAATCTCGACTCGACACACGAAACACACGAGACAAGAGCGAACACGCCAGATAACAGCGACGTGTGTGTGTGTAATTACACACACAGCCGGTCCAGGCAGGTTTGGATCGGGAATGTGAGGCCCGGGCTTTGGGAAACACAGGATGAGTTTGTAGGATCTGAAGTTTTACGTCTATAGTCAAGTCAAGTCAAGTCACCTTTATTTATACAGTGCTTTTTCAGCACAGAGTGTTTCACAGCAGCTTTACTGAGATAACAGGAAAATAATGCAACACAGTTTGTGTCTAGAAGAGAATAGCGTCACAGTCCAGCTTAATGAAGTTCTGAGATGGTTCATTATTGTTGTGAAAAAGTTATTAATTTAGTTTATATCTAATTTATATATATATAGCCTCTGGAGTAAACCGTGATGTCATCGTCCAGCTCAGTTCAGTTCTTGTATAATAGTGTCAGTGCATGAGATCAGTAATATTGTAGAATATTAAATTAAATTAAATTATGGGGAGAACAAGTATTTGATACACTGCCGATTTTCCAGGTTTTCCCACTTACAAAGCATGTAGAGGTCTGTAATTTTTATCATAGGTAATCTTCAACTGTGAGAGACGGAATCTACAAAAATCCAGAAAATCACATTGTATGATTTTTAAATAATTAATTTGCATTTTATTGCATGACATAAGTATTTGATCACCTACCAACCAGTAAGAATTCCGGCTCTCACAGACCTGTTAGTTTTTCTTTAAGAAGCTCTCCTGTTCTCCACTCATTGCCTGTATTAACTGCACCTGTTTGAACTCGTTACCTGTATAAAAGACACCTGTCCACACACTCAATCTGTAGCCCCTTTCACACAGCACTTTGAACCCGGGAAATTGCCAGAGCGCCTTCTGTGTGAACGCAAACACGACCCGGGATTGATGCCGGCATCGATGCCAGGTTGGGGACCTAGTAACATTGCCGTGTTCCGTCCCGGAACGCGCGCTGTGTGAACAAAAGCCGTAATAATGCCGTGTCGTAGTGATGACGCTGAAGCCGCGATCGTTCGCCAGCTGTGAAACGGTATGTAATGCGCAAGTTTATGATCGAATCAGAGAAAAAAATGCACAAGCGTGGTTTCTCGAGAGAGAAATCGCAGCTCATAAGCAAACTTAAGACGCTGCTGAGACATTACGTCACGTCGATGTCACGTGTACTTACGGGATTTTTACGGGTTGTGTGTGAACGCACTCTCTGATTCCGGAAAATCACTGGCAGTGTGAATGAACCAAAATCAAACGAACCCGGGTCAAATCCCGGGTCACTTTATCTGTGTATTTTCCGGAATCTCTGTGTGAAAGGGGCTAAACAGACTCCAACCTCTCCACAATGGCCAAGACCAGAGAGCTGTGTAAGAACATCAGGGATAAAACTGTAGACCTGCACAAGGCTGGGATGGGCTACAGGACAATAGGCAAGCAGCTTGGTGAGAAGGCAACAACTGTTGGCGCAATTATTAGAAAATGGAAGAAGTTCAAGATGACGGTCAATCTCCCTCGGTCTGGGGCACCATGCAAGATCTCACCTCGTGGGGCATCAATGATCATGAGGAAGGTGAGGGATCAGCCCAGAACTACACGGCAGGACCTGGTCAATGACCTGAAGAGAGCTGGGACCACAGTCTCAAAGAAAACCATTAGTAACACACTACGCCGTCATGGATTAAAATCCTGCAGTGCATGCAAGGTCCCCCTGCTCAAGCCAGCGTATGTCCAGGCCCGTCTGAAGTTTGCCAATGACCATCTGGATGATCCAGAGGAGGAATGGGAGAAGGTCATGTGGTCTGATGAAACAAAAATAGAGCTTTTTGGTCTAAACTCCACTCGCCGTGTTTGGAGGAAGAAGAAGGATGAGTACAGCTCCCAACCGTGAAGCATGGAGGTGGAAACCCTTTGGGGATGCTTTTCTGCAAAGGGGACATGACGACTGCACCGTATTGAGGGGAGGATGGATGGGGCCATGTATCGCGAGATCTTGGCCAACAACCTCCTTCCCTCAGTAAGAGCATTGAAGATGGGTCGTGGCTGGGTCTTCCAGCATGACAACGACCCGAAACACTCAGCCAGGGCAACTAAGGAGTGGCTCCGTAAGAAGCATCTCAAGGTCCTGGAGTGGCCTAGCCACTTCCAATGGAAGGAAACTTTGATTATAGAATAATGCAAAGTGCATAAAGAGCAGTGTTCAGTAAGTGTTGAGCTAGTGTTCTGTCACACACACACACTCACACTCACACTCACACTCAGACACATAGACACACAGACACACATACACACGCACACACTCACAGATGTGTGGGGTCACAGAGAGGCAACACATGTACAGTTGTGTGTGTGTGTGTGTGTGTGTGTGTGTGTGTGTGTGTGTGTGTGTGTGTGTGTGTGTGTGTGTGTGTCAGCAGTTTCAGTAATGAGCTCATTGTGACGGTAGTTTGTCAGATGGTCTCGTCTGTCCAGAGTTTACTCCTGATGACTCTCGTGACTCCTCGATGAACGCCTGCTTTTCAACTAAACGTTTGCGCATGTTTTACTGATGAGTATCATTTGATCCATCAGGCTTTTACAGCAAAATTTTTATCATTTAGATCCTAACCCGTGTATCAAATATGATGAAAACGTTGAAGTTGACTGGGCCGATGCGATCCATTGCTTTCATACTGTTAAACTGGTGTAAATGAGGTTTAATGTTGCTCTACACAAACACACACACACACACACACACACACACAGGCCTAAAATCAACATCTGCTTTCCAGAGCGTTCATGTCACAGAGAAGCTTCTCATTAACCGTTTTAGAAACTCACTTCCTGTCTTTTCCACAGCTGTGTTAGTCAAGCAAACACTTCACACACGAGTCCTTTGAGCGCGCTGACACACACACACACACACACACACACACACACATTACTGTGCGTATGTCCAGAGACCTTGGTCTGTCTGCGCGAGGGTCAGGCGTTCCTCTTCCTCTTCCTCTTCCTCTTCCTCTTCCTCTTCCTCTTCCTGTTGAGGTCACTTCCTGTGTACTGACACACTCAACACATGACGTGTGTTTGAAACAGGGCTGATGTTAGCAGATTGGACGTGATAAGATTGTACATTCTCCTACATCGGTTCTTTATTTGTTTTAATCAGCAGACTTAATATTTATCCATTTCTGGTCATAATTTGGAGATAATGAGCGTATAAGCCGTTGTGCCGCTGCTTATATTGATCACACAGTAAAAATGCCCAAATCCAGTGGTGTGTGGATGAGAGTCTGAAGCCAGCACTGGTGGGCCGTTGTCCTGCTCCACTTCACACACGCAGAGAGAGGAAGATTATAGGAGGATGAGGCACTTGTTTATACCACAATTTATTCATCAGGAGGAACAGCTCGTTCAGCGCGTCATTACGCTATTTCTACGTCATTACGCTATTTCTACGTCATTACGATATTTCTACGTTACGCTATTTCTACGTTACACTATTTCTACGTCATTAGGCTATTTCTACGTCATTACGATATTTCTACGTCATTACGCTATTTCTACGTTACGCTATTTCTACGTCATTACGATATTTCTACGTCATTACGCTATTTCTACGTTACGCTATTTCTACGTCATTACGCTATTTCTACGTTGCGCTATTTCTACATTACGCTATTTCTACGTCATTGCGCTATTTCTACGTCATTACGCTATTTCTACATCATTACGCTATTTCTACATCATTATGCTATTTCTACGTCATTGCGCTATTTCTACGTCATTACGCTATTTCTACGTCATTACGCTATTTCTACGTCATTACTCTATTTCTACGTCATTGCGCTATTTCTACGTCATTACGCTATTTCTACGTCATTACGCTATTTCTACGTTACGCTATTTCTACGTCATTACGCTATTTCTACGTCATTACGCTATTTCTACGTCATTACTTCTACATCATTACGCTATTTCTACGTCATTACGCTATTTCTACATCATTGCGCTATTTCTACGTCATTACGCTATTTCTACATCATTGCGCTATTTCTACGTCATTACGCTATTTCTACATAATTGCACTATTTCTACGTCATTACTTCTACATCATTACGCTATTTCTACACCATTACGCTATTTCTACATCATTACACTATTTCTACGTCATTACGCTATTTCTACGTCATTACGCTATTTCTACATCATTACACTATTTCTACGTCATTACGCTATTTCTACGTCATTACGCTATTTCTACGTCATTACTTCTACATCATTACGCTATTTCTACACCATTACGCTATTTCTACATCATTACACTATTTCTACGTCATTACGCTATTTCTACGTCATTACGCTATTTCTACGTCATTACTTCTACATCATTACGCTATTTCTACACCATTACGCTATTTCTACATCATTACGCTATTTCTACGTCATTACACTATTTCTACGTCATTACGCTATTTCTACGTCATTGCACATGCGCAGTCCTTTCAGTTTCGGTTCAATCCGATCAAGTGTTCACATGTTCTCTCGATCGGATTAGAAAAGGAATAAACCGGCCCTTTCAATCGGATCGATTAAGGTGTTCTACATGAAGGCTTCTCAGTGCGATTGAGCCGTCAGTCCCATCACTAACGGATTATGTGGTGTCATGTAAACGTAGCCAGTGTGTGTGTTTATACCTTGTAACCTTTGTAACTCTCTCTCTGCAGATTCTGCGTTCATGATGGCGAACGCTTCCGGAAGGTCCTCGGGACAGAAAGCTCAGCTCTTCATGCCCCAGTTTAAGGAGAACGACACACACTGCGTCATATTCCAGTATTACGTTGCGGGTCGAGAGGCGTCCAGTCCCGGCCAGCTCTACATCTACGTCAGGGAGAACAACAGTCCTCTGGGAGTGCCGGTGTGGAACGTGTCCGGTCCAACCCTGCAGAAGTGGATCCAGGTGGAGCTCGCCATCAGCACATTCTGGCCCAACTACTACCAGGTGAACACTACACTTGCAGTCCTACACTGCAGAAATGAACTATAGTGTCCTGCACACACTAGTAAAAACATATCAGAAATTACATCTGTCCCCCTTTACTTAACATACACATAAGGTGTAAGAATATGACTAATACTGCTAAATAAACAGTAGGCCTATGAGGTTTAGCTATTAAATATCAGTCCCAAACTAGTTTTTGTTAATACAATGATGGTATGAGCCACTACAGTCATGTTAAAATATACAAAATAACACAAAGTTAAAGTAAAGTGGCATTTCGGGGTTATGGAAACAACAATGAACACACAATACTAACAAGAACTGTTGATGAAACATGGAAACTGCTCTTGATGAATAATGAACATCATCCTTCTCAGCGAACACATGACGTGCCAGTAACGTGATTTAGTGGTATTTTACATTTATTGCGTGACCTACTAATTTACAACGTAACTAATAGTTCCTATTGTGCTGGTTCTCTAAAGTAGACCTGATTCGCCTCTCAAAATGTAACTAACGCTCCAAACACAAGCTCTTAATCAGTGAAAATAATGTAGTGGACTTTGTTTTGTAATGGCGTATTTGAACGATGAAGTAATTGTGGCGTCCGTAATCGTAATCTCGATTAGAAATGGGACTAATTGTGCAGCCCTATCTCAACCACAGGGAAACGCTGCTGCGCATCTCATTAATTAATTCCGTTTCCTGTTGCTCTCGACACAAACCCGCGAGCCGGCTCGTGTTGGACGCCTCGACTCCTGCCAGATTCCCACTGGCTCGCCGCCTTCATTAACAGAGGAACTTCAGTTATGTTTTGATGAAATGCCCCCCCTCTGGGTTGGTTTGTTCAGTCCTGCATGACGTTCCTCAAAGCCTCGATGTTCAACAGTCAGCAGCTGATCGCTCGTTTCTGGATGAAAGCTCTCGTGTGGGAACCGGCGGGATGAACATACGGACACTGAGAGAGACACGCTAGGACTGGGCAGAACTGAGTCTGACGGAGCGAGACACCATCACAGATCAAAGTCTCTCGCATTACTATTCAATTTCATAATAAATATTTATTTATTTATTACATTTGTTGTTTCTACATCACTATTTTATAAAAAATATTTAAGTATTTAATTTCATAACAAATATTTATTTATCTATTTATTTATTTATTTTAGTTTGTTTGTTTGTTTGTTTGTTTTTAAATATATTGTTTCTACATCACTATTCCATAACAAATATATATAAAAAAAAAAATTATATGTAGTTTCTACATATTTATTATGCATTTAATTGCTCCGATTGAGACTTTAGATTGCATACTTCCCTATCTTGACCAATCAGAGCACAGATCTGAAGCTATCTTGACCAATCAGAGCACAGATGTGAAGCTATCTTGACCAATCAGAGCACAGATCTTAAGCTCACAGAGACACACTGCCCTATCTTGACCAATCACAGCTCAGATCTGAAGCTATCTTGACCAATCAGAGCACAGATCTGAAGCTGACGGAGACACACTTCCCTATCCTGACCAATCAGAGCTCAGATCTGAAGCTATCTTGACCAATCAGAGCTCAGATCTGAAGCTATCTTGACCAATCAGAGCTGAGATCTGAAGCTGACGGAGACACACGTGAGATTCCCGAGGAACATCTGAGAAGTGTGTGTGTGATTGTGAACACACTCCAGCTTGAGTTAGCGTCGCCCTCCACATGAGCATCACGTCCTCACGCTAACACACCGCCCCGATGCTCAGACACGCTCCTCAGATGTGTGTGTGTGTGTGTGTGTGTCCCGCGAGAGACTGTTGGACGACGAGCAGGAGTCCTGTGAGAAACACACAGCATCTGCGGAGACACACACGTTCCTCCTCATCCAGCGTAATTAAGGAAAAATGCGATTGTGACTTTTTAATACTAGCAGAGATTAACAATGCAGTCTCCAATCCTTCAGCGCTGCGGCTAATTAGCGAAGCCTGGCTAATTGCAGGTTTGTGTAATTGCACTGTATCTTAAGAGTTTGTGGAGATGAAAGCACCTGGTACACAGAGATTACTCTCATCTCTTATCTTGTAATGACAGGGTGTGTGTGTGTGTCTCCTGTTGTGCTGTTCCTCTGGGTCGCACCGGGGGAACGCGCCGTCTCGGTGTTACCCGATGTAGTGTGAGTGTGTGAACCGTCTCGGTCGGGTCCTCCGTGATCCGCTTCCACATGTTACTCTGGGTATTTATAACGCACAGGTGAGCTGTAGGAGTAATGCGTGACCTCTGACCTCTGCTTTGTTCCCGCGAGGAAGCGTGTGTTTAGCGGCTCTGGATGAAGATGATTGACACACCGACGCAACTCACAAATAACAGCTGGAACAAAAGAGACTCGATAAACAGTGTTTGGACAGGTGTCGTTAGAGTTACGATTATTAACATCACAAAACACTGAAACTAACAAAAGAATCATGAGGTGGATTATAAAGTTAGAGACGAATTGGATCAGTTTCTGAGTTTATTCTGAAACTTTAATATTATTCATTATAAAGGTGGACGTTTGTGTTCAGGATTCTACAGATCATAATCATAAATATTCTGGGCTATTGTTGCATTTGTGTATTAGTGAGATTATTGTGTTGTGTGTGTGAGTATATTAGATCTGTGCATTAGCTCTTAAAGAGACAGCAGCGCATAATAACAAAAATAAGAATAAACAAATCTTGTTTAAAAAGTTTACAAGGACAAAAAAAAAAAAAATATATATATATATACAGTACAGGTCAAAAGTTTGGAAACATTACGTTTTTTTATATTTTTGAAAGAAGTTTCTTCTGCTCATCAAGGCTGCGTTTATTTGATCAAAAATACAGAAAAAAAACCAGTAATATTGTGAAATATTATTACAACTTAAAATAATAGTTTTCTATTTGAATATACTTAAAAAAATTATTTATTTATGCGATGCAAAGCTGAATTTTCAGCATCATTACTCCAGTCTATCACATCATCCTTTAGAAATCATTCTAATATTCTGATTTATTATGAGTGTTGGACACAGTTCTGCTGATTAATATATTTGATGAATAAAAGGTTAAAAAGAACTGCATTTATTCAAAATAAAAATAAATATTCTTCTTTACTATCACTTTTTATCAATGTAACACATCCTTGCTGAATAAAAGTATTGATTTATTTAAAAAAAAAAGAAAGAAAAAAAATGACTGACCCCAAATGACTGACCAGTAGTGGATATTGCTGTTACAGAAGATTTCTATTTTTAAAACATTTGCTTCTTTTTTTTTACTTTTTTTTTTTTTTTACTTTTTCTTCATCAAAGTATCCTAAAAAAGTATCACAGGTTATGAAAAAATATTAATCAGCAGAACTGTGTCCAACTTTGATAATGAATCATCATATTAGAATGATTTCTAAAGGATCATGTGATAGACTGGAGTAATGATCCTGAAAATTCAGCTTTGCATCACAGAAATAAATGATAATTTAAAGTATAATAAATTGAAAACCAATTATTTTAAATTGTAATAATATATCACAATATAACTTTTTTTTTTTCAGTATTTTTGATAAAATAAATGCAGGCTTGATGAGCAGAAGAAACTTCTTTCAAAAACATTAAAATAATAATGTGTCCAAACTTTTGGCCTGTACTGTATATTGTACATCTGACATGGTATAATATGGTATAAACATCTAACATGTATAATATGGTATAAACATCTAACATGGTATAATATGATATAAACATCTGACATGGTATAATATGGTATAAACATCTAACATGTATAATATGGTATAAACATCTAACATGTATAATATGGTATAAACATCTAACATGTATAATATGGTATAAACATCTAACATGTATAATATGGTATAAACATCTAACATGTATAATATGATATAAACATCTAACATGGTATAATATGGTATAAACATCTAACATGGTATAATATGGTATAAACATCTGACATGTATAATATGGTATAAAAATCTAACATGTATAATATGGTATAAACATCTGACATGTATAATATGATATAAACATCTAACATGTATAATATGATATAAACATCTAACATGGTATAATATGGTATAAACATCTGACATGTATAATATGGTATAAACATCTAACATGTATAATATGGTATAAACATCTAACATGTATAATATGGTATAAACATCTAACATGTATAATATGATATAAACATCTAACATGGTATAATATGGTATAAACATCTGACATGTATAATATGGTATAAACATCTAACATGTATAATATGGTATAAACATCTAACATGTATAATATGATATAAACATCTAACATGGTATAATATGGTATAAACATCTAACATGGTATAATATGGTATAAACATCTGACATGTATAATATGGTATAAAAATCTAACATGTATAATATGGTATAAACATCTAACATGGTATAATATGGTATAAACATCTAACATGGTATAATATGGTATAAACATCTGACATGTATAATATGGCATCCTAGTCATAAAGAACGATTTTGTGTAAATTGCAGCTGAATTGATGGACATCCCGGTGGACTTGATTCCTCTGGTTTCTCCCGGTGAGAATCCCTGGTCTCGCACGAGTCCGTCGTTAAACTGTAATTAGAGGCCTGGAAGCCAGCGCTCGTCTGCTGAACCACAGGAGGAGAATCGATCTGATTGGTCTAATAAAGTGATGCGCGAGCCGCTAACGGTCCTCTCCTTCGCTCTTTTGTTCCGGCCGCATTGACAGTGTCTCATTCAGGTTCTCCTGAGCAACGTCTGCCGTGATAATGACTGCAGACGTGCCAGAAAATACCACAGCACTTCTATAGACATGGTATTCTTCATTAATATTATATGAATATGGTAATTATTGGGTAGCTTGGGATATGAAAGTTCCACAGTATTACTGTGATTTTCACCTGGTAACATTATGTTAATGCATTATTGTGTAAGATGTAACATGGTTATACTTGTAGAGCAGCGTTTTGTTCTCTAAGCACAGATTGTGTAGATGATATCAGGACTGTTGTCCCGGTAAAGCACTGGAGCGTCTCTAGAGCTCCTGTTGAGTCTTCAGCGCTGGAACAGATACAAGATCCTTCATGCTCAATATGAGGAGGAGGAGCACAGAAACACTGGTGTCATCTCAGCCTGTGGCTCTAACCTGTAGACCATCACTGGTGCTCTGAGTAACAGAGCTGCGCCATTCTGGGGAAGCAGAGAATCATGATTTATTTATTTATTTTTTGTTGCTTAAAATACAGATCAGATTCTTGTATGATTCTGAATAGACTAAAAAAATAAATAATGATTAGAGGTTCTGACAAAATATATGAAGTCGCCCTGTAGTTAATAATTGTATCCCTTAAAACTCATCTTTGATCACCAAAATAACATATTTAAAAAAAAAAATCCTTTAAAATAGCTTGACTGTAACTCGACACCCTCGCCTCATTTAGTATGCGTGGTTCTATGAATATGCAAATTCACCCCGCCTCCACTCACTCACTCAGCTCAGAGATCCACTGGTTGACGATCACACGTTGATCTGATTGGTTACAAGGTAGTTTGTGACGTCAGAAACACCAGCGATTTCAAAGCGTGTGTTTGAGACTGTCTTTGGTTCACTGCAGTTTTAAGGAGGAAATACTCAGCAATGGTGTCGACTTATGAACTTACACATGGTTTGTCTTAAAGCACATTAAACACTCCACATAGTCACATAAACATCATTAAACGCTGGATTCTCACCACAGGGGGACTTCTAATTAAACATCTAATTTATTTGATTGATTTATTTGAGTGAATGATTCAATGACTCACTCATACTCGTTTCATTACTGGATGAATCAGTGTTTCTGAACGAATCTCTTGCATTAAAGATGCAAAGATAAATGCATTTTTATCAGTCACTCGTCGCCACCTACTGGTGTAACGATGCAATCAATACAATCGTAGTTTGAAGCGTCAAGTTTATTTCAAAAGGTGATTTACTCTATTTTGATCGTCTCCGTAGACATCAGTGTTTATATCCGAAATATGCACTTTTATCCATAGAGTTGAATCGCTTTTATTTAGGAATAAGGTCATGTGAATTGAGGTTGCGTTCTGTTAACGATTAATCATGCAGCTCTACAGCAATACATGACCAGACCTGAGAGAAACACGGGACAATATGAGCACAAATGAATCTACATCAACAGTTTCCTGACAATCATTTTGATATTAAATAAAAACGTTAAGCGCCTCATGAGTTCCAGATGTGTGTGTTGTGTCTTTAGCTCACGTCTGTAGTGTGTTGTGTCTTTAGCTCACGTCTGTAGTGTGTTGTGTCTTTAGCTCACGTCTGTAGTGTGTTGTGTTGTGTCTTTAGCTCACGTCTGTAGTGTGTTGTGTCTTTAGCTCACGTCTGTAGTGTGTTGTGTCTTTAGCTCACGTCTGTAGTGTGTTGTGTCTTTAGCTCACGTCTGTAGTGTGTTGTGTCTTTAGCTCACGTCTGTAGTGTGTTGTGTCTTTAGCTCACGTCTGTAGTGTGTTGTGTCTTTAGCTCACGTCTGTAGTGTGTTGTGTCTTTAGCTCACGTCTGTGTCTTTAGCTCACGTCTGTAGTGTGTTGTGTCTTTAGCTCGCGTCTGTAGTGTGTTGTGTCTTTAGCTCACGTCTGTAGTGTGTTGTGTCTGCGAGTGGGGTTTAATATTCAGTGATTCACTGCACTGGCATCAGACGAGAGCAACACATGATCTGAATGATGCTCTTCTGTACAGACGCTTTACAGCTCAAACTGAATTCATTTCATAATTAATGAATTTCACAACATCAACACTGTTGTGTTTCTGGTTATTACTGTGAAGCTGCTCTGAAACCATGAAAGCGCTGTAGATTTAAAAGATGACACAATAAAGTTATTGCACATGTAAGATCTGCAGTCGTCGTGTGGAAACGTGTGTACAGTGTTTATTCTGCTTTAAACACTACAGTTGAACACAGTACACATGTAGTGGATATCACCGCACTTCACCAGTGCATTAAGGGTTTTGTGTTAAACATTTCTGAAATGTTATGTTTGAATATGCAAATGAGGCATTACCTTAAATATGCACTCATTTGCATATATTCCCAGAACAGAAATCTGAACTTCGGATAAAGCCAGGATCAAAATTCTTGTATGATTTTAAAGGTTTTTACAGAGAGGGGTTTTGGACAGAAAATACAGTCAGCTGACAGAATATCATTACATTTTCTCCATGTTTTTAGGAGTAAAATGTTGTATAAATCAGGCCAATGATTCGTGAACAAACCTTTAGAATATAGAGAGGAGTAAAACTGTCGAGTCCGGTGTGTGTAAAGCTGCGGAAGTGGAGACTTCTCACTCTAACTCACTGAATTTAAAGATCTACAGACGCAAGTAGTGTGTGTGTTGTTTATATGTGTGTTGTGTGTGTGTGTGTGTGTGTGTGTGTGTGTGTGTGTGTGTGTGTGTGTGTGTGTGTGTGTGTGTGTGTGTGTGTGTGTGTGTGTGTGTGTGTGTGTGTGTATGAGAGAGTGTGTGATTGTGCAAAATAGAGCATGAAGAAACACTGTGCCTGTAGTGTGTGTCCTGTCTGTAATGATAATGAAGTGTGTGTCCCGGACTGACGCCCTTGTGTGTGTGTGTGTGTGTTTCAGCTGGTGTTTGAGATGGTGACGTCTGGGGAACGAGGTCTGCTGGCCGTCAGAGGAATCTCCCGTCAGGGTCATCAGTGCAGTAAGTGTGTATGTGTGTGTGATCGACACTCAGATACCCACAATCCTCTGCTCTTTAGCTCATCGTTCACCAAACATGTTACAGCCAATCACACACAGCCCAGAGAACATGCTGAGTTTGCTTCTCTCTTTCTTCATCCCTCTTGTCAGCCGAGGCTGTGTGGATTAGCTCACCCATATCTCATTTCAGCTTTATTCAATTATCCCAAAAACGTTTTATTTGTTTTAGTTTAGAAATAACCCCATAATGAATGTGTTTTTAACTGGCTTTTTTGCACTTTATTAGTGCAGTTTTCATGAACAGGAGCGGATCACTGGTGCTCCGGATAACAGAGAGCTGCGCCATCCTGGACAGACTGAGAATCATGATTTTTTTGTTTAAAATACAGATCAGATTCTCATATGATTCTGAATAGACAATAAAAAATAAATAAAAACGTCATTTATTAGAGGTTCTGAAAAAAAAAATTCTGCAGTCAAAATATTGAATGAATTTGAATGAATTATTTTAAACAAAATCAGTGTGAGTGAATGATTCAATGACTCACGCATAAAGACTTCACTTGTTTCATTACTGGATGAATCAGTGTTTCTGAACGAATCTCTTGAGTGAATGATTCAATGACTCACTCATAAAGACTTCACTTGTTTCATTACTGGATGAATCAGTGTTTCTGAACGAATCTTTTGAGTGAATGATTCAATGACTCACTCATTAAGACTTCACTTGTTTCATTACTGGATGAATCAGTGTTTTTTTATGAATCTCTTGAATAAATGATTCAAAGATAAATAATTTTTTTTAACAGTCACTTGTCGCCACCTACTGGTGTAACGATGTAATCGATATAATCGTAGTTTGAAGCGCCAAGTTACTTTCAAAAGGTGATTTACTCTATTTTGAGTGAATACGTTTTTAACGGGCTTTTTCGCACTTTTGTAAGCAGCAGTTTCATAAACAGGAGCCGATGATGACGGATATAAAGTCGCACAGCATCACGTTTAATAACCGCCTGTGAATGCCTCATATAATGTGATTCATCAGCTGATAAATGGTTTTGAATGATGTCTGACCTTCACTCTTTCCCTCCATTTCTCATCCCTCGTTCTCTAACTCCTGCTCACACATGAATCACATTATTTCTGGTTGAAAGAATCACATGCTCATGAATCTTCTAGTATCAGCTCACCTTGATTTCTTGCGTGTTTTTCTCCGTTCTGAAGCTCATTCTGATGTGTTTCTGTAACCTCTCCGTCTGGGAAACGCTCCTCGCTGCCCTTGAACCGTAGCTGGAGAATGTGATCCTGTTATATCCTGATGAGAATGTGTGCCGATGCATTGTATGATTGATTGACAGGCAGCCGGGTGACAGGCGTCCACACATGATTCAATGAGTCATTTGAGTTGATTCACCATTGGAACACTCACTAATGTCTCTCTCTCTCTCTCTCTCTCTGTGTGTGTGTGTGTGTGTGTGTGTGTGTCAGTGAACACGCCTCACTTCCTGCACATTAAAGGTGTGGAGGTCAACGCCAGACAGACGGCCACGTTCCAGTGCACTATTAACGGACAGCCCAAAGATCACGTCAACTACATGCTCTGGCTACAGGTGACGACTCTCACACACTCGTTTACAACACGACTCTCACACACTCGTTTACAACACGACCTTCGCACACTCGTTTACAACACGACTCTCGCACACTCGTTTACAACACGACTCTCGCACACTCGTTTACAACACGACTCTCGCACACTCGTTTACAACACGACTCTCGCACACTCGTTTACAACACGACTCTCGCACACTCGTTTACAACACGACCTTCGCACACTCGTTTACAACACGACTCTCGCACACTCGTTTACAACACGACTTTCGCACACTCGTTTACAACACGACTCTCACACACTCGTTTACAACACGACTCTTACAACACGACCTTCGCACACTCGTTTACAACACGACTCTCGCACACTCATTTACAACACGATTCTCGCACACTCGTTTACAACACGTCTCTCGCACACTCGTTTACAACACGACTCTCGCACACTCGTTTACAACACGACTCTCGCACACTCATTTACAACACGATTCTCGCACACTCGTTTACAACACGTCTCTCGCACACTCGTTTACAACACGACTCTCGCACACTCATTTACAACACGACTCTCGCACACTCGTTTACAACACGACTCTCGCACACTCATTTACAACACGACTCTCGCACTCTCACACACTCGTTTACAACACGACTCTCGCACACTCGTTTATAACACGACTCTCACACTCTCGTTTACAACACGACTCTTACAACACAACCTTCGCACACTCGTTTACAACATGACTCTCGCACACTCATTTACAACACGACTCTCGCACACTCGTTTATAACACGACTCTCACACACTCGTTTATAACACGACTCCACGTCTGCGATGATGATGATGATGATGATGATGATGGGGTTGTGTTGACAGGTTCGTCCTCAGCTGGTTAACCCTTTGCTGCTCTTCGCGTGTTGCTCAAAAATGACCGAAACTTTTTTTTTTTTTTGTTGAAATGAATGTACTATATTTTAGTTTGATAATGTTTTTTATTATATATTTTGTGTTTTTAGGGGATTTTATGGTACTAAATTATATTTACGCTGTATTTATAATCCATTTATTCACGTTTTGAGCACAGACCTGAACATTACATTTCCAGCTTAAACTGTGGTAAATCTAGAACGCTTTAGAGCGACAGACTGAAGTTTGATCTCTTTTCAAAGACGACACTTGGCAGATTTTTGCTGACGTGAAAAAAGTTGAAAAAAGTGAACAAAAAAAAGTTACTGAATTTTATGTTTATTGTTATGAAAAATGTGCAAAAATACTAATTAAAATTTGTATATAAAATATACATTTTCAGAAAACATGTTTTACTTTAAAACTGTGAGAAAATCAAAGCCATACATTTTTACCCTGATATCTCAGTAAATGAGCTTTCAGTGAGATGTTCAGCTGCAGTACCAAACGCTTCCACTAGAGGAAACTCCTCTCATTCATTTCCACTGCTCTCATGTCTGACCACGAGGAGCTCAAGTGGGACTATTGTTTTCAGGACCATTTAACCAGTTTTTTTGTTTGTTTTTTGTTCACAAAGCAAGTCCCAAACCTTTACCAAGTTTCGTATCATTCCGACAGTGTAATATGTTTCAGTCGGAGGTGAGCGACGAGCACCAGAGGTCGGTGTTGATGTGTGTTGTTGTTCCTCAGGGCATCGGGGGCCGAGAGGCTCCTATGAAGGACACGAGACCCGTGAACTCCAGACGCTACACCGCCACCTTCGACATCCTCAACACCACCAAGAGCGACTCGGGCCGATACCGGTGCATCGTCCACTCAGAGCGGGGCGTGGGAGTGTCCAGCTACGGGGCGCTGGTGGTCAAACGTGAGTGTGTGTGTGTGTGTGTGTGTGTGTGTGTGTGTGTGTGTGTGTGTGTGTGTGTGTGTGCGGGAGTGTCCAGCTACGGGGCGCTGGTGGTCAAACGTGAGTGTGTGAGTGTGTGTGTGTGAGTGTGTGAGTGCGTGAGAGCGTGTGTGTGTGTGTGCGGGAGTGTCCAGCTATGGGGCGCTGGTGGTGAAACGTGAGTGTGTGTGTGTGTGTGTGTGTGTGTGTGTGTGTGTGTGTGTGTGTGTGTGGGAGTGTCGAGCTATGGGGTGCTGGTGGTCAAATGTGAGAGTGAGTGTGTGTGTGAGTGTGTGTGTGCGGGAGTGTCCAGCTATGGGGTGCTGGTGGTCAAACGTGAGAGTGAGTGTGTGTGTGTGTGGGAGTGTCCAGCTATGGGGTGCTGGTGGTCAAACGTGAGAGTGAGTGTGTGTGTGTGTGTGTGCACCTGTCCGTAGTCTGGTATTATTAGAAGTGTGTGTGGCCGCACCCTGGAGCTGCACTGATTCCCCTGTGTGTGTGTGTGAGTGAGTGTGTGTGATAGTGTGAGTGAGTGAGTGTGTGTGATAGTGTGAGTGAGTGAGTGTGTGTGATAGTGTGAGTGAGTGAGTGAGTGAGTGAGTGAGTGAGTGAGTGAGTGAGTGAGTGAGTGAGTGAGTGAGTGTGTGTGTGTGTGTGTGTGTGTGTGATATATCAGCTCTGTCAGTATAAAGTGTGTTCGGCTGTAACTCTTCCTCCGTCGTGTTCATCATCTCCAGCGGAGGGTTTGATCCTCTCGTTCGTCTCTCGTCGTTTATTAGCCCAAAGTGGCTCAGAAATCGTATTACTTTACATTTCGCCCCTTTAGATTAAATACCACCCTGTTCTGTTGTAGAGACGTGTTGTAAAGGGTGTGTGTGTGTGTGTGTGTGTGTGTGTGTGTGTGTGTGTGTGTGTGTGTGTGTGTGTGAAGGGCAGCGACGGGCGTCACAACGCTCTGGTTCCTCCAGGAGAGAGACGCCGCGGGTTAACAAGACTGACCCGCTCCCCTGACAACACAATGAGAGTCATAAATCATTTACAGCACGCTTGCTTTCTGTTTTCACACACACACACACACACACACACACACACACACACACACACACACACACACACACACACTCTCACACACACACACATACACACACAATGCCAGTCTTGCTGCAGGTGATCAGAATGAACTTCTGCCAAACCTAACAATAAATTTACAAACTAAATATAAAAAATATTTATTACTGGAAACAAAATGTATGTTTCAAAATATTTTTATATAAAATTATATATAAATACACACACACACACACACACACACACACACACACTCACACACGTATTAATATTTATAAATAATTTAAAATATTTATAAATATTTGTTTATAAATAAAATAAAAAATAAAAAAATTTATGTAAAAGTATTTTCTATTGTTTTCTTGTGTATGAACTGGAGAAGCTGCATGTCGTGATGAGAGCTCATGTAGAACGTTTATTATGCGTGTTTTCTTCTGGATGTTTGTGTGATGATGTGAGATACTCGTCGTGTGACGAACAGTGAAAGAGAACGAGAAGGAAAAACAGATCCGAGGGGAAGTTGTGTCACTGTCGACCTTCAGCGAGGAAGAGTGCCTGTAGTGCGAGAGTCAGAGATGATGAAGAGTTCACACACACACACACACACACACTCAGGTCCTGTCGCTTCACATCAGCTCCCGTTCACGACAGAGCCCTCAGAACTCCAGACTGGGATTATAGGAATGGAGAATCCCAGATCTTCCACATAACAGTGTGTGTAAATGACAGAGGAGCGTTAGATCTGCACACACACACACACACACACACACACACACACACACACACACACACCCACACACACACACACACACACACACACACACTGACTCACACACACTCACTCGTACACACACACACACACACACACACACTCACACACTCACACACATACACACAAACACACACTGACTCTCACACTCACTCACTCACTCACTCACTCACTCACTCACTCACTCACTCTCTCTCTCTCTCTCTCTCTCTCTCTCTTACACACACACACACACACACACAGCTGTGATGTTCCGCTCACATTACAGCAGCACACACACACACACACACACACTCTCTCTCTCTCTCACACACACACACTGCAAAAAATGCTGTTCTTACTTAGTATTTTTGTGTTGTTTCCAGTCCAAAAATCTAAAAATTCTTAAATCAAGAAGCATTTACTAATGAAGTAAAACTACATAAGAAATTCTATTTTGTTTTCAGATAAACAGAAAGTATCTTAAGTGATTTTTGCTTAAAACAAGCTAAATTATCTGCCAGTGCAGTAAGGAAAATAATCTTGTTTTAAGATTATGTTTTTATTAAGTTTTTTTGAATTAAGTTTTTTTTTCTTACTGCACTGGCAGATAATTTAGCTTGTTTTAAGCAAAAATTACTTAAGTTACTTACTGTTTATCTGAAAAAAATAATAATTTCTTATGTAGTTTTACTTCTCTAGTAAATACTTCTTGATTTAAGAATTTTTAGATTTTTGGACTGGAAACAACACAAAAATACTAAGTAAGAACAGCATTTTTTGCAGTGCACACACACACACACACACACACACACAGCTGTGAGGTTCCGCTCGCATTACAGTAGCACACACACACTCTCACACACACACACACTCTCACAGGTGACACACAGCTGAACGCTGACACTGTGACCTCTGACCTCTGGTGACTGAAGGGTCTCTTTACTGACACTGATGTCACATGACCTTTAATCTCTTCAGCTGCTGGAGATCTGACGCCCGAGACGTTCCTCTGAACAACAGGCGTTTAAAGGCTCACACACACGAGTTCACGTTAGTCGAGTCGGGATGGAGAATCTCATCAGAATGGTCTTGATGGAGTGAGTCCTGAGATGAGCTGTAAGACTGAGTCTGAGATGAGCTGTAAGACTGAGTCTGCGATGAGCTGTAAGACTGAGTCTGAGATGAGCTGTAAGACTGAGTCTGAGATGAGCTGTAAGACTGAGTCCTGAGATGAGCTGTAAGACTGAGTCCTAAGATGAGCTGTAAGACTGAGTCCTGAGATGAGCTGTAAGACTGAGTCTGAGATGAGCTGTAAGACTGAGTCTGAGATGAGCTGTAAGACTGAGTCTGAGATGAGCTGTAAGACTGAGTCCTGAGATGAGCTGTAAGACTGAGTCTGAGATGAGCTGTAAGACTGAGTCTGAGATGAGCTGTAAGACTGAGTCTGAGATGAGCTGTAAGACTGAGTCCTTGAGTCTGAGATGAGCTGTAAGACTGAGTCCTGAGATGAGCTGTAAGACTGAGTCCTTGAGTCTGAGATGAGCTGTAAGACTGAGTCTGAGATGAGCTGTAAGACTGAATCCTGAGATGAGCTGTAAGACTGAGTCTGAGATGAGCTGTAAGACTGAGTCCTGAGATGAGCTGTAAGACTGAGTCCTGAGATGAGCTGTAAGACTGAGTCCTTGAGTCTGAGATGAGCTGTAAGACTGAGTCTGAGATGAGCTGTAAGACTGAGTCCTGAGATGAGCTGTAAGACTGAGTCTGAGATGAGCTGTAAGACTGAGTCCTGAGATTAGCTGTAAGACTGAGTCTGAGATGAGCTGTAAGACTGAGTCTGAGATGAGCTGTAAGACTTGAGTCCTGAGATGAGCTGTAAGACTGAGTCTGAGATGAGCTGTAAGACTGAGTCTGAGATGAGCTGTAAGACTGAGTCCTGAGATGAGCTGTAAGACTGAGTCCTGAGATGAGCTGTAAGACGGAGTCTGAGATGAGCTGTAAGACTGAGTCCTGAGATGAGCTGTAAGAGTGAGTCCTGAGATGAGCTGTAAGACTGAGTCTGAGATGAGCTGTAAGACTGAGTCCTTGAGTCTGAGATGAGCTGTAAGACTGAGTCCTGAGATGAGCTGTAAGACTGAGTCCTGAGATGAGCTGTAAGACTGAGTCTGAGGTGAGCTGTAAGACTGAGTCCTGAGATGATCTGACGCCCGAGACGTTCCTCTGAACAACAGGCGTTTAAAGGCTCACACACACGAGTTCACGTTAGTCGAGTCGGGATGGAGAATCTCATCAGAATGGTCTTGATGGAGTGAGTCCTGAGATGAGCTGTAAGACTGAGTCTGAGATGAGCTGTAAGACTGAGTCTGCGATGAGCTATAAGACTGAGTCTGAGATGAGCTGTAAGACTGAGTCTGAGATGAGCTGTAAGACTGAGTCTGAGATGAGCTGTAAGACTGAGTCCTTGAGTCTGAGATGAGCTGTAAGACTGAGTCCTGAGATGAGCTGTAAGACTGAGTCCTGAGATGAGCTGTAAGACTGAGTCTGAGGTGAGCTGTAAGACTGAGTCCTGAGATGATCTGACGCCCGAGACGTTCCTCTGAACAACAGGCGTTTAAAGGCTCACACACACAAGTTCACGTTAGTCGAGTCGGGATGGAGAATCTCATCAGAATGGTCTTGATGGAGTGAGTCCTGAGATGAGCTGTAAGACTGAGTCTGAGATGAGCTGTAAGACTGAGTCTGCGATGAGCTATAAGACTGAGTCTGAGATGAGCTGTAAGACTGAGTCTGAGATGAGCTGTAAGACTGAGTCTGAGATGAGCTGTAAGACTGAGTCCTGAGATGAGCTGTAAGACTGAGTCTGAGATGAGCTGTAAGACTGAGTCTGAGATGAGCTGTAAGACTGAGTCTGAGATGAGCTGTAAGACTGAGTCTGAGATGAGCTGTAAGACTGAGTCTGAGATGAGCTGTAAGACTGAGTCCTTGAGTCTGAGATGAGCTGTAAGACTGAGTCCTGAGATGAGCTGTAAGACTGAGTCCTTGAGTCTGAGATGAGCTGTAAGACTGAGTCCTGAGATGAGCTGTAAGACTGAGTCTGAGATGAGCTGTAAGACTGAGTCCTGAGATTAGCTGTAAGACTGAGTCTGAGATGAGCTGTAAGACTGAGTCTGAGATGAGCTGTAAGACTGAGTCCTGAGATGAGCTGTAAGACTGAGTCTGAGATGAGCTGTAAGACTGAGTCTGAGATGAGCTGTAAGACTGAGCCCTGAGATGAGCTGTAAGACTGAGTCCTGAGATGAGCTGTAAGACGGAGTCTGAGATGAGCTGTAAGACTGAGTCCTGAGATGAGCTGTAAGACTGAGTCCTTGAGTCTGAGATGAGCTGTAAGACTGAGTCTGAGATGAGCTGTAAGACTGAGTCTGAGATGAGCTGTAAGACTGAGTCCTGAGATGAGCTGTAAGACTGAGTCCTGAGATGAGCTGTAAGACTGAGTCTGAGATGAGCTGTAAGACTGAGTCCTTGAGTCTGAGATGAGCTGTAAGACTGAGTCCTGAGATGAGCTGTAAGACTGAGTCCTGAGATGAGCTGTAAGACTGAGTCTGAGATGAGCTGTAAGACTGAGTCTGAGATGAGCTGTAAGACTGAGTCCTGAGATGAGCTGTAAGACTGAGTCTGAGATGAGCTGTAAGACTGAGTCTGAGATGAGCTGTAAGACTGAGTCTGAGATGAGCTGTAAGACTGAGTCCTGAGATGAGCTGTAAGACTGAGTCTGAGATGAGCTGTAAGACTGAGTCTGAGATGAGCTGTAAGACTGAGTCTGAGATGAGCTGTAAGACTGAGTCTGACCGGCTTCGTTTACATGCACCACTTGTGTGTCAGTCGGACTGAACTGGTTCTGATTGATGACTCTGACTGTAGTGTTTACATGAGCGCTGATCATGTGATCGGGTTGATGTGTGTGTTTATCTCTCACAAGCTTCATATCGGGATAGATTTCTTGACATGCGCACACTGCACGAATATACAGAGTTTATAATATAATATCTATTCTCCTACATCGGTTCTTTATTTCGGATCTAGTGTTCACATGTTCTCTCCAACGGATTAGAAAAGGAATAAACTTTTAATTAAATCGAAATCTCGTCCGGATCGAGCTCAATCAGATCGATTAAGGTGTTCTACATGAAGTCTTCTCGGTGCGATTGAGCCGTCAGTCCCATCACTAACGGATTATGTGGTGTCATGTAAACGTAGTGTGAACATCAGCTGAACATCTGCTCTGTCTCTGCTGGGGGAACGTGTGTGTGTTTCATCTCTCTGTGAGCACTAGCACTGGTGATGACTGACTCTGTTATAATCCCTGTACAGGACGTGTGTCCCGAGTGTGTGTGAGCAGCAGACGGATGTGTGTGTGTGTGTGTGTGTGTGTGTGTGTGTGTGTGTGTGTGTGTGTGAGCAGCAGACGGATGGATGGAGAGCTGTAGGTGTGTGTGTGTGTGTGTGTGTGTGTGTGTGTGTGTGTGTGTGTGTGTGTGTGACCAGCAGACGGATGGCTGGAGTGCTGTAGGTGTGTGTGTGTGTGTGTGTGTGTGTGTGTGTGTGTGTGTGAGAGCAGCAGACGGATGGATGGAGAGCTGTAGGTGTGTGTGTGTGTGTGTGTGTGTGTGTGTGTGTGTGTGTGTGTGTGTGTGTGTGTGACCAGCAGACGGATGGCTGGAGTGCTGTAGGTGTGTGTGTGTGTGTGTGTGTGTGTGTGTGTGTGTGTGTGTGTGACCAGCAGACGGATGGCTGGAGTGCTGTAGGTATGTGTGTGTGTGTGTGTGTGAGAGAGCAGCAGACGGATGGCTGGAGTGCTGTAGGTGTGTGTGTGTGTGTGTGTGTGTGAGCAGCAGACGGATGGAGAGATGTTGGTGTAGTGGAGTGTGTCTCTGGTCACACACACACACACACACACACACACACACACACACACACACACACACACACACACACACACACACACACACACACACACACACACACACACACACACAGCATCTGCCAGGATGATGGATGCTCCATTACCACAGCTGTAATTGGCGTTCTCCACGCTTCAGATCGATACGCTGTTGTGTGGTTCCTGTACACAGACCTGAGCTCTCAATCTGAGATGTATGTGTGTGTGTGTGTGTGTGTGTGTGTGTGTTTGTGTGTGATGGTGTTCATGTGTGCTAAAGCGACATGTTCTCCAGCAGAACGGGCTCACCACCTCACTCTCTTCTCACTGACTTTCTTCAGAGTGTTTTCCATCATTTTCTCTGTTTCACTTTATCTTGATGTTCCCTTTAACACATTCTGTTGACGATAAGTATCATTGCACCTTCATGTCTCCTAACTGTGTTAGAGTATTAGTAGACTGCTAGGGTTAGGGTTAGAATAAGTTGACTTGTAGTTGCAAAGTTACTTATAGTCAAGTCAAGTCAAGTCAAGTTTATTTGTATAGCGCTTTTCACAATACAGATTGTATCAAAGCAGCTTCACAGTATTAAATTTAAATAATACAACAAAGTTTGTTTCAAGAGGAATTTATTGATTGATAAAATTTAATTAAATATCCCCAAAATATCCCCAAAATATTATAGTCAGCAGAGTGTCTGTTGGGGGACCATCAGAATAAAGAGTTAGCATGTTCTCTCTGTATATATTTAGGGGTTTGATCGTGTGGTGTTGAAACACTATTGTAATCATTAGGATTTTCAAAGATCAACATTCTGCCCTAAAAGTGATCAGGAAGATCAAACCGTAAGTCGTAGAGGCGTGAAAGTGACGAATATCTCCTAAAGTCCCCCTGTAGTCAATTATTTTATCTCTTAAAACTCATCTTTTATCACCAAAATGACATATTTAAAAGTTTTTTCCTTGAAAAATATCTTGAATGTAACACGACACCTTATTAAGTATATGCGGTTCTATGAATATGCAAATGAGCCCCGCCTCTACTGTGTTTGTGAGTTTCTGTGTTTGAGCGTGTGTGTGTGTGTGTGTGTGTGTATTTTTAATGTGTGTGTGTGTGTGTGTGTGTGTGTGTGTGTATGTGTGTGTGTGTGTGTATATTTTTAATGTGTGTGTGTGAGTGTATGTATTTTAGTGTGTGTGTGTGTGTGTGCATGCGTGTGGCGTTTCGGGCATTTCTGGAACGGGATCACGGGTGAATTGGAGCAGGACCGTAGGGGTGGTGACTAATGAAATTGGGCTCATCTAAAACAATGAAGGTCAGGAAATTAATTGGTTTAAGTCATTAGCTCAGAGGAATCACTCCGCCCCGTCACAAGATTCCACTCTAGATTGGGAGTCGTGGCTTTTCTGCGCGGTCGCTTAATTGTGCCCACTTAAGATTAAAGCCAGAGACGCGGGGCGGAATTAAACAGCTTCTCACTGATCTTACCATTTCATTAACAGAATTACTAGGCCTTCGAGTGCCATGAGGACCGGCTTCAGTTTAGAGCATGAAGATCAGAACAGTCTGACATGACAGCGATGCTCTCACTCTCACTAATTAAACCGGTGGTGTCGTCCACGTGACACGCAGATGTATGCCGTATACACACTTAATGGCACATCATTATTTACAGCAGATTCACTATTAAAATGAGTTTTAAAAAAACAAACATAATCCATTCATGAGAATATTCCTCACGGAGGAATAACACACAAAACTCCACAGACGCGAACTAAAAACAAATGTAGCTTTCACGTGGCGTTTTCACTCGTAACTTTATGAAACATGCACAGATCGCTGAAAATGGCACATCATTGCTTACAGTGAATGCTCTCGATTGAAATTAATCAACATAATTCATTGCATCGATCATGAGACAATCCTCACGGAGGAACTATTTTTAAAATGCCCATTAGGGGGCGTCAAGGGCTGAACAAAGAGGCTACATTGGTTCCAAATGCTGTTACTTTTGATTACTTTTGGCTATCAGCACAACATTTGATCCAGATTCAGCATACATGTAGGGGAACTTGCACCTTATTTCCTTCCTGAATTATAAGGTAGGAATAAGAAAGATATTATATCATTTAATTTAATATTCAACAATATTATTGATCTCCTGCATTGACACCATTATATGAGAACTGAACTGAGCTGGACGATGACGTCACGGTTTCTCTAGAGCTGCTATATATATATATATATATATATATATATATATAAATGAACTAAATTAATAACCTTTTTACAACAAAAATGAACCATCTCTGAACTTACTTAAGCTGGACTGTGACGCTCTTTTCTTCTAGAAACAAGCTGTGTTTCATTATTTCCATGTTATCACTGTAAAGCTGCTCTGAAACTCTCTGTGTTGTAAAAAGCACTATATAAATAAAGGTGACTTGATATTTTTTCTTATATCAGTAGTTTCTCAGCACAAATGTAATGATTTTTCATTTTTTCTTCTTCTTCTTAAAGTTTTCCATCACTGTATATCGACCACACCCCTGATTAAAACCGTTCTGATCCGTGTGTCCAGAGCCGCCGATCCCCATCGCTCCTCCTCAGCTGACGGCGGTGGGCGCCACGTACCTGTGGATCCAGCTCAACGCCAACTCCATCAACGGAGACGGGCCCATCGTGGAGAAAGAGGTGGAGTACCGCACTCTCTCCGGCAGCCTGATCGACAACCAGCCCGTGGACAAACCCAACCACAAGATCGGCCACCTGGACCCCGACACCGAGTACGAGATCAGCGTTCTGCTCACCAGACCGAACGAGGGCGGAACCGGAGCGCCGGGACCCCCGCTCAGAGCCAGGACCAAGTGTGCAGGTCAGCGCTGCAGTATCTAGCATTGCGATTCGTCTAATGTTGGCTAGAATCATTGGCTGTGCTTTGAAAGGTGTTGACTTCGGTCATCTGTTCCAGGTTCTTTTCAGTGCGTTGAGATTCATTCATGTGAGTCATGTGACCAGGGGCCCTATTTTAACGATCTAAGCTCATGGTCTAAAGCGCACAACGCAAGCGCACTTAAATGCAAAAAAATGGTCGGTGCTCCTGGCGCATGGTCTAAAAGGGTCGTCTCTGTTCTCTTGAGTAATGGGTGTGTTTTGGGCGTAACGTGCAATAAACCAATCAGAGTCTCATCTCCCATTCCCTTTAAGAGCCAGTTGCGCTCGAGCCATGGCAGATTCGCTATTTACACGGAGGAATTTGCAAGCGGAAAAACTGAACGCTTCTCTAGCGAGGAAACGGATCTGCTCGTGTGCGAGGTTAGGTCTAGCTGTGTGTGTGTGTGTGTGTGTGTGTGTGTGTGTGAGAGGTTAAAGCTCAAGCTAAACATCTACGGGACAAGCTGGATTCCACCATATCTTTATGCACACTATAATAATCTTTTACATTGTAATTCTTTTATTTGTAATATTTGGCATGTTTGTGTGCTGCTGTGTGTCCCTGTGTGTGTAATAAGCAGAGTGTACGCGAGGTGTGTTCAGGCGCATTGTTGACGCGTTGTGAGTTTTTGAGCAACTAGCACCTGCTCTAAAGTCAATAGCGCAGTATTTTCTTGTTATTTAAAGGGTGCATTAGTAAGATGAGCCTATAGGCGGGTCCACAACGCGCCTGAACACACCTGTTCTCAGACCAGCAGCCCATGGCCGCACAGATGGGTGCAAATGCATTTGCTATTTAAACAACATGGGACAGGACGTGAAAATGAAAACTGCGTTAGGCTGAAACTAGCAAAACACACTTGCGTCGCGCCGAGTGTGTGATAGGGCCCTGCATCTTTAGTGAATCACTACAGTTTGATGTCTACACTTAAAGTCTCACTGAAGTGTCTTGGAACACACAGCTTTGTTTGATGCGTTGACGTAATTTCCACTGAAACAGGAAGTTAAGGCGGGACATATTGAATGGCTCCTCCCCCTTTTCAAATAGCCAATAGCGTTACGTTTACCTCACAGACTGACAGCACCATGGAAGCGAATCGAGCGCTGATGATACGCTGGATTCAATAGTAGATGTGAATAAATTCTAGCCATTTCATTCTTAACCAACGTATAGTTGGAGAACGGAATAAACCTCAAGTGTTTGAGCGACCGAACACACACTCCAACACATATTGCTCTGTGTGTCAACGGTCACTTTGGCCAGGTGGTGTTTATATCACAGGGGGCGGAGCTTCAAATTCTAGAGAGCATTTGATTGGACAGAAGATGTGATGAGACGCAGTGATGTCATAAAAATCCCTGATCCATTTTAGAGGAAGTGTGAGACTGCACCTTTTGAATGCTTAAATCTCCTAAATGTGAATTTTGTCATTGTTTTTGGAACACTCCAGCGTATTCATAACCTTAAGGCTAACACATTCATGCTAAAAGCTAACAAACATTGATTTCAGGGGGTCTTTAAGCCTCGTCAGCGCAGATGTCGCTCGTTTGTCCTGATAGAGCTTCTGTTGTGATGTTGGTCTCACGAGGAGGCTAAAGCTAAATTAGCGCTGCTGTTTGTTGTTGTTTACATGATTCAGGACCGGCCGCATGTCGCACCTGGAGGGAGACGTGTTTCTCTTCTAATGGCACAGGAAGCATTAGCATTAGCGTTATTAAGGGTTTGTCAAAGCGCTGGGCACATTAGCAAGACGGTGCAGGACCCCCCGGGCCCCGAGCAAACGACATGCAATTATCACAGTAATTAAACAGGTGCAATGACTCTTATTTCAATGGCTGTTGTGATTGTAGAAGCACGCAGGTCGCGGCGTGACGCTCCCACGCCAAGCTAATCGATTTTCCATTAGCCTGCGCTCAAACTGCCCATTAGCGCATCACAGGATTCATCAGCCAATCAGCTGAGAGATGCTCGGGGCGATGAAGAGTGGAACTGCAAAATGGCATTTACATAAATTATCATTTCATTAAATCACTTGTCCGGTCATTAGCATACTGAACACAACTGGAGATCCGTGTGATTTTGTGCTAAACACCAGATTGTATGTTTGTTTTGGTCACATGTATGAATGAATACACACTACCAGTCAAGAGTTTAGGATCTGTGAGATTATTGTTTTTAAAAGAAGTCTCTTCTGCTCACCAAGCCTGAGTTTATTTGATTAAACAAACAAAAAACTGTAATATTGTGAAATATTATGACAATTTAAAATATCTGTTTTCTATTTTAATATATTTTAAAGTGTAATTTATTCCTATGATCAAAGCTGAGTTTTCAGCATCATTACTCCAGTCTTCAGTGATTGTTATAGTGTGTGTCTAACAGAGTACCGTAGTTTCACCATGGTAGTGTTTCTGTGAGCTGTGGCATTGAGTGTTGCGTCTGTGTTTTGACTGCGAGCGAACAGGAATCTTCAGATGTGAGCGAGTGTTGAAAGAGCAGCAGATCTTTGAAGTGTTAAACTCTGGTGACCTCAGCGTAATAAACATAGCAGTCATTCCTGCAGCAGCGCCACCTGTTGATCACACACACACACACACACACACACTCACACTCACACACACACACACACACACACACACACACACACACACACACACACACACACACACACACACACACACACACACACACACTCTCTCACACACACACACACACACACACACACACACACACACACATACTCACATACTCACACACACACTCACATACTCACACATACTCACACACACACACACACACACACACACACTCACATACTCACACACACACACACTCACATACTCACACACACACACACACACACACACACACACACATACTTGTTTTTGTGGTATAGAAGGACACTGATGCCCAAACAAGTTTGGTGGTGGTATATGGGGACACCCCTTTCCCAATGCCCTACAGTGATGATACAAATATCAAAAATTTTGTTTTAATCTGCAGATCACAAATCTGACTTCAAATGTTCTATACACACAACAGAACAGAAAATATGACCATATGATATTTTGGTGGTACACAAGGACATTCCCGCCCATCCTAAAATGTTCCCGCCTATGACATAATTGTGATTTTTGGGGCCCAACTTGATTATGAGGACACTCTTTTTACAATACACTAAATATGTCATTTCAGTGGATTACAGGGACCAATGTGTTTTACTGGTACATGACCACACACACACACAAACCTGACAACACAGTGTATTACCAAGACTAAGGTGATTTAAGAGGACTGGATCTTAAACACAATACACAACTGCATAATCCAACATTATAAGGACGAGTGTGTTTAATGGTACATGCCCACACACACACACAAACCTGACAACACGGTGTATTACCAAGACTAAGGTGATTAAAGAGTACCGGATCTCCAATACAATACACAAAACAACTTGCAACATTACAGGGACAGAAGTGTTTTAGAGGTGCTTTAATTATGAATTCAATAATATCATCATAAACATTGAGTTTTTTTCAGTTTTACCATGTAATACAATCATGTCATGCCATTTTAAGGGGAAAGTGACATCCACAAACTTAAAAACATGGTCAATAAAACTTGCACAACTGTGTGATCTTTCAGAAAGCATACAGTATCATTACGGTTTTGACATATTAAAATGACAAACAGATGAACCATTCAAAACTTCGAAAAGATTGACAAAACAGCCCTTGGAAACAGGCACAATTTAAAGATGTCATTAAACAGGCTTTGAAATGTATAAAATGAACTCACTCAACATGCAATATATGCTGCAACATGTAGAGAAACCGACTTACAAGGGACGGTTTACCTAAAAAGACAATTCTGTTATTTCCAGAAAATGTAAACAGAATTGTCAAGTTTCAAAGCAGAATTACAGAGATAACAGGAAAAGTATTCAACAAAGTTAGTTTGGGCTGTACATCAGCTCTAGAAGAGTATAGTGTCATTAGAATACAACCATCATTGTAAGTACAAAAGCTCTCATGTGTTTAGGGCTGGGTATCGTTCAAAAAATTTCGATACCAATACCGATACCGATACCTTGATTTCGATACCGGTTCCTAAACGATACTTTTTTCGATACCAATTTTATGAAATCCATTTTAACAAGATTACATAACACTTTACCTCAGAAAAACTTGGTGTTATTTTTTCAGTTTGACTCATGCTCCTTAGCCAGTGCACAAAGGAACAAAAAAAGCACAAAGGAACAAAATATTCCTTATACATATACATAAGGAACAAAATATTTTTTTTTTATATAGAGCTCATGCTCACCAAAGCTGAATTTGTCTGATCAAAGATACAATAAAACTTGTAATATTGTGGAATAGTATTACAATTTAAAATCTTATTTGAATATATTTCAAAATGTAATTTATTCCTGTGTTGTCAAAGCTGAATTTTCAAAATCATTACTTCAGTGTCACATGATCCTCCAGAAATATGAAAACAGTTTTTGGAAACTACGATACATTTTTTCATGATTCTTTGATGAATAAAACATTCAAAAGAACAGCATTTATTTAAAAAAAGGAAATCTTTTGTAACATTACACATGTTTTAAGGTCATTATTGATCACTTTAATGCATCCTTAGTGAAAAAAAAATTCTGACCAACCAACACATTATTGAACGGCAGTGTACACTCAGTAGGTCATTATTGCAATATAAACACAGTCAGAGTGATCAACAAGGTATATCTTCATTTACCAGTCGAAGACGGAGCAACTTTCTGCTCTTATGTTTACTCGTGCACTGTCAAGGGCTTCATCATATCTGTCGCGGTACCGTCTTTGCAGCAATTATTTTACCACAAATACTGCATCGCGCGCTGTTGGCATCGAGCCTGGAGAAATGTATCCACACTTTTGATCGACATCTTTAGGGTATTGTGAGTGTGTGTGCTCGCGTCTCATTGAGTATGTGCGCGAGTTTGTGTGTGTGTGTGCTCGCGTCTCATATGAGAATGTGTGCGTGGACAGTTTGTGTGCGCGCGCGCGTCTCATATGAGTATGTGCGCGGAGAGTTCCCCGCGTCTCGTGTGTGTAGAGTTCACGTGTATGTGCGCGAGCGACTTTAGGCGTGTTGTTGTGCATTTCATATGTATTTGTTTGAGCACTGACGTTGACGAGTTAACCCCTTAGGTATCGAAATATGGTACCGAAAAACAAGTCATTTTTCGATACTCGATAGTATCGAGGCAATTCGGTCGGTACCTAAAAAGTATCGAACTCGGTACCCAGCCCTACATGTGTTTAGAGAATACTAAAGCATGTATTCTTCTGTACAGAGAATGAGAGAGAGGCAGAAATTGAAAACCCACGGAAAGGATCCTCAGCGGTCTTACACTGCTGGCATTCAGTCAGTGTGGCCAGTTTTCCTTTGGTTATACACTCACCGAAAGGATTATTAGGAACACCTGTTCAATTTCTCATTAATGCAATTATCTAATCAACCAATCACATGGCAGTTGCTTCAATGCATTTAGGGGTGTGGTCCTGGTCAAGACAATCTCCTGAACTCCAAACTGAATGTCAGAATGGGAAAGAAAGGTGATTTAAGCAATTTTGAGCGTGGCATGGTTGTTGGTGCCAGACGGGCCGGTCTGAGTATTTCACAATTTGCTCAGTTACTGGGATTTTCACGCACAACCATTTCTAGGGTTTACAAAGAATGGTGTGAAAAGGGAAAAACATCCAGTATGCGGCAGTCCTGTGGGCGAAAATGCCTTGTTGATGCTAGAGGTCAGAGGAGAATGGGCCGACTGATTCAAGCTGATAGAAGAGCAACTTTGACTGAAATAACCACTCGTTACAACCGAGGTATGCAGCAAAGCATTTGTGAAGCCACAACACGCACAACCTTGAGGCGGATGGGCTACAACAGCAGAAGACCCCACCGGGTACCACTCATCTCCACTACAAATAGGAAAAGAGGCTACAATTTGCACAAGCTCACCAAAATTGGACAGTTGAAGGCTGGAAAAATGTTGCCTGGTCTGATGAGTCTCGATTTCTGTTGAGACATTCAGATGGTAGAGTCAGAATTTGGCGTAAACAGAATGAGAACATGGATTCATCATGCCTTGTTACCACTGTGCAGGCTGGTGGTGGTGGTGTAATGGTGTGGGGGATGTTTTCTTGGCACACTTTAGGCCCCTTAGTGCCAATTGGGCATCGTTTAAATGCCACGGCCTACCTGAGCATTGTTTCTGACCATGTCCATCCCTTTATGACCACCATGTACCCATCCTCTGATGGCTACTTCCAGCAGGATAATGCACCATGTCACAAAGCTCGAATCATTTCAAATTGGTTTCTTGAACATGACAATGAGTTCACTGTACTAAAATGGCCCCCACAGTCACCAGATCTCAACCCAATAGAGCATCTTTGGGATGTGGTGGAACGGGAGCTTCGTGCCCTGGATGTGCATCCCACAAATCTCCATCAACTGCAAGATGCTATCCTATCAATATGGGACAACATTTCTAAAGAACGCTTTCAGCACCTTGTTGAATCAATGCCACGTAGAATTAAGGCAGTTCTGAAGGCGAAAGGGGGTCAAACACAGTATTACTATGGTGTTCCTAATAATCCTTTAGGTGAGTGTATGTGCCTTAAAGGGATACTTCACCGTTTTTTCATATTAAACTATGTTATTCCCTTAACTAAGACGAGTTGATACATACCTCTATCGTCTCAGTGCGTGCACTAAATCCCTCTGTCTTGCGGCGAAACTTTGTTAGCCCAGTTCATTTAATATGGGCCAAGCAGAGAAGCTACCAAACACCTCCACGTTTTCCCTATTTAAATACAGTTACTCGCGAAGTGTAACTCGACCTAGGACGGTGACACAAAACAAAACGTTGCGCTTTTCTAAGCGTGTAAAATGGATAACTATTTTGTATGGCGGAATACCATAGCAAGTGCTTGTAAGCACTTCGACTTGGCGCAGTAATATCTTCACTCGTGAAAAATCCTCTCACCGGCCCCCGCTCCCTCTAGTGAAGATATTACTGCGCCAAGTCGAAGTGCTTACAAGCACTTGCTATGGTATTCCGCCATACAAAATAGTTATCAATTTTACACGCTTAGAAAAGCGCAACGTTTTGTTTTGTGTCACCGTCCTAGGTCGAGTTACACTTCGCGAGTAACTGTATTTAAATAGGGAAAACGTGGAGGTGTTTGGTAGCTTCTCTGCTTGGCCCATATTAAATGAACTGGGCTAACAAAGTTTCGCCGCAAGACAGAGGGATTTAGTGCACGCACTGAGACGATAGAGGTATGTATCAACTCGTCTTAGTTAAGGGAATAACATAGTTTAATATGAAAAAACGGTGAAGTATCCCTTTAAAATGTTCAATTGCAGCTGTAACTTCAGCATTTGACCAGCACACTTTTTGTCCTTTCCACAAGGTTTTCTATTCCTACCTCACATTCATTCTCTGTACAGAAGAATACATGCTTTAGTAAACTCTAACTATATGAGAGCTCATGTACTTACAATGGTGGTCATATTCTGATTTAAACCTCAGGTACCTTGAGGAACTTCAGTGGTTTCTCGATGGGCATCTTCTGAACACCTGTAGGAAATCAGTTATAGACAGATCAGAAACTCAGATGTAACTCAAACCTGCATCTAGAACTTAAAACTGGTTATACATCTGATATCTAAAAATTACATTTCAAATGACACTCATTATTCTGGAGATGGAATGTTGTGTTAAACATCTCCTTTTTAAAGTTTTTGACCAACATGAACATGATAAACTTATTGGTTTGGTACTGATTCCATTAATTTTGTTCTAGAAAAATTGTTATTTATAATAATATCTGATTATTGATAACTGATTTTTACAATTAATGGCAAAAGGAATGTTTAGAAATGTAATCTGATATTATCTACTGACACACTATAGCAGGGTTCACCAATCTCGGTCCTGGAGGGCCGCTGTCCTGCAGAGTTTAGCTCCAACCAGCTCCAACACACCTGGTTGAAAGTTTCTAGTATGCCTAGTGAGACCTTGATTATCTGGTTCAGGTGTGTTTAATTGGGGTTGGAGCTAAACACTGCAGGACAGCGGCCCTCCAGGACTGAGATTGGTGAACCCTGCACTATAGTATGATATATATATACATACACTATGAACAAAATTCTAAACGCTTTTGTTTTTGCCCCCATTTTTCATGAGCTGAACTAAAAGTTAAGACTTTTTCTATGTACACAAAAGGCCTATTTCTCTCAAATATTGTTCACAAATCTGTCTAAATCTGTGTTAGTGAGCACTTCTCCTTTGCCGAGATAATCCATCCACCTCACAGGTGTGGCATATCAAGATACTGATTAGACAGCATGATTATTGCACAGGTGTGCCTTAGGCTGGCCACAATAAAAGGCCACTCTAAAATGTGCAGTTTTGTGTGGTGTCGGGGGGTGGGGGGGGTGGGGTGTCGGGGGGTTGGGGGGTGTCGGGGGTCTGGAAACAAGTCATTATCTGGTGTGACCATCATTTGCCTCACGCAGTACAACACATCTCCTTCGCATAGAGTTGATCAGGTTGTTGATTGTGGCCTGTGGAATGTTGGTCCACTCCTCTTCAATGGCTGTGTGAAGTTGCTGGATATTGGCAGGACCTGGAACACGTTGTCGTATACGCCGATTCAGAGCATCCCAAACATGCTCAATGGGTGACATGTCCGGTGAGTAATGGTGGCCATGCAAGAACTTTGCAGAATGGGGCCGTGCATTATCATGCTGCAACATGAGGTGATGGTCGTGGATGAATGGCACAACAATGGGCCTTAGGATCTCATCAAGGTATCTCTGTGCATTCAAAGTGCCATCAATAAAATGCACCTGCGTTCGTTGTTCATAACATACGCCTGCACATACCATAACCCCACCATGGGCCACTCGATCCACAATGTTGACATCAGCAAACCTGTCTGCCATCTGCCCTGTACAGTGAAAACCGGGATTCATCCGTGAAGAGAACACCTCTCCAAAGTGCCAGACGCCATCGAATGTGAGCATTTGCCCACGCAGGTCGTTTACAACGACCAACTGCAGGTCGAGACCCCGATGAGGACGATGAGCATGCAGATGAGCTTCCCTGAGACGGTTTTTGACAGTTTGTGCAGAAATTCTTTGGTTATGCAAACCGATTGTTGCAGCAGCTGTCCGGGTGGCTGGCCTCAGACGGTGTTGGAGGTGAAGATGCTGGATGTGGAAGTCCTGGGCTGGTGTGGTTACACGTGGTCTGCAGTTGTGAGGCCGGTTGGATGTACTGCCAAATTCTCTGAAAAGCCTTTGGAGACGGCTTATGGTAGAGAAATGAACATTCAATTCACGGGCAACAGCAGGTGGACATTCCTGCTGTCAGCATGCCAATTGCACGCTCCCTCAAAACTTGCGACATCTGTGGCATTGTGCTGTGTGATAAAACTGCACATTTTAGAGTGGCCTTTTATTGTGGCCAGCCTAAGGCACACCTGTGCAATAATCATGCTGTCTAATCAGTATCTTGATATGCCACACCTGTGAGGTGGATGGATTAACTCGGCAAAGGAGAAGTGCTCACTAACACAGCTTTAGACAGATTTTTGAACAATATTTGAGAGAAATAGGCATTTTGGGTACATAGAAGAAGTCTTAGAACTTTGAGTTAGATCTATAATTTTGTTCAGTGTATATAACTGGCTTAAAACCATTTTTCTTTGGTGAAAATACTAACGTAAAATTGTACCACAATATATATTGGTTTAAAATAATAATAAACATGTTCATAAACACAAACTTGTTATGCTGGGTACACACCAAAAGATAATCAAGCTGATTTTGGGCCGATTTCCCCCTTCTGACAATCCTAGCTGTGTCCCGATTATCTTGATGGTTATAGATTATCTTATCAGATTTTCCCTTGGTGTGAGGTGTGTTAAGAGTGTCCGAACCTGATCGGAAGAACGTCGGAGCCGCCCTGATCTCGAATCGCAAATATTCAACATGTTGAATATTTACGATCAGAAATCCTGAAATGTGGGGGGAAGCCCAAGGACAAACGCGCGCATGCTCTGGAGATTATCACGTGAAAGGAAACAATATCCAATCAGAAAGCGAGATGAAGGAAGAAGGAAGCATAACAAACGCAGTCATGGCGGCACAAAGTGAAATTGATGTGGACAGCAGAGATGGAGGATCAGCTTGTTGATTTGTGGAACAAATGTTTACACAACGTGTTGTGTAAAACTTTTCCAAACACTATCATTGCAATTTCTTCCTGCATATCGTCCGCCATGCTTATTCTGAGGTCTCTAGAGTGTTAACAGTCGAGACTCTGATTGCATGGTCTTTAGGGTTGGGTATCTAGAACCGGTTCCAAAATGCCAAAAACAGGGGATTCGATAAGACGTGCGCACTTCAATTCCGCTTATCGATTCCTTACTTTGGTGATGCTCACATGCGCGAGGTGAATGGCAGTGAGCATTTGTTTACAGTTGTATTGATCTGCCAGGACCTGCCTGCCGCACATGCGCTGTACATTATATTTACGATGGCGGAGCGCAGCAGACGTTCAAAAGTTTGGTTAAGCTTTTCAAAAAAAGATGAAAATACAGCGAATTGTATCACATGCAAGAATACATTTCATGCAAGGGAGGAAGCACCTCCAATATGATGAAACATTTGCTGCAACACAGGGTCAATTTGAAGGAATGCAGCGCATTTGATTCGGTGCGATCTCTCAACAGCAGTACCACAGGTTTCCACACACCAGATAAAGCTACTAGCAGCAGCAATAGCAGTCTCTCACACTCAGGTACAAAACTAGAGCCGCATAATTCTGGATAAAATGAGAACCAGTTTTGTTTAAAATAGAGATCATGAATAAATACATCAGACAATTAATACGAGTCGAGTCTATAATTCCTTAAAGTGTTATATATATACAGTATATTGTAAATTAAGATGCATTGTCACAGTTTTACTGGTAATAGCCTAAATGTAACAAGAATAAAAGGTAGAAAAAAGTATTTGCTCTCTTTTTTCTCTCCAATAAATATTGGAATCGAAACCAAGAATCGTTAAGAACCGGATTCGATAAGCAGAATCGGAATCGTTAATTTAAACGATACCCAACCCTCACGGTCTTTTCACATCATGGCACACCACACACTATAGGAGCAAAACGGTTAAATCTAGGATTTTTTGTCCTCATGTTTGTGGTCTATCACATTTTGAAAATCTTATAAGATGTAAAAAATCTTTTGGTGTGTAACCCAGCATTAGTTGACACATACCAACATTACTGGAGACGCCTGCAGCTCCAGCAGGAACATCACCTTCAGAACCGCTTTCATCAGGATCACTGGCATCAGAGTCCGTCATACTGATCTCATCTTAAAGAAAAAGAGACATTTAAAACAAGAACATCTTCAGTTTAACCTGTATTCAGAAGTCATTTATGAAACATGACAAATGGCACCGTTTAATAATAATAATCATATTAATAACAACTATAATACTTCACTAAGATCACTATTATTAGAATTATCGCCTAGACAGTGATATACTAATACTGTCAATGAAAAATTAATATTTTATAATGAGTATATTATTTTACAATAAGAGGTTATAATACTTTCTTAATTTCTTCACTTAAGCTGTTATACTGGCAGAAACCTGCAGTTTAAGTGAAAACAGGTTTATAAACACATCTTATTGCAAAATTGGATTACCACAAAAAATGTGGATATAATGCGAATGTGAAAATAGAGAGTAACTGGTGCTGGTTGCGTTCCCAAATGCATGTTAAACTTATGGCACATGCAGAGATGGAGTTCACTGCATTCATTCCCTGTGAAACGAGGCATGGAAAAAGCCAGATCATGAGCTGATCGAGCGAGCAAAGTGTGCTCTTCAGTTTGAAACACGCAGCACAACAGACTACAGACTTACTTTCTTATCGTCTTTTGCGATTTGATAAGGGCATTAAGCCATGTTGTGCTTTTGATTTTAATATGTTTGAGAGATGCTTTGCCAAAGCAATTGCGCAAAAAACAAAGACAATTTATGTTATTATGAGGCGTAAAAATATTTTCGGTTCTTTTGGTTCAAACTGTGGAGGGACAGATTAGACTGTGGTGGGTCACTAGAGTAAATTAATGGTAACACTATGAATTTTACTCCTCCCAAAAATGCCAAATAATAAACAGGTGAGAGCGTATTTTAGGCTATATGACACGATATAGTGAGATATGACAGCGCTTCTGCAACACGCATCACTGCAGATGAGTAGCTGAGGATCTCTTCAGCATGCTGATGCACAAAATACAAAATACAAACTAAAAATAAATTAAAGTAAGTCGCAGATGCTCAACACACAGTCATCTTCATTAAAAGTAGTGAGAATAAATGATTTTACCAGTGCTGATGCTACTCTCTCTCCTATTGATCTTAAAATTAGCTGATACAAAAAATGCTGCTCATAGCGGTAGCTTTCGATGACGTGAACACCGTTAAATCTGATATAGCGCGGGAAATGAAGATCGGATTTATGTCTGTTTTGTGCAGACACATTTATGTGGCCAAGTGTAAATGGAATTGTTTTGACCAGGTGTAAAACAGCCCCAAAGATGATGTGAAAAAGTTCTTACTAGACTAGCATTTCCTAAAATGATGCAATGCTCTTTTTATTACCATCTCAACACAGTCTTGATCCTCCAATGATGATTGTTCCTTCTCAGGGCTCACCTGAAAGCAAGGCAAAGAAAGAAAAAATAAACATCTATTAGATACAAAGGATTCAGAGATTCTCCAAATGAAGCAGCACAGATACTTGACTCCATTAACACTGACTGATCACTGTCATAAAACATAAAATTAAAACAATTTCACATTATCAATGATATACTTGAGCAAAAGAAGGCTGATGACGCCAAACTAATTCAGGTATGATGGGACATTTCAAACAGTGACTTAAGATTTAAAACACTGTGACATAAGTTGTAATCAAGTATAAAGTTAAAACCCTATAAATATATGGTCATAACCAATCAGGGATGCATGAAAATAATGCTCATTATTAATGTTATCATTGTCAATCCGATAAGAAAATTAGGCCGCTATATTAACACTAATAAATAATGGATTACTTCCTTCAGCTTCAGATGTGCGCTGTTCACCATGATGGTTTTGAAATGTTTGAATCACAAATCTGTGAAATCAGCGCATTGTTACAGGGAGAGTTCGCTTGTGGAATTGTAAGTTGTAATATTTTTTATTTTTGTTATATATCTGATTTATCTCATATAGGATGCATTTGGCTGAGTTAATGAGTGCTGCAGTAAACACTTCACTGTAGGCCTACCGGTGGTCAGCAAAACATTAATTATGATTGGGACTGTCATATATACATAACACTATAATGAGCAAACTATTGCATTAAAAACGTCGTGAATTCTTTGGGTTTAGTTGCTGTGTTTCAGCGTGTAGTCCTGGGAGGAGCGCATCCACAACAGGAGTTTCACTATGTAATAGTTGATTACTATTAATAATAGCTCAAGTTAATCTGTGCATGATTTTGTGCAAGTATAAGTTGTAATATTGTGTTTCTTTTGTATAAATATCTAATTTATCATGTATAGGTTGTGTTCCGTTGAGCTAAAACCATCTAACAAAGCCTCAGTTTAGGGGTGTTCCTTCAGCTCTTTAGGCCATTTCATTTTAAGTTTAATGTTGTCTAATAACTTGTTTGCATTTTAATTTCATTTGATTTATTATTATTATTATTATTATTAAGGCAATAGATGTTTTGGTAAAACTTCACAATACATATGTTATTGCATTAACTAACATGAACTAACAGAGAAAAACTTTTGTTAATGTGAGTTAATAAAATATGTGAGTTCATGTTAGTTCACAGTGCATTAAATTAACAGATACAACACTGGATCCTAAAATGTCTTGGAAAATGTTGAGATTAACGTTAAGTAAGATAAACATTAAGTAAATCCTGTAGAAGTATTGTTCATTCATTGTTAGTTCATGTTAACTAATACTAACAAGATGAAACCTTTTTATAAAGTATTGCCATTTTTTTATAAAGAAAGTTGGAAATATGAATGTAAAATTCATTTTAAAAGTTAAGGAATCTTACATTAGGCCACTGTACTGTATATGTTTGATTTATGTTGAAGTGTTTGGGACATTGGCTTTAAATGATGTGCGTTTCGTTTTTGTAATCAGGCTTTCAAAGTATATCAAATTTTGGATTTAGATTCATCGGCTAATATATCAGATATCGGCTTTCGGATATAAAGAATGATCAGTTATCGGCCCAAATGTTCATATCGCTGTATCCCGAATTTGATTTCCAAAAAAACAATACCTTCTGTACATCTCTGACTTCTGACTGGGACGGGGACGGACTCTTCATTTCGAGAGTGGAGGGTTCAACCTCACTGAGAGTCAACAAAACATAACATTAGACATGAAACAGTGGTGTAAATATGTGAACACTAGATCTCACAGATGTCTCTGCTTCGTTTGCTCGTTCTCTTCCAGCACAACTCTCACTTACTTTGTCTAGTCCCACAGTAAGAGCAGCACAATCACTGCCTGATGACCACTGGCTCTTATGGCTCATCTGAGAATATGAAATTAAGCGTTACATACAGAAACACTTCACCTAAGAGTTTAAAAAAAGCATTATAAATGGAATATATAAAGGATAATGTACAGTCAGTCAGTAATTAATACAAAATAAACTGACAGGATAATAAGGGTCCTGATACACAGCTACCTATCAATAAATATTTGCACATGAAATACTGATTTGAGATAATATACAAGATTTCAAAATAGTTAAAGTTTTCAAATCAATATTTAAATGCTACCACAAGGTAATGTTCACGGCTTTTATGCATCACATTACATGTGTTTTCATTCCAGTGTGTCAGGTTGTGTGTAGCTTTACACCAGTTTTATGAGGACACCGTTTTATGAGGACATCATAAGAGCATGTTCCTGATGTTTGACTTGACTGAAGAATCTCAGTGTGTTGTGTAAGTTTAACAGAATCCTGGTCTATGAGGACACTAGATTTATGAGGACATCATAAGAGCATGTTCCTGATGTTTGACTTTGACTGAAGAATCTCAGTGTGTTGTGTAAGTTTAACAGAATCCTGGTCTATGAGGACACTAGATTTATGAGGACATCATAAGAGCATGTTCCTGATGTTTGACTTTGACTGAAGAATCTCAGTGTGTTGTGTAAGTTTAACAGAATCCTGGTCTATGAGGACACTAGATTTATGAGGACATCATAAGAACATGATCCTGATGTTTGACTTGACTGAAGAATCTCAGTGTGTTGTGTAAGTTTAACAGAATCCTGGTCTATGAGGACACTAGATTTATGAGGACATCATAAGAGCATGTTCCTGATGTTTGACTTTGACAGGAGAATCTCAGTGTGTTGTGTAAGTTTAACAGAATCCTGGTCTATGAGGACACTAGATTTATGAGGACATCATAAGAGCATGATCCTGATGTTTGACTTTGACTGAGTGTGTTGTGTAAGTTTAACAGAATACTGGTCTATGAGGACACTAGTTTTACTGGGACACTGGTAACTAGATACATTTGGACGGCACTGAGTTCAAGTGTGTGTATGTATGAGAGTGATACGAGACATTGCGCCTGTGCTAGATGTACAGTAAGTGATCGTGACTCACTTCTTACACACACAATCATAATTCAGGGACTGATAACTGTGGCAAATAATCTGTTTCTGAGGAAACAGAGTTATTACATTAACTTATTGGATACCTTTAGAGTTGCTGTATCTTGTTCAGGTTTCATCTGATTCTTCAGAGTTATCATCTGAAAAAAAAAGTAGTAAAAATATATAAAAAAGACAAATAAATACTAATTTTAGTATCACTTATTGAAAGCCAAACAGAGGTTGCTATTTTTTACCAACTTCTTCAATGATTATATTTAATCTGACAAGCACAAATAGTTTTCGCTATTGGTATTAGCCACAATGAGCTGTGAATTATGGGTTATCAGTATCGATCCTAATATTCCATATGTGTGTCCCGGTAAAACTAGTGTCCTCATAGACCAGGATTCTGTCAAACTTACACAACACACTGAGATTCTCCTGTCAAGTTAAACATCAGGAACATGCTCTTATAATGATGTCCTCATAAAACGGTGTCCTCATAAAACAGGTGTAAGACACACACACACTGTAATGAACATGCATGTAATGTGATGCATTAAAGCCATGAACATTAACTTGTAGGGCTGCACAATGTATTGCTTTATCATTCATACCCATCTGTGGTAGTGACATTGCAGTATAGGCCTCTGTGAAGTCAGGCTATATAAAGACTCTGCCGTGTTATTTTACAGTTGATTCCTCAAGTTCTGTACCTAAATGCTGTTAGACTTACCTGGAATATATGAGGCATTGTTTATTTCACATCTTTGTTAATTTTTTTTATCTCTGCTTGCAATTTATTATTTTCTATGCAGATGCAAACCCCTACAAAATCACACCAATCATTCTAGAATGATTAATTATTTCCAAATAGAGCTATTCAATTCATTTAGTGAAATTGCTTTTCATATTGAAAAACTTTTGTTAATGTGAGTTAATAAAATATGCGAATTCATGTTAGTTCACAGTGTATTAAATTAACAGATACAACACTGGATCCTAAAATGTCTTGGAAAATGTTGAGATTAACGTTAAGTAAGATAAACATTAAGTAAATCCTATAGAAGTATTGTTCATTCATTGTTAGTTCATGTTAACTAATACTAACAAGATGAAACCTTTTTATAAAGTATTGCCATTTTTTTATAAAGAAAGTTGGAAATATGAATGTAAAATTCATTTTAAAAGTTAAGGAATCTTACATTAGGCCACTGTACTGTATATGTTTGATTTATGTTGAAGTGTTTGGGACATTGGCCTTAAATGATGTGCGTTTCGTTTTTGTAATCAGGCTTTCAAAGTATATCAAATTTTGGATTTAGATTCATCGGCTAATATATCAGATATCGGCTTTCGAATATAAAGAATGATCAGTTATCGGCCCAAATGTTCATATCGCTGTATCCCGAATTTGATTTCCAAAAAAACAATACCTTCTGTACATCTCTGACTTCTGACTGGGACGGGGACGGACTCTTCATTTCGAGAGTGGAGGGTTCAACCTCACTGAGAGTCTACAAAACATAACATTAGACATGAAACAGTGGTGTAAATATGTGAACACTAGATCTCACAGATGTCTCTGCTTCGTTTGCTCGTTCTCTTCCAGCACAACTCTCACTTACTTTGTCTAGTCCCACAGTAAGAGCAGCACAATCACTGCCTGATGACCACTGGCTCTTATGGCTCATCTGAGAATATGAAATTAAGCGTTACATACAGAAACACTTCACCTAAGAGTTTAAAAAAAGCATTATAAATGGAATATATAAAGGATAATGTACAGTCAGTCAGTAATTAATACAAAATAAACTGACAGGATAATAAGGGTCCTGATACACAGCTACCTATCAATAAATATTTGCACATGAAATACTGATTTGAGATAATATACAAGATTACAAAATAGTTAAAGTTTTCAAATCAATATTTAAATGCTACCACAAGGTAATGTTCACGGCTTTTATGCATCACATTACATGTGTTTTCATTCCAGTGTGTCAGGTTGTGTGTAGCTTTACACCAGTTTTATGAGGACACCGTTTTATGAGGACATCATAAGAGCATGTTCCTGATGTTTGACTTGACTGAAGAATCTCAGTGTGTTGTGTAAGTTTAACAGAATCCTGGTCTATGAGGACACTAGATTTATGAGGACATCATAAGAACATGATCCTGATGTTTGACTTGACAGGAGAATCTCAGTGTGTTGTGTAAGTTTAACAGAATACTGGTCTATGAGGACACTAGTTTTACTGGGACACTGGTAACTAGATACATTTGGACGGCACTGAGTTCAAGTGTGTGTATGTATGAGAGTGATACGAGACATTGTGCCTGTGCTAGATGTACAGTAAGTGATCGTGACTCACTTCTTACACACACAATCATAATTCAGGGACTGATAACAGTGGCAAATAATCTGTTTCTGAGGAACACTGGTCGCATGGCACTGCTTAAGCATGGAAACCCTGAACTCACCTTTATAATGATTGCTGAATCTGCCCTGGAGCTCATCTGTGTCTGTCCTCCTCCAGATCTTGATCTTCTCCTTCACTGACTCACTTCAGTCATCATCTCATGTGTCTGCGCGCATAGAAAAAGACTCTCATTAATCACG